>NW_022109491.1:50784543-50797257 GCF_000313985.2 Echinops telfairi
TGCACCCTGACTGGCTCGTCTCCTCCCCACAGCCCTTCTGCAAGGGGATGTCCAATTTCCCACAGATGGGCCCTGGGGAAGACAGTAAGACCTATGCACTTGCAATTTCATCATTTACAATGACCAAGATCCAATCAAAAACAACTGAGTGTATAAAGAAGCAGGAAAATGTAACATCCTCACCAATAACAAAGAAGAAAAAGAAAACTACAGACATATATGCAAAGATTCTTAACAAAATTTGCAAACAAAATCTGCAAACCATAAAAAAGTATTATGAGGCCTGACCGAGTGGAAATTATTGCAGAGATAAAAAGTTTGCTTAATATCTAAACATTAACCAATAAACAGAATAAGGGACAAAACCCATGACAATCTCAGTAGACACCCCCCACACACACACACACACACAAAATTATTTGAAAAAAAAATAGACCATGTTAAAAACACTCTTTTGAAGGCTTTCTGTCCAGGCTGCAAAACTGACATCAGGAGTGGGGAGGATGGGCCTTCGGTGACATGAGATGGGTGCCAGTTCTGCACACACACCCCTGACGTGGGGAGTCTGCCCCTACAGTCCTCCAGTTAGAAATGCCCACATGCAAGAACTGGAGAGCAGCCTCTTGTTCAGGGAAGGATGCTTTGGTAACACCAGTGGTCTCAGGTCGAAAGGTGGAGAGAGATGCCTGATCTTAAAGACCTTTCTCATGCAGCGTAGTGTCACAGTTCTTGCAAGCTGTAAGATGTTTTGTTTTAGTTTGGCTGCTGAATAACATGTTGCCCTTTTGCAATCCTTGTGGGGGGTGGGGGGATAGGGTAGGGGTGGGGGTGATGTTGAGGGGGAATCCCCACCAACACCCACCTTGGGGGCATCACCATATCCCTCTGGTTCAGTCAGCACACTTCCTTAATACTGGCAGAATGCTTCCAGGCCTTTCTTCTTTTAAAAAATATTTTAATGCTACTTTTCTGTGTAATGTGCATGCAAATTTCACCGTAACTTTTCTGAAACATTTTTCTGCCTGTTCTACTATATTCCTGCAATTTCAGTAACTAACAGTGAGTCCAATATATGCAATTGTAGAATTGAAAAATGGTAGAAAATACTCGGATGTTTCTATTAGTCATAGACCATGTTCCTGGGGCATTTGTTTTGTTTTCAAAAATAAAAAGTAAAAACACAAAAGACAAAAAACCCACCAAAAACAAGACACTCAATGAACTAGATATGGAATGGACCTTTCTCAACATGGCAAAGGGTATCTACAAAAAACTCACAGCTAATATCAGATTAAATAGTGAATATTGCACATGAAATCAGAAAGAAGACAAGAATGTCTACAGTCTCCATTTTTCCAATATTGAATTGTAAGTTCTAGACTGAGCAATTAGGGTAGAAAATGAAACTTAAACTACCCTGATTAGAAAAGAAGACATCAATAAAACTACTGTCATTGATAAATGGCATAATTTTGTAGAAAACCTTAATGATCTCACTAAAAAGGTACTAGAACTAATAACATATTTTTCAATTGCAGGCTATAAGAAGAATATATTAAAAATCTTATAAACAAGCAGTGAATGATCTGAAAATTAAATTGAATAGTCAGTTCCATCAGCAAGAATACAAAAATAATAAAATTTTAGAAATAAATTTGACAAAATAAATGTAATAGTTGTTCTCTGAAAGTTTATTAAAATATTGATGAGGGAAACAAAGAACAGCTGCAGAAAATAGAAGGACATACCATGCTCATGGATTATAAAATTTAATATTGCTTAGATACCTAGACTCCTCAAATGATCTCTAGTATCAGAGCTATTCATGTCAAAACACCAGTTATTTCTTAGCATAAATTGAGAAGTTGATCCTGAAATTCACATAGGATTTCAGAATAGTCATTACAATCATGAAAAAAAGAGTAGTGGAGGACTCACACTTTCCAATTACAAAGCTGACTACAAACCTACATTAACCAAGACTATGTGATCATGATATGAAAACAATCACATAAATCAATAGAACAGATTGATACTGCAGAAATAAGACCTGCCATATTTGGCCAGCTAATTTACAACAATGATGCCAGTATATTGCGTCAATATAAAGCAAACCAAACTGACTCACTGCCACTGATTGATACTGTCTCGTAGTAAACCTACAGAACAAAGTAGGAATGCCCCCGGTAGTTTCCAAAACTGTGACTCTTTATCTTCCTAGGAGTGGCTGGTGGTTTCAAACTGCTGACCTTTGAGCAGCCCAATGCATAACTACTACCCACCATGGATCCAAAGGTTTGGTGTTTTGCTGTAAAGGTTACAGTTTGCACCCACCCAGGGGCACCTCAAAAGAAATGACTAGCAATCTATTTCCAATCAATTAACTCACTGCCATCAGGCTGGAAACTCTTATTAAGTGTAAAGTATACTTAAAGAAAGCTGATTTTTTAAAAATCTAAACTGTAAAAATCATGGGGGAAAAGTTGCAATTCATGTACAGAACAAAACAAGATGACTATTCACAGAGATCTGAGTAAAGATTATCATTGCCATCAACTCAATTTTGACTCAGAAAACCCCATCGGGCAAAGCAGAATTTCCTTGTCGGTTCCAGGTGACCATCTTTGTGAAGAGTGATTGCCACATTCTCCTCCCATGCGGTGGCTGGCCAGCTAACTATTCAGTTAGTTAGTTTTCCCAGAGCTCAACTATTGTGACACCAAGTATCCATTGAGTGAAATAAATGTGGCTTAAATTCCACAGAAGGAATTCCATTTATATGTAACAAAACATACAACCAACCTCTTTCGAAAACTGAAATAGAAAATGTTCTGCATTTTTTCTGATCATATTTTAGTGTGGCAGACTTTCTTCTGATATAATAACTTGGTGTAAAGTAGACGTTGCTGCATCTACGGCACCAGCATTATTCAGTGGGAGATGGTAGCTTGGAATGTATGTTGAAAGTTATTAAGATCAGGGTCTAGAAGGAGTGATCATTCGGTAATGATTCATATCTGCTGCAGGACTGAGCTTAGAAGTGAGACCTGCTTACTCCTCTGATGTAGATGTAAGAAGATTGACCACCAATTGTAGGCACTAAATTCTGCTTTATGTTAAATCATGATTATATTTGCTAGTCTTGCATAAATTAAGGGTAAGCAATATAGATTTTGAAGGTATTATTCTTTTAAAGAATTGTTTTAATCCCTGCCCAAGAAAACATTTAGGCAAGGTAAAAATGTTGAGTTCCACATCTGGCTTCAAAGTTCCGGTTCCTCTGAGAGCCACATCTACCTTCTCAGCATCAAGGGCGCCAAATTATCATGCCAGATTCTAAAACCCACGCTGCGGACTAGCAAGGCAATGATGTGTGAAGACACCTCGGTATTACATTTTCCTTTTTAGAGAAAATAGAACGACCTATTCTCACTTCATCTAGGGTGTGGGGGTGCTTTATCTTTCACTTAAATACCACTAGAGCGGGCTTTTTCAATGCCTCTCATAACACAGGATGGACCATTACTGCTGTTTTCAGGGGCTGGATAATAAGAAATCTTTGTTATTTGAAAGACATACAAAATGAAGCGATAAGGGCATATTTAGCAGGAATAAAGACAAGTAGAAAGTGCCTCCTCACCTCAGGGCACATTTTAAAGCTTCCAGGTTCTAGTTCCCAGTTAACACATTCACAATTCAATTCCCAAGCCCGGTTTTTTTCTGGTCAGGTCAAGCAGAATTATTAGAAGTGCTAAGAGAAGTTGTCTAAAATAGTCTCATGACAGGGCAATCGATGTTTGTTACTGATCAAACACAGCTGCTCTGGTAGGTCAGATGAGAATGGGATCAACTACTCCATTTTCAAAGAAAGACAAGTTTAAGGAGCTCCACATTTTGAGGGAAAGTTTGTATTTATTGAGCAGAAATTTCTTTATAGAGAAGAAAGGAGACAGTCATCAAAGCCAGGTGCATTTTAGGTTAGTGCTCCACACTGCTGCAGTTCCGAAAGCCCAAGACCAGACAGAGGAAGCTACCTGGGAAATACTTAATAATGTTATAAATCACTCATTCTTTTCCTTCCTTTTCTTCAGTGTACGAGCACAAATACACGTTTGTGTCCTTAAATGGTATGTACACACATGCATAGTGATAAGTAACACACACTCTAAGAAGATGGGTTTGGCAGGAACAAGGCTGGAACAAGCACTGGCAGGTCATAGAGCTCACTGTCACTTCAGTTATCTATAAGATGATGGGAGCATTAAGAGAGTTAAAGTACATAGACTGAAGCTTGACAGTGTTAACTTCCTGGTTCGAAGTCCAAGTTCACCTGGAGGCACATTGGAAGAAAGGCCTGACCATAGGCTTCTGAAGAATTAATCATGGAAAACACTACACTGGCCAGCCAAACAGAGACCTGTGGAACCCGCTAGACCACCATTTCTCAACTTGTGGGCCACAACCCCTTTGGGGATCAAACAACCCTTTCACAGGGGCCGCCCAATTCATAACAGCAGCAAAATTACAATTATGAAGTAGCAACGAAAATAATTTTATGCTTGGGGTCACCACAGCATGAGGAACTGTATTAAAGGGTCGCGGCATTCGGAAGGTTGAGGACCACTGCCTAGACTATGACCCTTAGTTAACCTTCAGGCTCAGAAGAGCACTCAACCTCGGGGCTTAATATCAGGCAAATGACAGACAGATCTGCAATAGGAACAATGACACCAAGGAAGTATGCCCTTCTTTGCATAATCAACCGTTTGAAATTACAGGGCAGCGTTTGTACAAGTTCCGAAGCTTTAGGGACGAAGGCGGAAGGAATGGAACCGAGAAGCCCAGGGAGGGAGTGGGAGAAGCAAGGTCACGTTGTGGGGACTCCTGTAAGTAACATGAAGTGAAGTGCACATAAGCTGTTGGCTGGAAAACGGATTTCCTCTGTAAGCTCTCACCCAGTTCCCAAGAAAATGTTAAAACAAATCAACAAACATCCACACAGTTCTACTCAATATACATGGCATAAGTCAAGGCTGGGTCAGTAATTGGTAGCATTAATTTTATGTGCATATTGGTACATAATAATATGTGGCCTCTACTAGACATATATGTGTGTGCATATACATGTGTACTTGTGGTCACAGATCCGGGTGCATATGGACACGTCTTCAACTACACCTGTGCGTGATTAAATACAGATATTGAAATCCAGTACGTGTCCTGGTAGTGTGGCAGCAACCGAAAGAACCACAAGGCCTCGGTAACATAGCAGGAGACAACAACATGGGCTTAGAAGGCCCGAGTGGTAGAGGCTTGGGAGATCCCATGCAGGTGTCTTGTTGCATGTTCAGCAATGTCCAAGGAGTCTCTGTAGCTTAGAGACAGCTTCAATAGGCTTACTGGCCCACAAAGAGAGCGGTGCAGGAGGCTGGCTAGTTGCTAAAGAGCTGTAACACTTGTCTGAGAAGGACAGGCCTGAATGTGCCCTGTATAGGGGTTACAGGACTCTTACTCTGGGCAGTATGCTAGGAATCATATGAGCCTTTGGAGCCTGCATGCCCAGGCTCTGTGTGGCAGCCTCAAATAGCATAGTCGTGTCCTGAGTAAGGCAGTCCTTACATGAAAACAGCATTAGAAATGGACATGGCAGTGCGTGTGTGGGGGTGGGGGTGGTAGGTGGTAGGTGGAATGGGGCAGGCTCCCAATCTGGTTGCATCCTCCGGCTCTACCAGCTTGGGCAGCTGGCAGAGCTGCAGTGTCCTCCAGAAACCTGGCTTCCAGAAATCTCTCAGTGCCCACAGTCCAGTCCACAGGCATCCAGCAAGAGCCCTCCCCACAGGCAAGATGGCCAAAAGGAAGGTCAGCTAGGCAAAAAGTGCAGTGAAGAAGGAGCCCAAGAGATCAGCAAGGTTGTCAGGGAAACCTGCACCTGCAAAAGTGGGGATAGACCCAAAAAAGGCAGCAGGGAAAGATAAATCTTCGGACAAAAAATCGCTAACAAAAAGGAAAAGGGGTGCAAAGGAGAAACAGGGTAAAGTAGCTAACCGAAAAAACAAACAAAGATTTACGTGCCCAAAATGGAGAAACGAAAAAACGATAGGAACTGAAAATACAGGGAATCCAGGGCGGATGATCCCTACAGGACCAGTGGTGTGAGTGGCGAAAGAGGGAGGGTAGAGGGAGAGTGGGTAGGAAAGAGGGAACCGATTACAAGGAACTATATGTGACCTCCTCCCTGGGGGATGGACAACAGAAGGGAGACGTCGGACAGGGCAAGATATGACAAAATACCAATTTATAAACTATCAAGGGCCCATGAGGGAGGGCGAGCGGGGAGGGAGGGGAAAACTGAGGACCTAATGCCGGGGGTTTAAGTGGAGAGGAAATGTTTTGAGAATGATGAGGGCAATGAATGTACAAATGCGCTTTACACAATTGATGTGTGTATGGTTTGTGATAAGAGTTGTATGAGCCCCTAATAAAATGATTTCAAAAAACAAAGAAAAATGAGGAGCGCCCACCCTGATGAAGCAGGAGAAGAAGAAGCCAAGACTCATTAATGTTTATCTACCAAGTGCTGTCAGGGGGCCCTGTTAGCTCCCTTCTTGCACAATGCAGAGGAATATTTTCATCAGCTATTTTGTAAGTGCGAGTTTTCTGTTAGCCCTAGAGACCTTCAGTAGCTCTAGGAGGCGGAAACCCTACTCTATCCCACTTGTTCAAGTGTAAGTGCTCTGGTCAAAGATGTGGAATCATTGAGTTGTTTGTTTCTTGGTACAACCAGAAAATAATGGTGTGTTGAATTATAGGAAGATTTAACTGCCTTGGGTGTCAACATCACCTTCCATGAGTGGGGGATTTTCTGTACCCCTCATGCAAAACATACTTAGTGGCAATTTGGAGTCAGTGCCATGCATTTGTGTGACTTGAACATTTAAATGTTTGTTTCCATGTTTTCGTTTTAATAGAATTGTGTCTGAAACCCATTCTGTCATCACGGCATTTTTATCAGAGCTGCAGATTCTGTAACACCTGTGGTCGTGGTAGTTATCCGTTATCGGTTTTCCTGATAACTTTGTTATGTGTTGTGAAGGGCTGAATATTTGAGTGTGTAGTGTGTGAGACATTAAACTGTGAATTAGTGGGACATAAAATGTGACAGTTTATTAACCTTTGAAGATAATAGTCCTTGACAACCTCTTTTGAAAAATTGCCTCCAAATTTAAAGCTGTAACATCACTGGAATTTAGAAATGAATTGTACCTGCATGCCATTTTAGGATTTTGGTACGTGCATTAAGAATTGTGTTCAAATTATTTATAATGTCTCTGTATTGATCTCAAAACAACCAAGAAAATGCCAGTTACAAAAAAAATAGAGAAGAAATGGACATGGCTCGTGCAGAGGCTAAGGATTTCATGCTTGAGAATCCGTTTTATTACATACTATTTGCTTTCTGTGAATAATAACAATGTCTTTCACTTTGCTAACATGCGTAGTACTCATGGAAAGATTGATGTCGGTGGGTGTATATACTTCATACTTCATGACGACCTAGAAGTTTGAAGCATAGGCTATTTGCAAGCACAGTGCAGCTAGGCAGATGATTCTCACACCAGAAAATCCCTTCTTGGTCTTCAAACCAAGTCTTCAAAGCCCAGCTCAAATTTCAACATTTTTTCTAAATGAATGAACCAGCAGAAATCAGTGTTTGTCCTTCTATGCTATTCCCCACCCCTTTGCTACCTAGAGTACCTTTGCATTGCTCTGTGAGGACTTACCTGGGATACATTCCAACCTTGTCTGCTTGTCGACTGGATCCTAATCCAGCTGGATCTCTCACAGGCTCTCCCACCTACCCTTAACTCCTCTTTTGACTCATGACCCTGTTCCTATCAGCCTGCATTCAGGGACCTTAGAAGCCCTACATTTCTCTGCCTCTGGGTCTTTGTACTTGCTGTTCCCTCTACCCATCTCCATCCTCATCCTGATCTGACCTATTTGCATAAAACGGCTTTTTGTTCTTTGGGTCCCAGCTAAAATGTCCCCAAGACTTTTCACATCAAGACTTTTACTGACTCTTCTGTCTGAAGGACCTCCTTCCCAGCTGTCATTTTCTATTTTGTGACCCTTTATTTTCTTCACACAACTTTCATAACCTGAAATTATCCCATTCACTTATTTATCTACTGATGTTGTGTCTGCTTCTCAATTACACTCTGAGTTTCACATAGCCTCAACCTTGTATGGCTTATCCACCACTGTGCTCCTGGTACCTCGCTCAAGGTCCTCCATGATGGCATAGGGTAGTGTCTTCCCCAAGAGGTCTTGTATGCCATCTGTAGGGTAGGTAAGCTATGGCTCCTTATTTGAGACTAATGAAATTACCATTTGTTTTCATTTAGTACATTTATTTTTTAAATGTGGGTGTTTTTGGTTTTGTTTTTGTTTTTAAATCATTTTATTGGGGGCTCATACAATTCTTATCACAATCCATACATACATCCATTGTGTCAAGCACATTTGTACATTTGTTGCCATCATCATTCTCAAAACATTTGCCTTCTACTTGAGCTTTAATATCAGCTCCTCATTTTCCCCTCCCTCCCTGCTTCCCCCTCCCTCATGAACCCTTCAAAATTCATAAATTATTATTATGTCATATCTTACACTGTCCGACATCTCCCCTCGCCCCCTTCTCTGTTGTCTATCACCCGGGGAGGAGGTTATACGTAGATGCTTGTAATCAGTTCCCCCTTTCCACCCCACATTCCCTCCACCCTCCTGGTATCGCCACTCTCACCACTGGTCCTGAAAGCGTCATCTGTCCTGGATTCCCTGTGTTTCCAGTTGCTAACTGTACCGATGTACATCCTCTGGCCTAGCCAGATTTGTAAGGTAGAACTGGGATCATGATAGTGGGGGGAAGGAAGCATTTAAGAACTAGAGGAAAGTTATAGGTTTCATCGTTGCTACCCTGCACCCTGACTGGCTCATCTCCTCCCCACAACCCTTCAGTTAGGGGGTGTCCAGTTGCCTACCAATGGGCTTTGAGTCTTCACCTACACTCACCCTCATTTACAATGATATGATTTTTTGTTTTTTGATGCCTGGTACATGATCCCTTCGACACCTTGTTGTCACACAGGCTGGTGTACTTCTTCCATGTGGGCTTTGTTGCTTCTGAGTTAGATGGCCACTTGTTTATCTTCAAGCATTTAAGACCCCAGATGCTATATCTTTTGATAGCCAGGCACCATCAGCTTTCTTCACCACATTTGCTTATGCACCCACTTTTGTCTTCAGCAATCGTGTCAGGAAAGTGAGCATCATGGAATGCCAATTTAATGGAACAACGTGTTCTTTCATTGAGTAAATACTTGAGTGGGGGTCCAATGTCCATCTGCTGCCTTAATACTAAACCTATAAATAAATGTATTTTTTAATGTACACACACATGTAAGCATTCACACATGCACATGTACACAGACACATGCTCACACTCTCCCAAGTTGGTTTTGGGCCTCTCACTGTAATCACATTCTTATGAGTTGAATGTGAACAATTATTGCATTGAGTTCCTCTGCAGTGTGTATCTATCCTTCTATGCTCTGGACTCCCCATGTAAGAAAATCACTAGAGAACAAACATATACCTGTCTAGAAGAGGGGAAATAAAGGGGGGTGGGGTGCTAAGACTAAGGCTAATCAACTCAGTAGGATAATGTTGCCAGAGACACTTCATGTGTGTTTTCCGGGTCTTACTGGACCTCATGGATAGGTTAGGCGAGTGGGAGTGGGGCAAAGAGAATGTTCCAGGAAGATTGGGAAGAGGCTCATTAGAGGTGGAGAAAATGTCAAGCATTCACAGAGCATCATACTTAAGTGGGAACAGTGAAAAGATTAACCAGCTCTTCCCCGTCTGCCTTCGTTAGAGCCCCTGAGGCCATATAGTACCCCCTTCTGGTGTGTCTCAGCTGCCTCAACCTTATAAATAGCCTCTCAGATGGAAGGTACTTTGGATGATTAGCCTACGTTAGTAGACATTTGGGCCACAGAAATCTGAGGGCTAGCACCTTGTGAACAATATGGGTAAAATCAGGTGGGAACCAGGATCTTGTTCCCCCTGAAACCCCACTCACCCACATTTCCCCAGACTACTCACAGAGCAGGTGCACCACTAGCCCCAGTCCACAGCCCTCTGACCTCTGAGTCTGAAGAAGAAAGCTTCCAAACTCTTCTATAGTTCAGCCAATGTGCCCAATCATAACTTCAGGGCATGCCTTCAAAACCTGACCTTGAAGTTGCGTTGTGTCAGTAGACAGAGAGCTGGCTGCCCTTGCACACCCAGCTTGTGATACACCTATGGTGCTTACCTTCTGCGTTTGTTGCCTCTTCCTCTCCTGCCTCCTCTTGGTTTCCGTTTGTTCTAGAATTCTCCTGCCCCTCCACTGATGGCCCTTCCCATCCAGTCTTCACTCTTCCCTCCTACTATCCCAATAACTCTTCCTCTCTCCATCTTTGTCTATATGGTCCCTTATCCTCCTCTTTTACCAGATTTATCTTCTGGCAACCCCCTATTCCACTTCACCTCCTTCCTCTGCTCCATCTGCTTTTCTGGGAATCTGATGTTCTCTCAGGGTAGTGAAGCAGGAGCAGAGGGGTTATTGCTTATCCAGGGAGGCCTGGAGTCTGGAGCTCCATTTGCAAGCCCTTTGTCTTATGTGTCTCCATTTTCTTGCTGTTCATTGAGTCAGCTTCTCCCAGCACCTTAAATAGTTTCCAGGAAATGAAGAAGTGAGGATAATTAGTTCTTAGGCTTTAAAAAATAATTGATTGATATTTCAAGCAGTTCTATTTTGAGGTAGCACTGTTACTTCTTCCGTGAAACAGAAGCAGAGGGGTTCTTGTCCTCCTTTCTGCAACTAATCACACAGACATAGCTGTTGCATACTACCTTCTTCTACCACCCATTCTGTATTCCCTGTCCCCCTAGCAAACACCTCTGCTGGTTTGGGGGCTTTGCCTGAAGGATCTGGGTCATTAATAGTCCTGTAGGAATGGGGTGCTGCAGCTTACCGATGACTTTGATCATAAGGTATGCTAGTCCAAAGAGGCATCCTACAGAAGCTCCTGGATCCCAGGCATATTCTTTTTCACTTCCATTGTAAGATATTTGACTAGCTTCCCCTTGGCAATCAGGATGGATCATATTAGCCTGTACAGTAACATCCTCTTTGCCCTTGACCCAGAGGAATATAGAGCCAAAAATGGCTGGGATGCTTTCATAACTTCCAATTCAGTGGAATCCAGTGGTGTGTCTCCAGGTATTCTTTCCTTTATTGATTTTTTAAATCATTTTATTGAGGGCTCTTACAGCTCTTATAATGATCTATACATCCATTGTAACAAGCACGTTTGTGCATATGTTGCCATCATTATTTTCTAGACATTTACTTTCTATTGAGCCCTTGGTGTCAGCTCGTCATTTCCCCCACCTCTTGTCCCCACCCTCATGAACCTGTTATAAATCACATATTATTATTATTATTTTCATATCGTACACCGACTGCTGTCTTCCTTCCCCCCATGGTTTATACTCTTCCCTTTAGAACTAAGACCTTCATACCAGAGGATAAGAGACCTTCATGCCACAAGGATAGAAAGCAAAAATACTGCCAATGGGTCACAAAGCGTAATAGTCTCATTCATTTCCCTTTCTAGCCCTTGGTTGTTGGATCCATGAATCCAGACTATTGGAGAAACATCATCATATATTAGATGCTGGTTTAGAGCATATACAGCCTCCATTAGACCATTGCTCCATTTCTATAAAATATTGCCACCTTAATTATGTTGAAAGTCATTCTATCAAACCAGTTGCTTCAGAATGATGGGGTTATGGTAAGGTCAGTGACTCCCAAGAGCATGGGCTCATTGCTGCACTTAATTTGGTGTGAGGTGAGTTTCTTGGTCCGAAGCATTCAGCAATGTCTTATAAGGTATCTGCCTTAGGCAATCCTCCAGAGAATGTCCTGGGTGCCACATCAGCATGCACAGTTGGATTAATTTCCTCAACTATGGAGGAAGGGATTGTGGTTTTACTGAAAATGGATTTCACAGGCAAACATGGAGTGGTGTCTTCAGATGGAGGGATAGGGCTTTTGACTGAATGAATTCCATAGATTTAGGGCCCAATGTCACCATCTTTCTGGTTATTTACCTATATGTTCCCATCTCAAGTTTTGGGGTCCCATTTCTACCTAATCAAGGTCATTACTTTGATATCAGACAACATTGGAGCTTAGAAATTCTGTTGGCATTGAAATTCAGCCACTCACAATAAAACTCCGGATATTGTTTTGGGAAATATCAGCGCTGTTACCACAAGAATTAAGGCTATCTTTTAAGGCATACATAGAAGTCTAATTTAGGCCTTTTATGTGGCAATGAACTGTGATTCCAAAGGCCTAAAATCATCTCTTTCCTTTTCCATTTATTTAGTGTAAGCAGTTCTGACCAAGAATTTCCCTATACTTTCATCCTGATAAAACTGCAGAAAATTATCAAGTATAAGATTACCCAGAGATTCCCTTCCCACCAATACTTTATATAATGGTGATATTTTACCTTCAAGCCTTTAAGATCCCAGATGCTATATCTTTTGATAGCCAGGCACCATCAGCTTTCTTCACCACATTTGCTTATGCACCCA
>NW_022109491.1:50798373-50802609 GCF_000313985.2 Echinops telfairi
GAGTACTTGAGTGGAGGCCCAATGTCCTTCTCCTACCTTAATACTAAACCCCTAAATATATGCACATAGATCTATTTCCCCATCCTCATATATAAATGTATTTGCATATGTACATGTCTTTATCTAGACCTCTATAAATGTTAGGAAAATCTTACTTGCATTTTATATTAGTGATATTGTTTGATAATTTCTAAAATCCACTGGGTCACCTTTCTTTGGAAAAGGCACAAAATATGGATATCTTCTAGTCAGTTGACCTGGTAGCTGTCCCATGCCCTTAGTGTTTTGCCTTGCTGTGATGGGATTAAATATTTTGTTATGTACAAGTGAGTACTTCCAGGTGTTCCTCAACTTGTTGAAATATTTGAATTGATATCCCATTCATTCCTCGGGATTTATTTTTCACTAATGTCTTCAGTGCAGCTTGAACATCTTCCTTTAATATAATATCTGGTTCCTGATCATAGCGACCTCTTGAAAAGCCTGGATGTTGACTAGCTCTTTTTAGTGCAATGACTCTGTGTATTCCTTCGTTCCTTTTTTTAAAAAAAAATGCTTCCTTCATAGTTCAATGCTTTCTTCATAGGACCCTTCAATATTGCAACTAAAGGTTCGAATTGTTGCTGTAGTTCTATCAACTTGAAATATGCTGAGCATATTCTTCTTTTTGTGGCTTCCTAATTCCATGCCTTTGCAAATTTTGCCTTAATAATTTGCCTTCTAGAGTGGCCCTTTGAAATTTTACATTCAGCTCTTATATGTAAGCATTCTTTCCATTTATTTTAGAAGAGCAAGTTTCAGAGTCTTTTCTGATATCCACTTTGATCTTTTATTTCTTTCTTATCTTTTTAATGACCTTTTGCTTTCTTCATGCTTAATTTTCTTGATATCAAACTACATTTGGTGAGGCCTTCTGTCATTAGTGTTCAATCCATCAATTCTGTTCTTAAAATGGCCTCCAATTCTAGTGAGATATATTCAAATTTATATTTTGGCTCTGATGGAATTAAAAAAATTGTCCTCATCTTCAACATGAGCCTACATATGAACATTTGATGATGTGTTCCCCAGTCAGCCCCTAACCTAATTTTGGATGTGCAGATTAAATTTCTCCATCATTTCTTTCGAATGTAGTCAGTTTGATTCTTGTGCATTCCCTCTGGCAAACTCCATGTATCTCTTGGCCATTTACATTGTTGAAAAGATCTATTTGCAATGAAGAAGATATTGATATCACAAAATTCTATATAGTGCTTTATTTCTCTCACCCAGGCCATATTTTCCAACAACTTTTCCTTCTTATTTCCAACTTTTGAATTCCAGTCACCCACAATTACCAATACACATTGATTTCATATTTGATTGATTTCAAACTAAAGGAATTGGTAAAATTCACATTTTTTCATCATTAGCTTTAGTGGTTGGGAGTCAATTTGAATCATAGTCACTGTGATTGAACTTCCCTGCAAGTGTGTAGCCACTGTCCCATCACAAACAGCATTGCGCTTTAAGATACTCTTGAAATATCCTTTTGGCAATGGTTGCAACACCACGCCTCTTGACTTTGTCATGCCCAGCATGTGCTTACCTGATTCACAGTGGCTCATTTAAGCACTCTAATGCCTAGGATACTGATCATTAAATCTCTCAATTTATTTTTGACAACTTCCAACTTTCCTAGATTTATACCTTGTACATTCCTAGTTCCGCTGTTGGTTGGTGTTTGTAACTGTTTCTTCACATGTTGTGTTATCTACCATCAGCAAACGTATAGCTCACTCTATTGGAGAAGGCGCTCTTCTTTACTCACAGATTTCAGACAATGTTGTGCTGCTATTCATGAGATTCCCATGGCTAATCTCTCAGAAGCACACAGCCCATTTCTTTTTCACCATCTGCTTTTAGTCTGTAGGTGCCTATTGATCTTGGGTGAACCTGCTGGTATTTAAAACACCAGGGGTCGAGCTTTCAGCATCACTGCAACACACACAATGCAGCTATCAATATCACAACAACACACAAGCCATTGCCGTGTGACATACTGACAGACAAATCATGAATGCATATACATATAGAGAGAGGCTTATTTCAAGGAAATTTACTTACACCATTTCAGAAGTGGGCAAATTCCAAATGCAGGCTAGTTTCCAGTCCTTTGTTCAGATGCTCAGCCGGAAGTTTCTCCTGGTTCATGTAGCTGCAGGAATTGCTGAACCCAAGATCAGCAAGGAGATGATGAGATTATGGTTGCAGAAATAAATGAATCCAAGGTCAGCATGTCAGGGTATGACTACAGAGGTGAGGCAATTCAAGGTCAGTGACTAGGATGTCAGATTGCTGACCACTCCTAGGATCCACAGCAATAACGGAAGACCCCTGACTCAAGTCCAAGAAACAGAGGTGAATGAGACAGATCCAGGATCCAGACCTAGCAAAAAACAAGTATGCTTTTCCACAGCACCTACGCATACCATAAGCAGGATACATCCTCAAGGAGATTTCATGACTACAAGGAGGATTACAGGGTCTGAATACACAAATCACTGAGAATACTGGCCCAGTCAAGGCAACACAAAATTTTAACTGTCACAACTACCGATGATAGGTATGTTACACGACAGTGCACTGTTTTCTACTATTATGCATGAGATCATGATGGGCCAGGGGTCAATTTATAGGCAGCCAACAACAGCAGTAACACTTGTCAGAGTGACAATTGCTGAGGTATGTTAGGCTGTTTGCTGCTGAGCTTGGGAGGAGCTAGTTCGCTCCTACTCTGCCTGCAAACATTATACCAAACATTGTATCCTGTTCTACACGTCATAATCCTATTCATTGTTTTAGCCCATTCACACAGCAACCCAAGAAGATTCCCCTAATGGACAGATCAGAGCACTTAGAACCATGATATTAACTTTTTCAAAGTCACAGAGCTACAGAATGCCAAGAAAGACAGAGAAGCAGATAACCCCACTGGGCTTCCAGAGGCCTTCCCAGCAGCGGGGGTTGCTGACAGCGTGGCTGCTTTGTAGGAGCTGAACGGTGGGAAGCTGGTCAGAAATAGCTCTCCCCAGGCGTGGGACATGGGTTACAAAGAGAAATGTTCTGTACAGCCAGGAAAAAGGGGTGAAGAAACATATCCAAGAATGGAAGTAAAATTGATGGCAATAGAAAAGGAATTCTGGGGGCTTACATAAGAGAATTGTTTTATTTAATGGGTAAATTCTGCAAGATACAAAGAGTCATTGTACTGTTAATAAACAGATCAGGAACTATAGAGAGGAGAGATTCCAACCAAGACACATTCTTACTGCATCCATTTCCTAGCCATCCACCAGCGTAGGGAATGCTGGGGAACAGGTCTGCTCCTTTTCATCATTCGTCCTATCCGCCTGCCCTGTGGTCTGGGTTCACCTCCCATCGCATCCTGCCTCTGCATTCAACCTCACATGGTATCACATGTGTCACAGGTCTTTCTCCTGACTAAAATTCATTCACCAAATAAGCCCCCAGACAAAGAGAACAAAACGTGGGGGGGAAGAGGTGGTTCAGAAAACACAATCCTTTGTAGTGTGACCTGGAGTGTCAAGTATTCTGTAAGGAGTTTTCAGATTTTGCAAACAAGGGCGAATTTTTAATTTCAAGTCATTTTTACTTGACTTTCTTTAAATTGCTGATAGAAGCTTCCTGGAGCTGCTGACTTCTGTCTCTTGCATAGAGAAAGCAGTCACAAACATGCCTGAAAGAAGCAGAGTTTTTTCATCCCAAGACCCAAAAGCAAAACATGGGGTCGGGGCGGGAGATGGGGTGTACTGTAAATAAAATCTGCCATCAGTTAGACTTGAGGTGGCTGGCGAGTGTCAGAGAAAGGCAGAACTTCAGCTCCTAAATGTCCCTCTAGTACACAATCCCCTCCCAGGACATTGGAGTGCCTGCACAGCATATCCCGGGTTTGTGGTGTGCCCCTCTCTAGACTCCTGACAATCGAACACCAGCCTGTTTTCATCTCCAGGTCTCCCCGCCCACTATGTCAGTTAATGTTTTCAGCTGCAAGTAGCAATAAAATCAACCAGCAGTGACTTAAAATATAAAGATATTTATTATCCCAGATCCTAATCAGAAATCCACACACACACCCCATCAGCAGGGTGGGGTGGAAAGGGGGAACTGATTACAAGGATCTACATATATCCTCCTACGTGGGGGATGGACAACAGAAAAGTGAGTGAAGGGAGA
>NW_022109491.1:50803151-50808128 GCF_000313985.2 Echinops telfairi
TGGGCCACGAGGCCCAGAGCAAGAGAGGCATCCTGACCCTCAAGTACCCCATTGAGCACGGCATCGTCACCAACTGGGACGACATGGAGAAGATCTGGCACCACACCTTCTACAACGAGCTATGCGTGGCCCCCAAGGAGCACCCCGTGCTGCTGGCCAAGGCCCCCCTGAACCCCAAGACCAACCGAGAGAAGATGACCCAGCTCATGTTGAGACCTTCAACACCCCCACCATGTACGTCGCCATCCAGGCCGTGCTGTCCCTCTAGGCCTCCGGCCGTACCACTGGCATTGTGATGGATTCCAGCGATGGGGTCACCCACTCTGCGCCCATCTAGGAGGGGTATGCCCTCCCCCATGCCATCCTGCGTCTGGACCTGGCTGGCCGGGGACCTGACCAACTACCTCATGAAGATCCTGACGGAGCAGGGCTACAGCTTCACCACCACAGCCGAGCAGGAAATTGTGCATGACATCAAGGAGAAACTCTGCTACGTCGTCCAGGACTTCGAACAGGAGATGGCCACCGCTGCCTCCTCTTCGTCCCTGGAGAAGAGCTACGGGTTGCCAGATGGCCAGGTCATCACCATTGGCAATGAGCGTTTCGGCTGCCCCAGGCCCTCTTCCAGCCCTCCTTCCTGGGAATGAAATCCTGCGGCATCCACGAAGCTACCTTTAACTCCATCATGAAGTGTGACGTTGACATCCATAAGGACCTCTACGCCAACACAGTCCTGTCCGGTGGCACCACCATGGACCCCTGCATTGCCCACAGAATGCAGAAGATCACAGCGCTGGCGCCCTGCACGAGGAAGATCAAGATCATTGCTCCCCTGAGCGCAAGTCCTCCGTGTGGATCAGCGGCTCCTTCCTGGCCTCGCTGCCCACCTTCCAGCAGATGTGGATCAACAAGCAGGAGTACGAGGGGTCTGGCCCTCCATTGTCCATCACAAATGCTTCTAGGCGGACTGTTCCTTAGCTGCGTTACACCCCTTCTTGAGAAAAAACTAACGCGCAGGGAAAAAACAAAAGATGAGATTGGCATGGCTTTAAAAAAAAAAAAGATAACATCGCTTCCTGTATTTTGTCTTTTCGTGCTTTTATCCTCATGAACTGGAGACAACTTTCCTTATGTTTACAAAAGATTTGAAGCTAATCCAAGCTTAAAATATAGATATGACACATCAAAAAGAATAAAAAAGAGGTATTTCTTCCTTCAGCCCGGCAGTCTCTCAGGGTCCTCTGAATATGCACCCACATGCCCTTGCCTCTTGCCACTCTGGCCCCAGGCCTCTCTTGATTTGGCAAACTCCTACTTCATTTAGAAAGTTCACCCAGATCTGTGAATGTGCTCAATTGCTCTGCATCAGCAGAGTTGCTCTGTTCAGTGCAATCCCTAACAAAACGTTTTCTTTGTTCCCAGGCCAATCACTTAACAGTGAACTCCTTGAGGTCAGGACCATGTCTTTCCTGTTGCATTCTTCAAACCGAATTTTTAAGTGCTCCGCCTTATTACCAGATATAGCACAATCCTTGCCAATTCAGTTTAAATGATGTGCAATCAATTTAAAGAATAACATGAATAAGCAAAAGAAATCCTTGAACAAGTTAAAATATTACATACACCAGGCACCTTTTTTGCAAAAACAGAAAACCTGATCCTCAAATCCATCGATAATTGCAAAAGGGCCCAAATACCCAAAGCAATCTTGAGGAAGAATAGTGTGGCCATGAGATGCAGCTTCTTCCCATTTTATAGCTAGAAAATGTCGTTCTGAAACGTTTCCAATTTAAAAACTCTTGTGATTAGATTGGGCCCACTCAGATAATCCAACATAATTGCTCCCTCTCAAGGCCCATAATTTTAATCACATCTTAAAAGCAGACACTTTGGGGTCAAGCAGCTGAAGGGACTGTGCCCATCTCAGAGACCAAATCCACTGCAGCCCCGACCGCAAGTGGCAGAGCTACAGCCGGCGCATACCTGCAGCGCCAAGTCTACACAGAAAATGCAAAGCCTTGTTAAATTGCCCTCCCCAGAGATTGACGCCAATGCACGTTTACAGTATGGGCAGGCAACATCCCCTGGAGGCGGCTTGCTGCAGTTGAAGATGGTTCCTCAGGGCTGTCTCCTGCAGGAATTCATCACAGTTCTGGACACTAGGACCTGTTCCCTTTTGTCACAGGTAGGCAGTGGGAGGAGGAAGTGATGAGCACCTTCAGGAAGCAACCTCAGCCAGGCAGCTTGGTGCTGAGCTGTAAGACATCTACTGGTACAGGGGCTGACGTGAGTGGGTGTATGTGTGTGTGCACGTCTAATTATTTATACTTATAAAGTAGCGAGTTGTAAAATACTAATTGCAAATTTGGGGTGCTTACCTTCTGGGGGCTGAAGAGAGATTGTACAACACTCTGGTCCTTAGGAGAAGGACTGTACTTTTGTGACCAGTGAATTATCGCTGATGAGGCTCCACACACAGTGGTACCTAAGTCATCACTAAGAGCAGACTTCTCTCACTCCATTTTCCTCTGACGGAAGCTGCCTCGCCCCTCGTCAGAGGTTCAATTTGGTGCAGTTGCCCTCCTGACCCTTCCAAGGGCTGTTCATCTCCTTTATTTTCAGGATGAGAGATTTACTGACACCTTCACAATTACCTGTGTATATTATTGAGCATAAAGTTAACGTCTTATGGATTGGGGATGCAGTATTGAGCTGGCCTCCGGGACAGGGAGGAGGTTTGAGAAAGGGAGGGAAGAGAAAGAAAGCAATTAGCCTCACCGGTGCCTCTTACTTTCAGAATTGGCAAACCCTTTTCACCAATCATGCTCAGGCCAGCTTCCTTAGACCAGGAGGTAGCATCATGCTCTGTAACAGGAATTTCCAGAAGGACAAGGATGTAATGAGCAAATTGATTGTTTCAACAGTGGTATGAGTGTAAGATCCCAATCGTTGATGGTATTAGGTCCCATTAGCACCGCCACAACTGAAGGAAACACTGCCCAACCCTTGGCCATCCTCACAATCATTATAGGTGAGCCCATTGTGGAGGGTCGTTCTATTCATCACTGACCTTCTACTCTACCAAGCACAACGTCCTTTCCCAGGTGCAGGAGCTCAAATGCCTGTTTGAGGCAAATGCCCACCTGAGTCAACAGAGACCATGTTTCCCCAAATACCCACCCCTGACCCTTTCCTATTATTAGGACAGAGTGCAACTGCTGCTTTGGGTTTCCCAGACTGTCCATCTGTATGGGAATAGAAAGGCTCATCTTCCTCCTGGGGAGTGGCTGGTGATGTCCATCTGCTGACCTTAGCTCCGCCGCCCAGCTCATAGCCCACTGACCACCAGGACCATTAACCAATCTAGGCCTCATTTTCTCAACCTGTGAAAAAGGAATATAAAGTATGTAACTGTGAATGAGAGACATGATCAGTTGATGATCTACATGCAGTTATATTTTTGTGTGATTTCCCCCTCTACATTACAATAAGCAGAGGAAGACATTGCATAAAAGAACAGAGCATCTTTGGGTAAATTTGTAAAAATGCTTTTTTTCTCTTGGGAAGAATAGGTGCTGAGAAAATCAGGATTTGAATCTAAAGTAAGCCACTCCCCATTCTACTCCCCCAGCAAGATTCTTCTTTTTATTTGGGGTTTGAATAGAGCATTATGTATCTGTACCTAACAAGTAGTTTGTATTGCAGTCCTAGAGAGTTCAAATTATATCAGGAAATTGACAATTTCCAAAGAAGACCATGTGCAGAAAGTTTACTGCCCACTATAGTAACATGTCTGGGTATCAGAGTCTCTAAAGCTCAGTGCTCTTGGAACCCAACCCAAGAATGGATAAGTAAGTGATGAAGACCAAAATTCTTCCTTTCAGAAAGAACCCCTGGTGAGCCTGGTGCTGCAAACCTGGTCCATACTCTGAGAACCCTTATGCTGAGAATATGCCCACATCAGACCCCTTTAATACAAATCCCTCCTTGATCAAAGCTTTCTCTTTCTATTGAAGTCCCTAATGGCAACAAACACAGAGACGCTGAGTCCTTGGGTGAGCCATGCACCTCCACTCCAGCATGTGCTCTACAGAGAGCATCCTGTGTTCTGGGCTTGAAGACACTTGGAGTCATCCTGTAGAAAAGCACCTCTGGAAGGTGATAAGGAACCAAGGCCCCCCGGGCAATGCTCTAGAGCAAGTGTCCAGAAAGGAGAGGTCAGCTTTCCCTAGAGGGATGATTCATAGGGTCACTATGAATTGGAATCCACTTGATAGCAATGAATTTGGGGGTGAGTTTTGGCACCCCATCCTAAGGAGTCCGGTGGCATACTTGGTTATGAGTGGGGATGCTAGTCTGAAGGTGAGCAGTCCAAATCCACCAGGCACTCTCCAGGAGAAAGGTCAGCCTTTCATACTCTAGTTCTTTCATCAGAATTGTTACTAACCTGAAATTACCTTACTCTTCTTGACTTTTATTTCCTGTTCCACTCCAAGGCAAAGGTTTAGCTTTCTCTTTCGATCTGGATTCACGGTTATATTCAATTCCTGGCTTTCATAGATGTCACTGGGGTTATGGAATTGAATAGAGGGCAAGGAGAGAGCCTACGTCCACGGCCAGCTCCCAACAGCCCTTCTTGCTCCCATCCTTCCTGCCATCTTTATACACACAATTGATGAAGTACAGTTTTTGACCACACACGAGTATGGAGTGACTGTAAATAACACTAAGGCACAGAGATGAGTACAGTGTGACCACCTACAACAGAAAGCAAGCTCTGTGATGGAAAACACAATTTCTACATACATCTGGGTGCATAGCCCATTTTGGGAAAATTAATCTGAGTGAATAAATGAATGAGTAACAAAGGAATGAGTGATGTGCCTTAGGGATTCTTGCACACTCCTTTCTCTGTCTGCTCTCCCATCTCTCCAGTACAGAAAGCTCTTTGTCTGGAAAGCTCTCCCTTGTGGGGGG
>NW_022109491.1:50809485-50816145 GCF_000313985.2 Echinops telfairi
TTACCTGTTAAATTTGCTCTTCTCTAACCTTTGTCTTTTCTCTAATAAACTTACTCTTAGCTTTTACAGATTTGTGGTCAGTGGTTCTTGTTGGGCATTTCTTCCGTAACACTAACATTGGTGGCCCTCTGAGTTCACAATGTAACTATACGCCAATGTCTTTCACTATTCCAATCTGTTTGATTCCTGGGCCCAGGTATGAGGGTTATGATAATAAGAGATAAAATTTTATCTAGACCTCTTTGTTTGAGCTGTAGAAAGCAAATATTAAGAGTGCCGATTTAAAAACAAGATTTCTCAAAATAATTATCCAAGTTCAGATGGTAAGATTTTTTTATGCTGAGAGTTGGCTCATGAGGGTTACCTGTGTTCTAACTCAAGCTGCATGCTAAACACATATGACATGAGCAAGGGGCAATATGGTCTCAGAAAGGTGAAGGTCTGCCTAATGACACATTGCTTGTGAATTTTCTCTCCCTGCTTCTTCTGCAGAAACACTAGAGGCTGCCTAAGAATAGAAATGGCATGTCCTGGATTTTCTGAGGAATACTGGATTTTAAATAGTTCAGTCCATTGGCTTGTAGATCCAGGTAAACGCGTCAGAGCCTTGTGCCAATTCTGTTTGGGGCACTGCCAAGTAGATAGTGCCTGGTCACCGCTCCATCTGGTCACTTTAGATTCCGACCACCATAAAATCTATACTAGACCCTCAAGCACCCCCTCTCCCTCTCCCTACCCTCTCTCTCCTACCCTTTCAAGCCCCCTCCCCTAAACCTCTCTCTGCTGCTCATACCCAAACACAGGCCTGCCATCCCAGGAAACAGGAGGCCACCTGAAAAGAAATGTCCCTTCTCTGACCTCCTTGACTTATCAAGACCTATCAGAGCAGAGCAGGTAAAATTCACTACCGGGAATGCCGCCATGCCAGGGAGTCAAGGCACCCAGCTCCTGGCTGCTTCATTTCACCAACATCACATCACTTGAAATGTGAGCAACATAATTAGCTTCTACATCAGAGAAATTGTTCAGGGCTTCAACGTTGCAAGACAAAGCATGGCCATCAGAGTCAAATACGGAGTGAAATGATGAAAAAACGCTGCTTCGCTATCAGCTAACAAGCCAAATAATAAGCATCAACACACGGCATAAAGGAAAACAAAGAAGGCTCCCAGGCAGCGCACACAGATTCCCTCCCTCCTCCTGATTTGGTTTAAGTCAGTGCCCCCTCATCCTAGACGGTCTGCTTTCTGCCTGTTCTTTCTGTGCTTACAGCTGCCCCACACAGCTAGCTAATTGTCCTACAGGAGTCAGACCCTGACCCCTGCCAAGGCTTCCTCAGGCAGAGAGTGTTGGTGCCTCCTAAAAGGTATTTAGAGACTTTGAGAGCTGGCTGAGCAGAAAGTGGCTCAGCCAAACTCCAAATTGGGCTCTGACGTTAGCGGGCAGACCTCAGTCCATGAAATCCTCCGACTTCATGATAAAAGCTCTGCGTTTATGGAATTGTCCCACCATTGTCACAGCTTTCCACTGCAATGTAACTACCAGAAAAGGGGTAGCCAGGGAGGCATTTGGAAGTTGGGGTGATAGAGATATCTCTTGGCCAAGTGCCAGGACATTTGACAACAGGACTTAGTTCCACTGGCCTGCTAGTAGCTTACTGTGTGATTTGGGGAAAGTTAATTAACCTGTCAGGGCCTCCACTTTCCTGGTCAGTAAGACAAAAGTCTAAATAAAATTCTCTCTTTAAAATCTTTTTCTTTCTAACAGCAAGGTCAGGCAGCATACGAAGGCCTTCCATCAACTCAATGCACAAAGCTCAATTCAATTCAGAAGAGGAAAGATTACCCTCAACCCCCTTGGGCCACATCCATCACATTCAGGGGAATTCACAAGCCACTGTGAGCTTCAAGAGTCCACGAACTCTTCAGAGCCCAACCTTCATACTCTCTTTGCTGCCCTTCCTCAAACTTGAACCAGAAATTTGTTGGCCTTTTGGGGTCACCTTTCTCAGCTTCTTCCCACGGAAAGAGAAGCAAAGCCAAAAGAAAACTTCAATACTCACTGCTGTGGGGTCGGTCCCAGCTCATGGTGACCCTATAGGACAGGGTAGAACTTCCCTGGGGGCTTTCTGGGATTGTAGCTCTTGATGTGGGTAGAAAGCTTCATCTTTCCCCCAAGGACTGACTGTTGGTTTTGAACTGCTGATGTTCTGGTTAGCAGCCCATGAGTAACTGCCATTTCATCAGGGCTAGACATGGGAATTCCAGAGCTCAGAGTAGGCTCCCAAAATGCCTATGCATGTCCAGTCCTGGGACACATGAAACTGAGGCCCAGAGGGCTGATGGGGCTTATCTCAGCTTTCGTCCTTGCTGACTTGGGACTTTAAGCAAATGACGTCCCATTTAGGAGCTCAGTTTTCTTATTTTTAAAATGTACACAATACCATTTATTCATAGCATTTTATGAGGGAAAATGATATATAGCACCTTACCCATGGAAGATATTCAGAAGTGAATATTGTTAATATCACTAATGCTAAAATTAATGAGTAGAAGACCTGAAACTGAACTCCAAGTTTCTTTCTTTAAAAAAGAGACAATATTTTATTGCAAAGTCAAAAAAATTTTATTTTAAATTTTACAAAGGTTTACACAGATCAGTTGTCCCTTCAAAAACCCATACACATTTTGTGTCATGCTTTGGATTGTGCCCCCACAATGTATTATCACTTATCCCACTTCCTGTCTGTTTCCTGTTTTCATTCTTTCTTTCCTACTCCATCTGAACTTCGACCTTTTGATCTCAAATAGTTCATTGTTACAAGGGGTGCATACCTCCCTAGTGTTATTTTCCTTTTATAGTCCTGTCTATTGTTTACTGTGTTTTCAGTGTAGATTTACACAGCTGTTTTTGTTCCCATTCAACACTTTTTACACAAGCCGTGCAGTGACATCAGTTACAGCATTCACATGGCATGAGCGTTGTGCATATTTCTGTTCTGGTTGTTGGTTTCTATTAATCTAGTTTCCTTATCCCTGTACGTTCTCCTCTTTGTCTTAAAGTAATTGTTACCATGGGTCAGACATAGATGATCTTTTTAAAGGAGCACAATACTTATGGGTGATATTTTTTTTAAGTAAATGCATTATATAGCTACAAGATGACCTCAGGGGTTAGTTTTAGTCCAAGGTTTGAAGAGTATGTCAGGGCAATCATGTGAGGGAGGCCTCTAGTCTCAGCCAGTCCAGTAAGTGAGTTTGTTGTTGCTGTTTGGCTTTAGGGATTTGGGATTCTATTTCACATCTTCCTCCCATTCTGTTCAAGTCCATCCGTTGTGGCCCTGATCAGAATGGTCATTAGTGGTACCAGGCCCATCTAGTTCTTGTCCCTGAGTTTTTGTCATACAGGCTTGTTTCTTCTTGGATTCTTTAGTTTCTTTCTTTCTCGTTACTCAAGGTAAATAGAGAAAAACAGTATCTTATTTTTTTTTTTTAGTTTTTTAAAAAATCATTTTATTAGGGGCTCATACAACTCTTATCACAATCCATGCACACATCAATTGTGTAAAGTGCATTTGTACATTCATTGCCCTCATTTTCTAAACATTTCCTCTCCACTTAAACCCCCAGCATTGAGTCCTCATTTTCCCCCTCCCTCCCCGCTCCCCCCTTCCTCATGAGCCCTTGATAATTTATAAATTGTTATTTTGTCATATCTTGCCCTGTCCGACGTATTCCTTCACCCACTTTTCAGTTGTCCATCCCCCAGGGAGGAGGTCACATATAGTTCCTTGTAATTGGTTCCCTCTTTCCTACCCACTCTCCCTATACCCTCCCTGTATCGCCACTCACACTACTGGTCCTGTAGGGATCATCCACCCTGTATTTCCTGTATTTCCAGTTCCTATCTGTACCAGTGTATACCCTCTCGTCTAGCCAGACTTGCAAGGTAGAATTCGAGTCATGGTAGTGGGAGCAGGGAGGAAGCATTTAGGAACTAGAGGAAAGTTGTGGGTGCATAAGTAAATGTGGCGAAGAAAGCTGATCGTGCCCGGCTATCAAAAAGTATAGCATCTGGGGTCTTAAAAGCTTGAAGGTAATCAAGCAGCCATCAAGCTCAGAAGCAAGAAAGCCCACATGGAAGAAGCACACCAGCCTATGCAATCACGAGATGTTGATGGGATCAGGTTTAAGGCATCATCAGAACAAAAAATCTTACCATAGTGAATGATGAGGGGAGTGCAGAGTGGAGACCCAAAGCCCATTAGTAGGCCACTGGAGATCCCTTTGCAGAGGGGTCTCAGGGAGGAGACGAGCCAGTCAGGGTGCGATGTAACAACAATGAAAAGACAAATAGTATCTTAGATGGCAGCTTGTAAGATATCATACACTACTCGCCAATAAAAAGAGCAGAGCATAACATTAAGAACTAAATTATGTCAGTTGACCAAGATGTCCCATGAGGCAATAATCCTAATCCTTCAAACCCAGAGATCCTATTCTACAAGCTGTTTGGTGATGTCTAAAATGTATCTGTAATTGTGTCTGCTATGTGCTTTATTTTATATATAAGTGTGCATGTATATAGCTATGTTCACATAGATGCATATATGCATAAACCTATATGCATCTATTAATATAGGTGCATATATACATATACATATATATGCCTAGATACAAACATAAATCACTGTACATATATTTGTGTATTGTTATTGCTATTGTTTCAAAAGTATATATGCCACAGACATTACCAAAAAGTCCATTTTTCATGTATACTTTTTAGCAGGATGGTTTACCTTTGTCAAATTGTGTATACTTCACTATCATTTAAGTTACCCATCATGAAAAATAACAAGGTCTACTGACTAGAGTGTGAATCATCATTCTCGCCCTATCTTTCTAACCCACTAAGGAACCTCGTTTTCTGTAAATTTATTTGTTCATGCCATTTCATAAAAGTGAAAACACAGTATTTTTGTGTGTGATTGACTTATTTTACTTATCCATGTATCAAGATATTTGGGGAATTCACTTCTTATTTATTATGGAGTGCTATTCTGTTATATGTATGCATCCCATCTTACTTCTATACGCCTTCATTGATGGGCACTTGGGCTGTTTCCATCTTCTTACATAGGGTCACTATGAGTTGGAACAACAGGAGCTCATATACCGAGCAGTGGAATTGCTGGGACCACGTGACTCTATGTCAATGGCAATGGATTTACAAGAGCTCTCTCTACCTTTAATTTGAGGGGGGGGGGTGGATCTGCTAGACTATTTTCCATTTAGCATTCCCACCAGCAATTGTGGCAAGTTCCAATTGCTCCACATCTGCTCAAAGACTTGTTATTTTCCTTTTTTAAAGTCTTGGCTATCTTATACCCACTACCATCAAGTCAATTCTGACTTATAGTGACCTATGGAGGCTTTCTGGATTGGAAATCTGTAAGGGATCAGGTAGGGGGTGGGTCTGACTCGTCAGCCTTGTAGATAATTTTTCAGCACTCACCTGACAACATCACCAGGGCTCCTTTGGGCCATCCTGATATTACTAAAATGCTGTCTCATTTTACTTTTCATTTTCATTTCTTTAATGGATGATGGCATTGTACATCTTTGTACATTGTACATCTTTTCATGTGTCAATTGGCCATTGAATATCCCCTTAGTGTATGTTCTTTGCCTAGTGTTTTATTGGGTTATTTCACTCTCTTTTTTTAAGTTAAATACTTTTATTGGGAGCTCTTACATCTCTTATCACAATCCATGCAATCATCCATTGTGTCAAGCACATTTGTACATATGCTGCCATCATCATTTTCAAAGCATTTTCTTTTTACTTGAGCCCTTGGTATCAGCTTCTCATTTTACCCCTTCTTCCCCTGCCTGCCCTCCCTCATGAACCCTTGATAAGTTATAGATTATTATTTTCATATCTTACATCATCCTCTGTTGCCCTTCACCCACTTTTCCATTGTTTGTCCCCTTGGGAGGGGGTTATATATTGATTCTTGTGATGAATTCCCCCATTCTCTCCCCACCTTCCCCTAATGCTCCTGGTATCTCTATTCTCATTCTCGATCATGCACACTACTACAGATAAGAACCTGCAGCACAGGGAATCGAGCATAGATAAACCCCTCAGGGTCAGCAACGAGAATAGAGATAAAGAAATCAGATCTCCAGATCTCCCTCCGCCCTCTTCATGTGGCCAAGTATCAAGTAGGGTCATGTCAAGAGGACTAATTATTCTTAGATTGGTGCTAGAATTAAGTGTAAGGCCCAGATCCATTCATAAGGTGATTCTTAGTGATAGTGTCATTAATTTAACTATTGGTATGTATAGCATTTAAAACACTGTTAAGAAAAGGAAATCATATGTGTATAATCTAGCTTTTCAGGCTGCAATACATGAATTGTTGACTTGTACAGATTAAATGATTTAGTAAATGGACACTATTTATACATAAAAATAGTAGATGCATGCTAGTCCCAGGCCACCATTCACTGGGCACCCTCAAAGCAAGAGATCTGAACCCAATTCGAATGATCACAAATTCTGTAACCTTGAAATAGCAGTCACTTGCTTCCTCTCCCCTAGTTTTGGTCTTAAATCCAAAGAAGTATGTTAGTTCCTTAAATTGTCTACAGCTGA
>NW_022109491.1:50818508-50820031 GCF_000313985.2 Echinops telfairi
ATGATGTATGGCAGCAACTTCTGGTCTTCTCCCTCTCTTTCCATTTGGGAAACTGACCCCAGCTGAAGCGAGGTCTCCTCTATTGTGACTATTGAACTATTTTGTTTCCTGTTGCTTATGCATTCATTGTTGTGTTTGATAATTCATCTTTGAAAAAAATTAGGCTCTAAATTTTGCTCCTATATTTTCTTCCAAGAACTTCATTGTTTTAGATTCATCATTTAAATTCTCAATCCATTTTAATTCATTTTGTGTATGGCATGAAATATGAATCTTATTTCATTTGTCTGCATGTAGCAAGTCAGTTTTGTCAGCCTCATTATTGAAGAGACTATTCTTTCTCTATTGAAATGATTTTGAACCCTTGTAAAAATCAATTGGCCATATATGTTTTGACTTACTTCTGGATTTTCAGTTTTGTTCCATTGGTTTATGTGTCTGTCATTGAATTAGCATCAGAGTGTTGATTTATTGTACTCTTGTAATATTTGAAGTCAGGAAGTGGGAGACCACCTACTATGTTCATCTTCAAATTGGTTTGACTAGTCTATTGGCTTTCAATGTAAGAGTGAAATTCATTTTTCCATTTTTATAGAGAATGTTGCTATAATTTTTATGAGAATTTCTTTGTACATGTAGATTTCTTTGGGTAGAATTAACATTGTGACTATATTGTCTCCAATCCATGAACATGGACTGTCTATCTATTCGGGGCTTCTTTAGTGTTTTTCATAAGTGTTTTATAAATTTCATTGTATAAGTCTTTTCATGTACTTGAGTAAACTTATTTTTAGATATGTTATTCTTTTTGAAGCTATTATAAATAGAGTTGTTTCTTAATCTCATTTTAAGATTTATTATTGCTGAGTGAAGAAACAAAATTGATTTTTTTGTGTTAAGTTTGCATCCTACAATTTTGCTAAATTATGTTTTAACTCTAAAAATATTTTCGGAGATTATTTAGGATTTTCTATAAATAAACTCATGTCATTTTAAAATGGGGTTAGTTTTACCTCTTCCTTTCTAATGTGAACACCTTTATTTCCTCTATTGTTCTTGCAAGGACTTCTAGTACAACAGAATAAGAGTGGTGAGCATAGGTTTCATTTCTACTTTCAAGAAGAAAATTCTCAATCTTTCTCCATTAAACATAATGTTGGCTCCTTTTTTTTAAAGTGTCCTTAATTTTGTTAAGGAAATTTCATTCTTATCTTGTAAAGAAATTTTATTAATAAAACTGCTAGAATTTATTGAATGTCTTTTTTTCCGTAAACTGAAACAATCATGTGGTTCATTATCTTTGTTTTAATACTATGACATCGGCTGATTTTCTAGTGTTCTACCAATATTTTGATCCACGAATAAATCTCTCTTGATCATTATGTATGGACTCCAGATTTCTGAACACCAGACTCATATCCTTCCTACCATAATGTATTGCTCTGGAGAGGAATGATGCCACTACCACCCTATCACTCTGCTAAAAAGAGAATTTGAATGGGTTGGGGTGGTGGTCATGCGCT
>NW_022109491.1:50820928-50822966 GCF_000313985.2 Echinops telfairi
CAGCCCAATTTGTAACCACTACAAATTTGTGTTGTCCTGAACATCCAAAAAGACCCTGTCTGAGGAAGGGTTTATGAATTTTGAAATGTTTTGCAAATGTGGAACGCATTTCTATTTAAGAAAGTGATGGCTAACATACATAGGAGAGGCTGGCTAAAGAAACCTCAGCCTGACCTGATAGAGAGAGGACACAAGACCTCAATTTCCTCTTGGACTTTCTTCTGTGCCTGTGTCTGTGCCTATGCCTGATGGTGTGTCCTGGCCAAGATAAGAGCCACAGGCAGGCTCCCAGCTGGACTTACTTTCCTGCCAAAACCCCTTCTGCTGCAATCCCACTGATCTAAGCAGCTTCCATATGTCAGAAAGGGCAGCTTTGCATAATAAATGACATTGGTGTAATCAAATATTTCCATAGATTGAATTAGATTTAATTTGTTGTTCTCAAGATGTTTCCCTTTCTTCCTCAGAGAGATGATTGCCCTTCTTGCTGCCCCTCCTGACTCCTATGCCAAAAGCAGACCTAGAAATAGCCCCTTGAGACCTAAGATCCCAATTGAATACACTGAGGAATTTGGCTGAAGTTCGGGCACCATTGAACTAGATGCTCCAGATACTATTCCATATCAGTATTTAATGAATGTGACCCAATTCTTTTTAATAGCTACAGAGTATGTTATTTGATGGCCATGAAATGATTGATTGATTTGTATTAATGGAACAAATTTAAATAGCATCTCAACCACTGACTCACTTGAACAAATCACTTTATTCTTGAATCTAAATAGCTCTTCAGTGAAAAGGAAGAGGCTGACTTTCCAGGCCAGCTGTCAGGCAGAAACCATAGTATGGACTGAGGGATTAGTATGTCCCAGAGAAATACTCTGCATGCACCATTCCCTTTGGTCCCCAGAATAACCCTATAATTCAGGAAGTTTTATCCCCATATTCAGGTGATAAAAACCAAGGCAGAGAAACTTTCGATAGCATTTCCATAGCCACATAGATGATGTGGTGTAGCTGATACAATAACAGATTCAAAAGAAATAGATGTATTAAGAGGGGCTGGGTAATTGAAGGAGGAAAGCTCCCGGGAGGTATGCTCCGAGGACATACTGTACTATGTCAGGAACTGCATATAGTGTCCTCACCAGGTAGGATGCCCATCCATCTACTTGCAGATGTCATAACCTGGTCCAAATGGAATATATTTGAAAGTGGCTTAATGTTCAACAAGGGAAGAGGTCAGGTCCCAGTCCAGGTTTATATGCCAGGACTCTAAATTTTCAACGGTGCAGATAACTCAGAGTTTGAGACATCTCTTCTTCTTTGCAACCTCCTTGTTCCCCCACAGACTGCCCTCCAGCCTCAGTGTGCCCATCCTTTATAAATGAACCTACCCTATTTACCACTAATGTTTTGAGCATTATTACACGTCAACAGGTTTGCTTCCATCACTAACGACCCCCAATATACAGCTTAGTACTTAGCATGGAGAGATGTCTAATAAACATGTTGAGTTACATAAAATTATTCCTAAACAAAAATACAAAGAACACAATTTTTAAAAGTCTAACCTATAGGTGTAATGAGGGTGGGAAGTAGAGAGAAAAAGGGAAAAAGAGCTGGTGAAAACTATTTTCACTACTGAATTCTAACTGAATGCCATCTAACTGATTCCTACTCATAGAAACCTTATAGGACAGGGTAGACATGACCCTGTGTGCTTCTGAGACCGTAACTTTACAGGAGCAGAAAGCCCTTTCTTGCTTCTATGGACCAGCTGGTGATTTCAAACTGCTGACCTTGTGGGTAGTAACCCACTGTGTAACTACTATGCCACCTTTTCACGACATACCACTCTTATTTCTGGGCCCTATACCCCAATCCAGGTGGAAAGGGAAGTAGGAGGCTTTCAGCACATCCTTTGCAGACATATCACCAGAAAGAATGCAGAGAAGCAGGTCCAGAGACCAGGATTAGTCACCAGGCATGTCCCTTGATGTGATAGCTTGAGTATTGTGATAGGTAGGTTCATTGC
>NW_022109491.1:50823877-50829827 GCF_000313985.2 Echinops telfairi
CAGGAGATGGGCCTCAATTTCTCCAGTTGTAGCATGGGACGGTCACCACTTTTGCCTCTGTGCAGCATGCTTTTCAAAGGTGTTGGTGGGACTTATATAGCCTACAGTCATTAGACTACTACCTGCCACCTGCTTTTTTCCATACTGTTCATGGGAATGCAACCCTGTCTTTTCTTGTTTCCGTTGTCAATAGCTGCTTTTGCTATAATAACTGCATTAAGTGACTGTGAGAAAGTGATCTACAAAGTGCAAAATACTTTCCATTCAGCCTTTAAGAGAAAGCTTGTGCTGACCGTGTCCTTGTGAGGTCCAGGCGACAACCCTTGCCTTCCTGCAGCTCCCGGCACTCACTTCCTCTTCTCCTCCAGTCAGAGAGAGTCCTAGAGAACGAATAGGTCTTGGCAGGGTAATGGTCAGGGTGTAGACCAGCTGGTGTGGCATGGCCCAACCAACCGTTCAGAGGAGAAGCCAGGGCCTACAATAGGAGACTGGAGCCCCCAAGGGCTAGCTGTCACCCTTGACTGCTAGGGCCCAGTGAGCCAGGGAATTTTGAAGAATCCCAGAGGGAATCCAAGGGATCTGGGCAACTCAGGCTGGGATGGAAAGGTGGGCATCAGGGTACAGAGATATGCAGACAGACAGCCCACCTGGACAAGAAGGAGGAGAAATATCAGAATCGGAGGGAGAGGGACTGCTTCTCAGGTGCGTCCCCCACTTGACATGGCAATGGAAGTTTGGCTCCAGTCCATCAGAAGTTTCTGAGATAGACTCCAATCTTAAGTCAGCATGAAAATGCCTAGCAAGCCCGTACTACTGGGTAGACCTAGTGATTCTCCCGAGAAGTGCCCATTCCTGTTATGCACAGCTGGATCTCTGAGTAATGGGATGGCCAGATCAATGCTAGTCAGAAGGAGGCACCCCAGGATGCCTTCCAGCATGTTCCAATTTAACCTGCAAAATAATCTTTTTAAAAAATAAACCCACTTTGAGACTCAGTTGGAAACAGCTTCCTAAAACCTGCAGGAGAAATTGGATACTTTATTTCAGTAGCTGGAAACTGGGCAGCTGAGTCGCTAGAGGAAAGGGCAGTTCATCAATTCCTGTGCAGAGCTGGAGGCCAGGGCTCACCCAGTGGTGCAGCTGCAAGCTCTCCCCCAGTGCCTCCCACTGCTCCTCCTCAGGAGAAGCAGCACCAGCCTGGGCAGGCCCCGGAGCTGCCATGTAGCCCAGGAAAATAACCGAGTGTTACAGATGCCACACTGGTCAGATCACTCCCTAGGGCGAGTTTTATTTCAGGGGTCCAAGTTCCCCCAAATGCAGCCCTTCAGTTTTTCTCGAGACAACTTAATAGTTGTCATGTATTCACCTCTGATTCATTGTGACCCGTGTGTGTCAGAGAAGAACTCTGTTTTGTAGGGTTTCACTGGCTGCTATTTTACCTGGTCATTCTTTTGAGCCATGGATGGGTAGGCTTAAACTTCCAGTCTGCCACTTAGCACTGGAGCACGGGAATTGTTCAGTTGAACCACCTAAGAACAGAGAGAGCATTAGCCTGATTCTATTTTACTGAAGATTTCTAAATCTGAAAGACATGGCCTAAGAAAGACATTTGGATCAAGTCAGTGAATCCTAAAATCTACTACTGATTTGGAATAAAAAGAAATAACAATAGTTTCCCCAAAGGGTGCCATCTGTGGTCATTAGGCTAAATAATATCAGAATGTGTATTTTAAAGATGAACAGGATTTCCACTTGAGCAGAATTTACACATACCTTCTCATAAGACTATTTCATTTAACCATCACAACAACTTTGAGAAGTACATAATTCCATTTTCTCCATTTAACGCTTGGAGAAACCTAGAATACTAAGGCTTAAGTATTTTCCAAAAAAACGGCACGTTCGTGAAGGACTGAGCTGAAAAATGAACCAAAGTCACCGACCGAGAATCTCCCCGTGCGTGTGTTCCGGCAGTGGAGAGCGGCCTTTTCTCTCCAGCAGCATTGACTTTTTCTAGGAACTGATCCAGCAGGGGGCACTGTCGATGGAACATGTGCGTAGGAAGTAGCATATCTAGCATCAAGCTCTCATTGCTCTGGAAGATGAGAGGATTCTGACACAAAGTTGACCTATGTCCCTAACCCTGTGCGGTTAGGACCTGTGGGTCGCAACCCCTTTGGGAGGGTCAAAGACCCTTTCACAGAGGTTGCCCGATTCATAACAGTAGCAAAATTACAGTGATGAGGCAGCAATGAAAATAATTTTATGGTTGGGGGTCACCACCACATGAGGAACTGTATGAAAGGGTCACAGCATTCGGCAGGTTGAGAACCACTGTGTTAAGTGATGATCCCTCATGCACGTCTTCAAAAACGTCACCCAAATGCTCATTAGCCTTGATGTGCAGTGTTCATCAGTGTAGTACTGCTTTGCCCTCGTGCCAGCAAAGCAGTAGAGAAATATATAAGCAATACATATCACAGATCGCATAGTGGTTACTTACTGGGCTGCTAACCACAAGGTCAGCAGCTCCAAACCACTGGCCATTCCATGGGAGAAAGATGAAGCTTTCTACTCCCGTAAAGAGTTACGGTCTTGTAAACTCACAGGGGCAATTCTACCCTGTTCTACAGGGTCGCTGTGAGTCAAAGTCAACTCGATGGGAGTGGGTTTGGTTGGAGTTTTTGAGGTGCATGAATAAATAGAAGAGTGTTTAAGAGTAAGATAGAAGAGAGGACTGCAGAACCGTAGCAGAGAGAAAATGCTGCAGAGGTGCCAGGCTGGTGAAGAGCACTTGCCGCTCCTCTCAAAGTCCCTAAGCAAAAGTTACATGTTTTGTTGTGTTAACTAATGTCTCATGGACAATTCATTTCCCAGTTGGATCTGTAATATGTTGAAATATGTGTCCTTGGAAGTACTGATTTTACACAAATATTAAATAAAGTGGAATAATTGTAAAATTCTTTACATGGACCTGAAGGGCCAGCAATTAGAGGAAATTTTGTAAGAAAATCTAGAGCTCAGTCATTTGAAAGGCAAGCCACATTTCCAAGTAAACCAGGCATGCATAACTACCAGCCCGATGTGGAAAAGGAGAAACATGTGCCACCAGCATCTTCATGCAGCTAAGAGAACTGAGGTCTCGGTGAGATGTCAGTGCCTTCTGCTATGAACACAGACCTAGGTTTGTGGACGCCGAATCCTGGCTCTTTCCACCACCCCCCAACACACTGGAATAGGTTTTAGGCAAGACCAACTGGATTGGTGCAGGTGGAGGGGGCCATTGAGGAGGTCACATACAAGGGAGAAGCCTTAGTAATCATCTCACACGATCCCTCTAGAATGTTCTGCAGGAGAGTCCTACAGCCAATCTCTGACCATTGACTAGAGACAAAGAGTGGTGTACACAATTAGCAGGACAGTGAAACCCTTCTCTTCTTGAGCTAGACAGTATTTCCAGGGCTAATGACAGGTCAGGCTTCCCCAGAGGTCTGGAGAGCAGAAGAACCAGGGAGAAGAGGAGGCCAGCAGGGTCCCCAGAAAGATCTCGATGAGGAGCGAAGCAGGAATTTCTGGGCTGCCGATCTAAGCCGCTCGCTGAAGTGAATTTGTGCCCTGTACCCACTCGGGGAGTCCAAGGCCACCTGCCTGGATACAAGTTGGAGTCAGAGGAATCCTATTGCCCATAGCAAAGTACCTTTCAAGAAAATGTTTATTCATAGCCCCATGAATCACCGTGAAAGCCATAGCCTGTACCAGGCCTGAGAGCTGGGACCCTGCAAGTTGCCTGCACAAGAGGTTGGGGTGGAGGAGGAAGCTGCACTCCTGAGACAGAGCATCCCTTGTGTCCGGCTCCCTTGATGGTGCTGATGAGCCCTGGTTCCTTGATGGTAGCTATATTAGGCTGGGTTGACTAAAGAAACAAATCCAGTGGCACTCATATATATGTAACAACGAGCTTTATATCAAGAAGTACTTGTATATCACGAAAACATCCCAGCCCAGTCCAACTCAAGTCCATAAGTCTGATACTAGTCCATAAATCCCTCTTCAGATTCATGCGGCCACATACAATGATGCAGAATGCAGGAAGATCACAGGCTGGTGGTTGCAAATTCTTGTGGATCCAATGGCGGTGAACACATCTCCAAGGCTCTGGCAGGTCTCAGTGTGTTTTGTCAGCCGAAAGGTAAAGGCAGAGATAGGGGACTGGTTCCCAGGACCATTCTTAGAAAGCCACACCCACAAGGAGTCACCATCAGGCTGTGACCTGAATCACAGGGTAAGCTCCACCCCTACACTTTTATATATCTTTAAGTTGACACAAAATTATGTAACTACCACTGTAGCCATGTAGGTAGAACATGACAGAAGGTAGCTACAGAAAGTGGACTGGGAGAAAGCCCAGAACCCCGTTCCAAAGGGATCTGTAGGGATCAGGCAGCTGAATATTGCCCGCTTTTCTTAAGTTACAGATCACCCTGCCTAACCCAGACAGAGCTGTGGTCCTAATGATTTAGAATTCAGAGAAGCAAATAGCATTTCCTGGGCATTGTGGTGCCAGTCCTCACCAACTCTCAAAGACTGCTATACAGTGGAGAGATGAAACACTCTAAGTGAATGTTTTTGTTTTTGTTTTTTTTTTAAAGAGAGAAGAAGGGATTAAAAGACAGCAGCACAAAATCCAATTGCCGCTGAACTTCTGGGCAAACCAAGGAATGAACCAGTCCTTGACATCTTCCCCTAACTGCAGGCGACAGGATAATTGTGCCTAATTTCTTAATTTTCATGCCGAGGTTGCATTTGGCTTCTGCTAATGAGATGTAAATATGTGTTGCCAGTTTGTGGATTTGCTTAATTGCAGGGTAGCTAAACTGCAATTGGCCAGAAAGTTGCTCTGTCGCTTATTTATTTATTTGGTTTTTATTTTTATATGCCCCTGAATGGCAACGGAAATGAAGTGGGAAGGGCTGTTTGGGGGGTGGAGGCCCATCTTTTTCTCTAGTCTCTCTTTTTGTGGAAAGAGGAAGAACATCCAGAGCTCCTCAGGATTCAGGGAGGGGCGTGGTGGGAATAGTTCCTGCAACCTCCTCCATCAGCCACAGGCAAGCCTGCTGACACACTCCTCTGAGATCAATAGTCACCAAAGAAGAAGCTAAGCTTGGAGCTTGACTAGGATGTGCAGTGTGCGATGGGTCCAGACCAAAGCCCCTTGCAGATGGAGAGTCACGGTAGCAGGGGTGGGAGAGCTAGGATGGGCCCCCAGGAGAACCACAGGGAGGTGATACTGAAGATGGGAGGGAGAAGGTGAGGTCATGGTACTCTGTCCATGAGGAAGCCAGAGAAGAGTGCTCAATTGTTGTGATCAAGAAGCAGAGAATAGGGGTCGAAGGACCTGAACAAGGAATGTAGACTCCAGGAAGAAGTCTGTACTGAGGATACTGTGGAAATGCCCAAGTCTAGGCATGTTCTAGGCCTCACTTCATCCTTCTCCTCACCAAGACTCTAGGAGAAAGGGGCTGTTTTTACCAGTCTCTAGTGATACCTCATTGGTAACTGGATGACACTGTCAGAAATATCAATAGCTTGCTCAAAATCACAGAGCAAAGTGGTAGAGTTGTATTTTGAACTCACAGAGTGAGATTTCCAGGGCAATATTCTTATTCTGCGTACCACCTTCACATCAGCCATGACCCCACCAGTCTGTTATTGTGCCCTGTGTTGAATACCTCTTTCTGAACAGCTTGCAGCACCAGGGGAAGAAGCTCAGAATCTGAGAAACCAGAGAGTTCGACTCTACATAGCAGGACTGTGTCTGGTCCTCAGGGACATCCTCGCACCCACCTTCTCCGGAGTAGAACTCCTTTTCATTAAATCTAACCTAAGTCCTTAAACTGTGTGAAAGCATTTCTCTACGGCAATTCTTCATATATAGGAAGAAATACAACTT
>NW_022109491.1:50830280-50834315 GCF_000313985.2 Echinops telfairi
AGTTGTATGAGCCCCTTTAAAAAAAAAAAAAAAGAAATAATCCAGTGTCAATGCACTAAGGCATAACCGCAAAGTTCATGTTTGGGGCAAATATGAAAAAGAATTTAGTCTTGCTTGAATAGGTGCATAACCAGGTGTCAAGAAGTAAAACTGGAAAATACTTCAGGTTTGATTTAGAAAGATCTGTTATGTATTTAATAATTTAGATTTTATCCTGTAGATTTCACTGGAAGAATTTGAATAAATCCTGTAATATGATAAAAAAAAAAAAGGACAATAGGTTCCTCTCTGCTAGGGATGACACTCATTCTGATTACCTTCATCCATTTCTTCACATTCTCTGAGATTCTCTATGGTTCCACTGAGACGGATGAAAATGATAGCTCCCAGATTGGCCATGGGACACACTGTAGTTTGAGTCAGAACAGTAAAAATAGGCCTTTTTGGTTTTCAAATAAATGGTACTAGGAAATTCTTCTTTGAAATGTTTTTTCATCTCATCACTCCGTCTGTCCCTCCGTCCTCCTATCCCTGCATTCTATTTCTAGACCACACAACGCTATTGCTGGGAAATGACCTACTAAACCAGTCTTCTAAATAATACCTTGGACATTATTTGTCTCAATGTTACATACATTTTAATTGACGTCTCCTGGTAGACTGAACAGTTTTCATAATCCTGAGGAATTGATCTCTAAAGGTTGAATTTCCTAGTAAAGAAATGACAATTTATTTTTAAAACTTTTTATTATGAATTAAGTGAAGGTTTACAGAGCAGATAATCAGTTTTACATTCAACCACGCATATGCACTTTGTTTCATCCACTGTCATCCTCTCAATGCACCATCCCCTATCCTACCTCCTCCCTGATTTCTGTTTCCACTGCTTCTTATTTTCTAACAATTTTGATTTCGTTCTCAAGTAAATACTTCCTTTTGTATTTTAAAGGTTTATTTTCTAAAGTAGAGGTGAGTTCAGTTTCATATCTGAAGGTTGGTTAGAGGCCATAGTCTTAAGGGTTCCTACAAGTCTCTAGCTGACCAGGAAAGTTGACCTCTTTTATAATTTTGAGATCTGTTTACCACTTTCTCCTACTCTTTTCAGGACTTTCTGATGCGATCTTTTCAGAGAAGTTGGTAATCATAGTCTAGTAACATCAAGTTCTTCTTGTCTCAGCATGATGCTTGCATGATCCATTTATTCACTGGACTAATTCATTGTTTCCATCATCTTTCAATGGTCACCACTCTTCTTTCCTCTGGAAAGGACCCATAGTTGCATGATACATGGCCACCCATGAGCTTTTAAGACCCCAGTTGCTACTCATCCAAGTAGAATATAGAGCAAATTATGTAAACTAAGTTATGTCAACTAACCTGTTGTCTCCTGAGACGATAGTCCTGATCTCTCCATGTCCAATGACTCATTCCCGTATTTGATTATGTCTAATAGGTATTCCTAACTTTGCCCTCTAATGCTTAGCCACACTCATGGATATATTTGCAGATAATTTAAATAAATGTATACTAATATTCTTTATCAAACCTACTCATGGGGATATTCCTGCCCTCCCTCTTACACCTATTTAACCTGCTTATCTCTGCAAGCATCTTCTCATAGATCACCACTATTTCAGGATTGTATATATGAACATGAACAGCATTTTCCTCTGTTACCTTTAACTCATAAAAAACACCGATGCCTTGTCCTGCCTCCATAATTTGAACATTGTCTTCCCTTTTACTCCAAATTGATTTTTAAAAAGAATTTTCTCAATGGCCACCAAGTACATAAAACGATGCTGTTGTTAATGTTTTGAGCTAGTTCCAACTCGTAGCAACCCTTTGTGCAACAGAATGGAGCAATGCATAATTCTGAATCATGGTAACACTTGCTGTTATGTTGAAATCCAATGTTGCTGCCATTATGTCAATCCATAGGACCTGTTGATTCTACTTCTAGGTAAATAGCCAGAAGACTTGAAAGCAGAGTTCAAATAAGCACTTGTACATAAATGTTCATTAAAGTACTATCCACAGTAACCAAAAGGTGGAGCAACCTAAGTGCCCATCAACAAATGAATGGATAGACAAGATATTGTACACACACACAATGTAATACTCTCAGTTAGAGAAACATTGAGGCCTTGTTACATGTTATCATTTGATGGAACTGGAAGACAATGTGCTGAGTGAAATAAGTCAATCAGAAATGGGAAAATAGTGTGTGAACTCACTTGGTGTTTCTTATCATTTTATATAAGTGAATTCTCACACTATTTTCCCATTTCTGATTGACTTATCTCACTCAGCACATTGTCTTCCAGTTCCCTTCAAATGATAACCGTAACAAGCCTCAGTCTCTTGAACAAAGAGGTGAATAGCCTTGTTCTTAGAGAGAGTGTATTGGAAAGTGGACTATTGAAGAAACAGGTTAAAATTTACCATCTTACCATTTGTCTCTCCTTTTGACCCATTTTTAACTTGTTCCACTTTTTAAAATTTTCTGCTTTATTTTGGATTGAGATTTTTCTGAGTTCTATTTTGTTGTCATTGTTGAGATCTTTTTGTATGCTTTTCTGTGATGGAATTCAGGATAGAGATAAATAGTTTCTTAAATTTATGGCAGGGGTTGTTGGGAGAAAATGAGGAGCTAATGGAACTGAGAATAAAGTTGTTATTGTTTTGTTTTGTTTATTCTAAAATTGACTGTGGCAATTAATGCACAACTCCTTTGAAATATTTAAACCATTGAATTATATGGTATGTGGATTATATGTCAATAAAACTATTTTAAAACATAGTTCATCTTAACTAGTAAAAAAGTCTATCTGAAGCCTTGTGCTCTTTCAAGAACTACCTACACGGATCAGAATGACAACAGCAACTTGAAAGATTAGATAGCAGAGAGTTTATGTTAATGGAGGAAAACAGAGGAGGGTGAAAATGGCTGCACAACTCAAAGGAAGAAATCATTGCCACTAAGTTGTATATATGGAAACAGTTAACTTAGCTGAATGTTTAGCTGGGTATATTTTCAATGGCAACGAGGTATTTGTGAGGGACATAGGTGCTGTCCCTCTGGTAAGGATGGCACGTGTCAGGAGAAGCATCTTCCCATGCTTTCTTGTTTTGGCACCTTTTCGCTACTTCCATGTTGCCTTCACGTGATTGTCTTTCCATTTATTCTTCTCATTTACTTGCAAGGAGGCAGTCAGGCCAATTATAAAGTGCCCTGGCTAGATGTCAGGATGCCTATCCTCTAGTCCTGGCTGCAGATGCTTTCTAGCAGCTCAGAGATAGTATCACCTTACTCTACAAAGGTAGGTAAACCCAGCTTTGGAAACAACCACAAGGTCTTCCCCAGTTTGAAGTGCAAACATACAGGATGAGTGCACATCTGGCCTGTGCCTGGATTCTTGCAGAACCCTATGTCACCTTCACGCAGACCCTCTCAGTGCTGAGAGCTCGACGCGGAAGGACTTCTTCCCTTAAATTGGCTCCCAGCAGGCCTCCTGGTTGATTTCATGGTGTCTGTCTGCTCGGTCTGGAAGAAGACAATTCATTGCAAAGTGGGGAAAATAAGGAAATCTGTGGACGTGGATGCATCCTTCCTGCCCACATGTCTAGGGCACACCATTTAACCTAACTCCATCTGTAAAAGAAGAACAGTCATCACAAGTGGTTGTCATGAGGATTAATTGAGATAATGTATGACAAGTCCCTGACAGGTAGGAGGAGGAGGAGGTTGGTAACCAATATTGAGAGTGGCCATACTAGGAGGGGAAGGGGAAGGTTGGGGGGGGGCAAAGAGGGAACTAATCACAATGATCTATCTATAACCCCCTCCCAGGGGGATGGACAACAGACAAGGGGGTGTAGGGAGACATCGGACAGTGCAAGACATGAAAAAATAATAATTTGTAAATTATCAAGGGTTCATGAGGGAGGGAGGGAGAGGGGGCAGAAATGAGCTGATACCAAGGGCTCAAGTAGAAAGAAAATGCTGTGAAAACGATGATGGCAACAAATGTA
>NW_022109491.1:50834941-50837747 GCF_000313985.2 Echinops telfairi
ACCACTGGTCCTGCAGAGATCATCTGCCCTGGATTCCCTGTGTTTCCAGTTCCTATCTGTACCAGTGTACATCCTCTGGTCTAGCCAGAGGGTTACAAAGAAGCATTACCACATCAGCCAAGTTACTCACAGAGGGGAGGGGAGGACGAGGTTGGGAGCATGAAGTACCTGGTAAGTTTGCAGACTGTTGTCTTCTGCAGCACTCGTCAGGAACAGGAGGCAGAGAGACAGGCCAGTCATTGCTTCATCAGCTCCAATAGCTGAGCCAACAATATTCTCCCACAGGTGATGAAACATGGAAGGTGGTGGTCTTGTCCCGTGTGTCTAAGGACCAAACAACTTTACCCTCACAGAGTCCCAATCCCATTTGATGAAAAAATATATTCATATTAGTTTAACAATAATAATATGTATGCTAGCAGCAAAATCATGTGTGTTGCCTGCCTCACACAAAAAAAATGCCCTTTCTTAACAAATCACATAGTTAGTAAGACCACTCTAATATAATTAAAAATTAAATCTATCTCACTAAAAGTTATAACCCCCTTGTCTAACTATGCAGATATCTTAACTTCATCAGCCCAGCTTACTCAAGATAACTTGACTAAAAATGGAACTCATTCATAAGACTTCCTAACAGGCCTGAAAAATAAGATGAAAGAGTACATGATAATAAATAAATGCAGAGTAGCCTAGTTTTTGTTTATTTGCTTATTTCCTCTTCTTTAGGAGCAATGATTCTCAACTCGCGATGTTTGGTAAAACTGCATGAGATTTTCCCTTGCCAATACCTGGGTCTCACACTTTACCAATAATATTAGTCTGGATTGAATAATCTGAGTGTTTTTGTTGTTATTATTATTGCTATTGTCAGGGTGTTTGTATATTTGTTGTTTCTGAGAGTTGAAAGAAAAGGAAACAGAATACCGAGCCAGCTGGGGCCTTGGAAGGGATGGTCAGCTCTATCTGCACTCCCCGCCCAGCGCTACAACCTGTCAGCTGCACAACTCAGGCAAGTTGCTTGGCTTCTCTGGCCTTAAAATCCTCATCTCTAAAATCACTATCATCCACCTCATAGAACAGTCACAAAAGCAAGAAGGAATGCTCTGGAGCAGTAAATGCAGGGCCTGGTACCGGTAAGTGCTGGCTCTCCCCCTATGATTATATATCCCCAAACTCCCAGCCCCTACAGAGCCTCCTGGGCAGCTCTCCAGGGCCAGGAACTGGCACCCTAAGGAGCTCGCCCACTGGGGTTAGGCAGCTTGTCCTCTTCCTTCCCTCCCTCCACTGCCACGCTTCCTTTTAGGATCAGCTCTCCTTTACAGAGAAAGCAGTGGGTTAAAAAAATCTAGGAAGCTCCTTGACCACAACCATGAGGTCAGGAGCAGTCAGGTTGTATTCTCTGTTGGCAGAGAAGATACAGCAGTCACATGCTCCGGCTTTGGAGATGAAAAGGCCTGAAGGAACACCCCTCCATTTATTTAGGGCTGGTCTGAGTACTGAGGCCATGTTCACAACCTGTCCGCCCAAAGAGGGACTCTCGGTGACTCCATCATTGGAACTAGCAGAGAGGCTGCCCTGGAGTCTCTGCAAGCTGAACCCGACCAGAGAGAAGAACTTTAGTCACCACCTCCCTGGTCCATTCCCCTTTGAGATGGCAGTCCCTTGCCTTGCCTTCCTTCATTCTCCCTCCAGCAAATTTTAATGATGTATTAAGGCTGCCTCCAGCAGAAGAGTTATAATTAATTAATGTTGTCCCCACAATAGATTGCAACACAAACCCCATGTCATTGCATGCAACTGTACCCTGATGGTTATGTGCTACAAGGCATAATCCCATAAGTCACCGTGAAATGCGGCCTCTCACAGCCTGCTCTTCCCTCAACACCCAGGAAATGAAAATAGTACAAAGGAACAATCGAGATATCAGGCTGTATGTGGACCTGGGAGGAAGGCTGTCAACCCACTTCTCTCTCTCAGGCACGATGCTCAGAAAGGAAAGAGCACGTACTCCGGCACCATGAGACCCGACACGGAAACAGCCCCGCCACCGAGAAGCTGGATGCCGCTAAAACATCCACTCAGTCCCCCAGAGCCTGTGTCCTCGTGTATCAAGATGAAAGAGCACAGTGATATACAGTCCCGAAATATTTGTGAATATTGAACCGGACAGTTTTGATAAGACGCTCACCACATAAGCAGGCACTGATAATGCATTTCATTAAAACTCCTGATGACATCTAACAATGTGATTTTACTGTGTGCCACGCACTGTATTGACTCATTCAATCCTCATGACAACCTATGAAGGTCATCTTCGGGGATTCCCTGAGTATGTGGAGTGAACCTATCAGTGATAGTAAATGTTATGATGACTTAAATAGGAGATGATGCCCAATGTTTTGGCTTTCCCATTAATGTAATCGTGTTCTTTGACCTGATAGGAGCTGCCAGTCCGTTAGCAGAGAAATTCCTTGAGGGGGGTAGCCTGACTCCACTCTATAAATGGAAGCTCTGGCAAAGCTCACTCTCTTTCCTGACCCTGTATGCTTCTCACCGTCTGCCCTCCAGTTCTGAAAACAGACACGAGCAGGCTTGCAGAAGTCTCAGGTCTCTTGCCTGACCTTCAGATCTTAAATTCATCAGTGCTTACAAACCAGAGTCAGCAAAGGATTCCAGCCTGCCTCTACCAGAGCCAGATTTGGGACCTGCTAGTTCATACACATGCCAATGTGTATTTCTTTCTTTTTCTTTTTTTAAAGAAATCATTTTATTGGGGGCTTGTACAACTCTTATCACAATCCAT
>NW_022109491.1:50838255-50844344 GCF_000313985.2 Echinops telfairi
ACCCTGACTGGCTCATCTCTTCCCCATGACCCTTCAGCAAGGGGATGTCCAATTGCCCACAGATGGGCCCTGTGTCTCCACTCTGCACTCCCCCTCATTCACAATGTTATGATTTTATTGGTTTTTGATGCCTGATGCCTGATACCTTTGATGCCTTGTGATCTCACAGGCTGGTGTGCTTTTTCCCTGTGGGCTTTGTTGTTTCTGTTAGATAGCCACTTGTTTATCTTTAATCCTTTAAGACCCCGCACTCTTTTGATAGCCGGGCACCATCAGCTTTCTTCACCACAGCAAATGTGTATTTCTTTATCTCTATCTATCCATCTTCTGCCAAAATGTTTGTGGGCAAAGGGAATTGTCTCATGAACTTTTTGAAACCTTTATATATTTTCTTCTTGCTTGCTCGCTTGCTTACTTGTTTGTCTGCTCTCCTGGTTTTAGGGATTCGGTTTTGAGAATGGTTCTGCTGTTCATACTTGGTGGGGTTGAGTTGGTTCTGACATATTTGATATACAACTGAAAGAAATCCATCCCAATTCTGTGTGATTCTCACAATCATCGCTATAATCGAGCCCTATGTTGCAGCTACTACGTCAATCCATCTCATTGAGAGTCCACCTTTTCCACTGACCTCAACTTTACCAAACACAATGCCCTTCTCCAGGGGTGCTGCCTCTTGACAGCATCCCCAAATCCACTTTGGGACACTCGTTTCTAAGGAACATTTTATCTGTGTGTCTGCTATGACAGGTTTGTTCCAAGAGGATCTTGTTGGTATTTGAAGCACCAGAGGCATAGCCATATGCAAAGACAACACAGTACAACAGTGACGGGAAAGCGGTGAGAGGACGGTTCTATAGGAACAACAAGCTGTCCTTCTTTCTTTCTTTAAGTTTTTGACGAGAGTTTTCGCAGCAAATTAGGCTTCCGTTGGATCATTTCTTTGCATATTCTTCAATAACACTAGTTACATCTCTTACAATATGTCAACATTCCTCCCTTTAATTGTGTTTTATTTTACTTTTTATTATGAATTCGGAGGGGATTTACATTTGAGATCATTTACTTTGTGTGCAACAATTTCCACAGCTTATCAAAACCCCCAATAGCTTTCCCTGTCCCCTCCTTCTTGTCTCCTCTTCCTCTTGAAGAAGCTTGTCAGCCTTGTCACTTTGTCACCTTGGCTAACTCCTATCTACCCTCTAGTCTATTGCTTCTTTCTCTCTTCTCCCCCCTCCTAACCCTATCACCAGAAAAATCTGTCTTTTTTGACCTGGGTTATCAGGAGTGAGGGCAGGAGGGAGGGAAATTACTAACTAGAGAGCAGATACATATTAATTTGGGTGACAAGGATGACAGTACATAATAAGAAGTACATTAAGAAAAATGATGAGGCCAAGGGAGAGTCTCATCTCCTTGAGAGCCTTCCTCTTTTACCCTACCCTCTACTTTACCAAGAATGATGTCCTTCCCCAGGGACTGGTCTTTCCTGGCAACATGTCCGAAGTACTTGAGATGAAGCCTTGCCATTCCTGCCTTGAAAGAGCCCTCTGGTTGTACTTCTGCCAAGACAGATTTGTTTGTCTTTTTGAAGATCCATGGTACTTTCAATATTCTTCTCCCAAACCACAATTCAAATACATCGTGCCCACCCCACCCCCAGGCCCAGTCTTCCTTCTTCAATGTTCAACTTTCTCATACATACAAGGTAATTGATAATACCATGACTTGGGTCGGGCACAACTTAATCCCCAAAGGCATTCTTCCTTTTTAATGCTATAACAAAGTCTTATGCAGCAGGTTTACCTAATGTAATGCATTTTATGATCTTTTGATTGATGCTTCTATGAGCAATGATTGTGAACTTAGGCAATACAAAATCCTGACAACTTCAATTTTTTCTCCACGTATTATGATGTTAGCTATTGGTACAGTTGTCAGGATTTGGGTCTTCTTTATATTGAATTGTAATCCACACTGAAGGCTGCAGTCTTTGACCTTCATCAACCAATGCTTCAAGTCCTCCTCACTTTTAGCAAGCAAAATTGTGTCATCCTCATATCACAGGTTATTAATAAGTCTTACTCCAATAAGTCTTCCTGATGCTGCATTCTTCATACAATCCAACTTCTCTGATTGTTTTCTCAGCACATAGATTGAATATGTATGATGAAAGGTATTTCACTCTAGGAGGTTTGTGATTTCTTTTTAAATTTGCTTGACATATTAGTCTAATACTTCATTATTTAATTTCTGTATGATAATTTATTTCCATATTTTCCCCGTTATTTATTTCCAGCTTCAGTACATTGTGATCAGAGCAAATACTTTATATGATTACAATCTTTTAAAATGTCTGGCCTGAACTCTGATCTATTTTGGAGAGTGATCCACTGGGTCATTCTGGAAGAGAGAGCATATTGTCCCGTTTGTATGTTCAGCCGTGCCATCCAGGTCCTCTCTCTCCTTGCCGCTTTTCTCGCTAGATCTCCTGTCCTCGTTGGAAAGTGCTTCATCTGAGTGTCCGACTATTCCTGTGTTATAATATGGTCATCCTTTCAGTTCTAACAGTGTTTGTTTCCTGTATATATTTAGGGGCCTTGATGATGGAACCATATGGCTTGATTGTTAGATTTCCTTGATTAATCAACATTTATCATTATAGAATGTCCATTTATGTCTCTTTTGACAGATTTTGCCTTAAAATATACATTGTAAGATGTGCTTATTATTTGCATGACATAGATATATATTTACCCTTTTACTTTCAAGCTGTTTGTATCCTTCGGTTTAAATGTAGACAGCAAAATGTAGGTTTATGTTTTTTTCTTTTTTTTATAGGTTTATGTTTTTAAATCCATTCTATTCTCTGCCTTTTGATTGGAGGATTAATCTTGTTATTGATTTATTTCATTGAAATATCTGATTTACTTCTGTTATTTTGTTCTTTATATTATGTGCATTTAAAGCCTTCTTTGCCCTTGTCTTTTACTGCTGCTTGCTTTTGTGCTTTGTTGGTTTGTTGTAATAGGCTATTTTGTTTCCCTTCCTGTGTGTGTGTGTGCATGTGTGTGGGCTAAACATTTTTTTCCTAGTGGTTACTAGACTATGCTAATAAAATAGGAAAATAGTTCTCTGGACAGTTGAGTGGGAGATCCATATTTGTGTGCATTCCCATAGAATCCAGGCAATATAAAAATAATACCACTATCACACGTACCGGTAGGTAAATTTTGTTGATAAAGTGGTTTCAGCAGTACATTGACAGGGCACAGTCTTAGAGCCAAGCCAGAATTAGAAGAGGCTATGGAATAAGCACTATTATTACTCATGTCAGACGGATCTTGTCTAGAATCAGAGGATACTAGGAAGATGTTTACCTGCATTTTGTTGACTATGAGAAGGCATTAACTATGTATGTCATAACAAATTGTGGGCATCATAGTGAAGAATGAGAATTTTGGAACACTGAATTGTGTGGATAGACAAAGAAGCTGTTGTTTGAACAGAACCAGGAATAATTGTGTGTTTAAAATTAGTAAAAGGTGTGTGTCAGGGTTATATCCTCTTATCATAATTATTCCATCTGTTTGCTGAACAGGTAATGAACAAAGCTGCCTGGAAAAAATAATGCAACAAGCTGGATTATATTAAGTCGAATGTAGCATCAGGGTTTCAGAAAATGTAATTAACAGCCTGTGATATGCAGATGATGCAACCTTGCTTGCTGAAAGTAAAGAAGTAAGGATCACTTGAAACATTTATTAATATAGATAGAACTACAGTGTTTAGTATTGGTTGCACTTCAACATAAAGAAAACAAAAATATTCACAATGGGAACAACAAATAACTTGGTGATAAATTGACAAAAAATATTGAAGTTATCAAGGATTTCATTTAATGTGGATCCATAATAAATGCTCATGCTAGCCACAGTCAATGACACATTTTCGTTGGGCCAATCTGTTGCACAAGAGACTCTTTAACTATTCTTTAGAAGTTAAACAGCAGAGATGTTACTTTGAGAATCAAGATGCATATGACCCAAGACATGCCATTTTCAATTACCTCATATGCATGTGAGAACACTATAAGGAAGAAAGAAGCCTGGACAATAATTGGTGCCTTTGAATTATGATGTTGCTGATGAATGTTGACTATATAACCAGGACTGTCAGATGAAGTATCACACCTGTCTTGAAAGTACTGCCAGAATTTTCCTTAGAAGTTAGGGTCGTAGGATTTCTTCTCATGTTCTTTGGATCTGTTCTCAGGAGGGTCTCATCCCTGGAGAAGGAGCTCATGCTAGACAATGCAGAATGTTAGCAAGAAATAATACAGCCAAAAAAAAAGAAAGAAAGAAATAATACAGCCATTAGATAAAGTGACACAGTGGCTGTAACCATTGGCTCAAAGATAGCAACAATGGTGAGGATAACATAGAACTCTACCTGCCAGTCACATGACTGCTACGACTGCCAATCTGGGGACTTGTGGCTAATCACAGACTCATCACAATGGCCACATGCTTGGCAACTGAAACGTATGCTGGGAAGCTTGTGAGCTAATCTGGACTCAGTAGAGAGCTTCTACAGCATTTTTTACATGAAGCTATTGGGGGAGCCACTTGGCTCTCTGGTATGAAGATGTACTCATGATTGTAGCTGCTTAGGAGCTCTGTTGGCACAGCATGTTAAGTGTTGGCCTGCCAACCAAAAGGTGGGTGGTTTGAACCATCAGTCACTCCATGGAAGGGAAATAAGTTTTTCTGCTTCTATAAATATTTACAGCCCTGGAAACTCTATGGAGCAGTTCCAGTACTCTGTCCTACAGAGTCACTATCAGATAGAATCAACTCAGAGGAGTGGGTTTTGTTCGTTGGTGGCTTTTGTAGCCTCTCTAGTACAATAACTTATCAACACAGGGTGGATGTACTGTGTGTGTGTGTGTATGTGTGTGTGTGTGTGTGTGTGTGCATGTGTATGACAGAGAACAGAATTAGAATTGAGTCATCTTGTGGCACATCTGCCTTGTTCTTGGATATCAAGTATTTAAACGTTCCCTTAGCTTGGACTCTGTGGTCGGTATAAATTCCAGAAACATAGATTACTATTTCCCATATTTTTCCATATAGAGAGACTACAGCTGAACAATGAACAAGGCAGACTGGAGAAGAATGGGCACATTTGAACAATGACATTGGCAGAGAAGAGCAAATAAATGCATCTTGGAATAAGTACAGCCAGAATGGCCCTTAGAATTTCATATGGTGAGGTTTCATCTCACATAATTTGGACAAGTTACCAGGAGAGATCAGTCCCTGCAAAAGGAAATCATGCTTGGCCAATTAGAAAGCTGGTGAAATAGAAAAAAGACCTTCAAAAAGAGGCATGGACAAAGTAAATAACAATGTTTTCAAAAGTAACAATTTTGAGGATGTTGCAGGACTGAGCAATATTTCAATCTACTGTATTATTAGTCAGAAAAATGATATCATTGCTTATGTCAGATGCATCTTGGCTGAAAGCAGAGAATACCAGCAAGATGTTTACTTCTGTTTTATTGACTATGCCAAGGCATTCTACTGTGAGGACCATAACAATCTATGGATAGCCTTAAGAAGAATGGGAATTCCAGGACCCTTCCTTGTGTTCATGGGGAACTTGTACGTGGATCAAGACGCAGTTGTGCTAACAAAAGAAGGGAAGGCTGCGTAGTTTAAAATCAGGAAAGGAGTGTGTTAAGGGTGTATCTTCTCAGCATACTTATTCAGATAATCGGAGAAGCTGGATTCTATGAAGAAGAATGCTACTTCAAGATTGGAAGAAGGCTTATTAAGAACCTGTGATCTGCAGAGGACACAACCTTGCTTACAGAAACTAGGAGGACTTGAAGCACTTTCTGATGCAGATCAAGGATTGCAATCTTCAGTATGGATTATAACTCATTGTGAGGAAGATCAAAACCCTCACACTAGACCAATAGGTAACATCTTGATAAATGAAGGAAGATTGAAGTTGATAAGGATTTTGTCTTGTTTGAATCCACAATCCATGCTGGTGGAAGCAGCAGTCAAGAGATCAAAAGA
>NW_022109491.1:50844891-50846918 GCF_000313985.2 Echinops telfairi
TTTGTAGATCCAGTGGTATGTAAGCATCTCAGTGCTGGCAGGGGTCTCCACATGGTTCCTCCAGCTCCTGGGGTTTTGGCTTCATGTGGCTTCTTATCAGAAATATCTCGCAGGGAGTGAGCGTCCTGTCTCCAGTGAGCTATTTATTTCCTTAATGCCTCCAAATGAGGTCATCAAGCTGCAACCTGATTGACAGGTAAGCTCCACTCCTTCACTTGTAAGTCTCAAATTGGCAACAGATTATGTAACTACCACAATATGTTATCTATCAGGAGAGGCCAGTCCGTGGAGATGGACATCATGCTTGGTAAAATAGAGGGGCAGCAAAGGAGAGGAAGACTTTAACAAGATGTATTGACACTGTGGCTCAATAACAGGATCCAACATTAGCCCAATTGTGGAAATGGTACCGGATTGGACAGTATTTGCTCCGTTGTGCAAAAGGTCACTATGAGTTGGAACCAACTCGAAGGCACATAACGTCATTAGTCAGAAACAACTCAACACTATTTGCCAAGTGACCCATTAATACTCCTCCCACCACTTTATGACAGAGTGATGCTGGGCTGATTAGATGAAGTTCTCAAATTGGATTGTTGAGCCAAATAGTTGGGTGGAGTTGCCTGGATGGTCTTCAGATATGAGACCCCTTTATTGATTGATTGATTTGTTATTTATTTATTGCATCCGGTAAAAGCATTCAAGCCAAGTAGCCCCACTGCCATTGAGTTAATTCAGATTTATAGAGATGATATGAAGTTTACAAGAATATGAACGTTTGTGAAAGTAGATTGTCTCATCTCTCCTCTGTAAATATATAGACTTGTTCAGGCTCAAAGCCTGGAGCAATGACCTACAGAAGCAGGTGTAAATGTATATACTGAACTATACGAATATAGAAATAATTTTTATTTCGCCCCAATATGTTATAAGAAATGGACATTGTTTGTTCTCCTTCAGATCCGGGTAGGTTAAGAGAGAGTTACAATGACTTCTCCACTTTATAGCAAAGAATAAAGGGAGAAAAAGGCTGCTGTGGGAGCACAGTGCTGACCTGCTGACAGAGGGTCCAGTCTCAACTCCCTGCTTGAGTGGCTGATTCTCTGATAAGGATACAGCGAAGACACCAGCACAGACGGGATAATGATCAACAGAAGATGAAGTTATCTCTTCTAGGCCCAATGTAAGCCTGTTTTAAATAATGCAATTGCTTTGCGGGTGTTGGAATCTCCAGAGGGCATTAACAATGGATGAGGTCCTGCAATATAGTAGGGCCTCCTGCACCTCCTTCATTTGCTTGGACTGTGGAGGACCAGTCTGCTGAGAGGCCCTGCTTGCCCCATCCTCACACCAGCATGTTTCATGGACAGGAGGGCCCCTGGAGAAGAATGAAGTGGGAAAGGTCTAGGGTCAGGAGGAGGATAGATTTCTAGGAGTGGTTCCAGGGAGCATCTCAAGAAATTGGCCCTATGCCTTTCCTCTCCACAATCCTCTTTTTTTTTTGTTTATTTTTAAAGTTTTAATCATTTTATTAGGGGCCCATGCAACTCTGATCACAATCCATACATACAGCAATTGTATAAAAGCCCCAGAATCCTGTTAGCAAACTAACAGCATCTTGAAAAAAGGTTATCTTTGATTCCCCAACTCCCACCCCTGTGTCAAATGAGTCATCATGTTCTGTGTATCCTGGCCCCATGGAGATGTAAACTTTACCCACTGGCCTTCATCCCTACTATCCTCATTACATATCCTCTGGAACAATCCTGCCCCACTCCAACTCCATTCTTCCAATTTGAGCCCAAGTAATGTCTCTAAGATCCAGATATGATCTTGAATACCCTGTGGTTCTACGGCTTCATGGCGCTGAAGCCCACCTAGAGTAGGTTAAATTTAAAAACTGAGAAAATTCAAGAAAGAAAACAGGTGGGGGTGGGGGAGGAAGGCTGGCTTACTTCCTCTATGTTATTTTGTTGTCTTGTTTCCTTTAAGGTTGTTTTGCAGAAAAATAACTCTTGGGACCACTG
>NW_022109491.1:50848422-50850427 GCF_000313985.2 Echinops telfairi
TGCTCAGTATTTTGCAGTAAGGCTACTTTTTCATTATCAAGGACTAGTGTCAGCGATCAGACTTCTGTGCATGCTGGCAGGTAGCCACTGGTTCATTTATAGTCCTTCAGGACTGTAGCCTGAGCTCACTGCGATCTGTCAAACCCTGCACAGTTCAGCTCCTCCACTTTCCATCTTTTCAGTGGTTAAGCCCCTTTCTCTGCTCTTCTCCATTTCTGAGACCTACTGGCTATTTCAAATGTCCACCTCCCTAGTGCAGCAGGCCTGTCCTATGCAGCTGACTAGTAAATGCTTTCTTACAACCATTTTGCAGATACAGTACATTTGTTAATTTTCTGTTCACATGTCTGTCTTTTCCTTAATAGTGGAGATGGTGACTGCTTTCTCAGTATCACTGGAATCAATGTTGATGAACAAATGCATGTATTAGTGAATTAATCTTGGTGAAGCAGTTTATTAAATGCAATGAAGAAAATAATGAGTGAAGTAGAGGTTATAGGGTATTATACAGAATGCAATGCAGGAGATAAAGAGATAATAAACACAGCAGAAAAGTTGAGACAAAAATATAGAATGAGAATGTCTCATATTCAACTAACAGCAGCAAATAATGGTATGAGGGCACAGTTAATATTTAGTGAGAAAGTACTCAAGACATTTCCAAAATTGATGAAAGAGGTGAATATTTGGGTTCAGAAGCCATAAGCACAGTAATCAAAGAAATATTACATTGTAGATTGAGTCCATTTGTTTCTTCATTCAGGTACCACATAATTGATGTGCAGGTAACTAATTTAGGCTGTGCATCAGTGTTACATGGTAGGGGGAACCATCAGAGAGGTTTGGGCAGGAGTGATCCCACATCGGTGAGCAGAGTGGCTTAAATTGGGGGTCAGGCCTCTTTGCTCTTTTCACGTTGCCACTGTCATCCACCCCCAATCAGAACAGGGGTGCACTGGTTCTCTGACAAATATGCAGAGGAGCAAGGATACACTTTGATCTCTAGCATCAATTTTCAAGAGCTATTCCCATCGTCTTCCAATCATCCCTCCTGGGTCCAAGTAGGACAAGAACTTTAGAGACTATTTTCTCTGTTGCTTGGCACTCTACTTCCTCGTGTTGGGCCTTGTTAAGCTCTTGACACGGACTGCAACCTAGTAGCTTACATATGCCCTGATCTTTGGGCAGAATACTCTGGCAGTACCTGCTTGTACTGTGAAAACTGATCAGAGAAGGATTTGTAATATATGCTTGTCAAATAGAATATTTGCATTTCAGATAAATAAATGACTGTGTTATGCTGGGTTGACTAGAGAAACAAATCCAGTGACACTCATATATGTGTAAGAAAGAGCTTTATATCAACAATTATATATCAAGAAACCATCCCCGCCCAGTCCAACTCAAGTCCATAAGCCCACTACTAGACAAGTCCCTCTTCAGACTCACGCAGTCACAAGCAATGACCCAGAATGCAGGAAGATCACAGGTTTGGGGGTGCAGGGTCATGTGGATCCAATGACAGTGGATGCCTCGCAGGGCTCTGGCAGCAACCAGGGTCCACCAGTAGGAAGGTGGAGCGAGCGAGCGAGAGAGAAACTCGCAGGACCGTCCTTATGAGAAGGCCCACAAGGAGAGGCACCATCAGGCTGCGGCCTGACTGACTGGTTGATACCACCCTCAAACTTTATGTATCTTCAAGTTGACATGAAATGACGTAACTACCACAATGTCATCTTTTAAAGTGCATGTCCTGATCATGCAGAATGTTTATGTGTGTGTATTTTCTCAATCTGATGATTCTGTATGCATACTCACAAAGGAGTGGAGGTAGGACTAGAATCCAGAGCTGATCCAGTTACAGTCACACGGACTAGTGTTCAAAGGGTTCATGTTGGCGCATGTCGGCCGTTGGATGCTTTAAGTAGGGCTGGGCTTAGGAGGATGCTCTCTTCTTTCTATGTGCCTAGTTTCCACTCCAGATTCCCAGCCTGGTTCCCCCACC
>NW_022109491.1:50850542-50852306 GCF_000313985.2 Echinops telfairi
CCTTCACTCTGCCTCCACAATTGGTTGTATGTATCTGACAAGCTCACAAAATGAAAGTGATGTGGGTACTGATTTGGGTTCCAGGCCTAGGTCTCTGAAACTGAGCCAACCTCTTTTCAGAACTGGTCTTTTTGTGTCTGTGTAAGAAGGTTGCTGCACAAAAGCTTCCTTCCAGTTTCAACAGTCCAGGTGTCCTCACAGGATAAGCGAAGCCCGGAGAATAGGTATCTCTTTGCAACTTCTCCTTGGAAGGGGAAGGAGTTCCATCCATCAGTCTGGATGACGGCTCTGTGATGTAGTGCTCACACTCCTCGGCCAGCCAGCTGCCCGTTTGTCAAAAAGAAGGAAGAGGTAACCCTTGCCAGCATAAGATAAGGGATATTCCCACAGCAGCCTGGCCATTCATTACCTGTTTAGCCAGAACGGGGAAGCATCTGTTGTGTAAGGGTGATGGCTCCTGGGAAGGGCCAGGTTCTCTAAAAGCTCCCCAGGGCCATGAATCACTCAGATCCACACCCAGAGGTTTTGGGACACATAAGCTGCACGGGGTAATGAAGAAGGGAGAACAACAGAGTTCAGAGACACTGAACATAGAGGTGAAGCATAGACCCTGTATGTGAGAGGTAGGGCACCCCTGGTGTTGGGCTGGACAGGATGTTGGCATGATCTTATGTCTAAGTAATTCACAAACATATTGAGATGCATGCGGCAGACACTGTTCTGGCCACTCTCACATATTTCACAATCAACACCTATGAAACTCTAAAATGGATATACATAGGGTGTGTTATTATTACACAGTGGCAATATGGGTGCTATCATTAACAGAGTAGTAATATGGTTTACTGCACAAACTAAATCCTATTTGAAGTAAAAAGGGTTGTAACATCAGAGAGTGTAAGATATGACAAAATAATAATACTTTATAAATTATCAAGGGTTCATGAGGGAGGGGGGAGCAGAGAGGGAGGGGGAAAATGAGGAGCTGATACCAAGGGCTCAAGCAGAAAGCAAATGTTTTGAGAATGATGAGGGCAACGAATGTACAAATGTGCTTGACATACAATGGATGGATGGATGGATTGTGATAAGCATTGTACGAGGCCCCAGCAGAATGATTTAAAAAAAAGAAAAAAAAAGAATCGTATTCACAGAATCAAGTAAACATCATTTCCATTTTAAAAGGGTTGTAATTAATAATTGTGTTAGAATACAAGTTGTCCACCATGCTGATCCCAAGCAAACCGAGTCATGTGGTCGCGTATGGAAAACTTGAAGCTCAGAGAGGTGAGTGTATTTTATCCAAGGACCCGTGGTGAATTCAGTATTTCAGCTCAGGCATTCAAATGTCAAGGTTTGGGATATTTTTATTCTCTTCAATAGCGGTGCCCCACGACCCCAGCACTTGTTGCTGCTGTCAGGTGCCATCAAGTCAGCTTCGACCCATAGAGACCCTCTGCATAACAGAATAAAACACTGTTCAGTCCTGCACCATTCTCAAAATCATTCCTATGCCCGAGGACCTGAGCATTAGGCAGGGGAAACACCATGCCTCTACTCCAGGGGAAAGCATGTAAGTGGGGCAAAGACCTCCTACAAGGTCACTCAAGCATGAATGGTTGTGTTAGTCTGGGTACATTAGAGAAACAAATCCACAGAAACCCATGTATAAGAGAGAGTTTTATATAAAAGGGTAAGTGCACATGAAGAAAACATCCCAACCCAGTGCTGCCCAAGCCCACAAGTCCAACATTAACCCATTAA
>NW_022109491.1:50853132-50855190 GCF_000313985.2 Echinops telfairi
TCCTCTCATACAAGCATATTCATGCATTGCTTTCTAACCTACTTTATTATAGATAAAGTAGTGGGTAAGGGCTATGGGATTTTATGTGGTTCATTCCTCATTCAATATCTATTCATTGAAATTCTACTATGTTCCAACACTTTGGGGATATAGTAGTTAAAAAGATATATATTTTTAAGCCCATTACCAAAACTGACATTTTCTTGAGGAAGATAACCAAATAACCAAGCGTATCTCCTACAATATTAGGTCATATCAGGTAGTTACAGATGTCACTAGGTGGGGAGATGGTCACCATGCTTGGCTGCTACCCCAAAGGTCAGAGGTTTGAGTAAGCCCCTGGTTCCTTGGAAGAAAGGCCTGGCAATCAACTTCTGAAACCTTGGCCAATGAAATGCCCATAAGGGCCAGTGTTACTCTGACACACACAGCACTGTTGTGACTTGGCATTGACTCCATAGCAGCTGTTGTTTAATCTATAGTGCCATAAGTTCAGGGTATAGGTTCCCATGGCATGGCACAGGGTGGAGGGCTATTTACACAGGGCTCATGGCCTCCTGGTGATCCCGTTTAGCAGTGACCTTAATAAGGGGAGAAAGTGGGCTATGCCATATCTAGAGATGACATTCTAACAGAGGAAACAATAACCCCAAACCCACTGCCACTGTGTCAATGCTGTCAGTTACTCTATAGGACAGTGTAGAATTGTTTCTGTGAATTTCAGAAACTGTAAGTCTTTATGGGAATAAAGCACCCCACCTTTCTCCAGAGGAGCAGCTAGTGGTTTTGAACTGCTTAGCTTGCCGTTAGCAGCCCAACTCGTAACCACTACTCCATTGGGACTCCTTTTTCTAAGAGAAGAAGAGTGCCATTTGACACAGGATTTGGTTTGATTTGCCTGCGGCATAAAAGCCAATTACAATGTGGTTGGAAGGGAGCAAGCATGCATGGAGTAGAATAGTGAGAACTGCGGGAAGACGGGAAAGGACTGGATCCTATAGAGCTTGAAGGCCAGGATCTATAACTTGGATAGCATTCTGACTATAAGGGAAATCTAGTCAATGATTTGATTAATGAACTAATGAGACTGATCTACCTTCAGACTTGTGACTTGGGCTAATATGGGGCATGTGTGGTAAAGAGTCATGGGGGAAGCAGTGAGATCGTTTGGAGGTAGGTCTGTTGCAGAATTGAAGAGAAAGAGGATGGGATCTTGACTCAGTAGGTGCCATTGGAGGAGATAAAAAAGGGTTTGTTAAGAATGAACCTGGGATTTGCCCTGGGACTTGGATGAAAGACAGTGTCATGTATGGAGATACGGCCATTACTAAGCCACTTTGGTGGGTAGGAATGAAATATGACTGATTTGGGAGATTTGGGTCAGCAGATGTGAGGTGAGGAAGAAGGGGTTCAGAAACAGAAAGTCGCTGAAGTTGGCTAAAGTACAGGACTTGGTGACAAAACAGGAGTGAGGGCTCCTTAACAAGGCATGAAAGGCGACATGATAGTCAAGAGCACGTGTGCATTAACAGCTAGTTGATGTCAGCATGGATCTGCTGTTTATGTGCGGGTGGTAGTGGTGAATAGCACAGAAATACTCAGGGGAAAATATATTTAATATAATGAGCTGTGGGTAGCTCTTAGGAGAAGTTGAGCAGCTTTGAGGAGGTATTTTTGCCTGGAGCTATGGGAAACCTGGGAACCAGGGAGCCAGTCTGAAGGAAATTTATTTTCTCAGGACTCAGGGAACTATTTTTCTTCCATTCAATCCATCCTCCTCACCTGGCAAAAAAACCCATGCCCCTTGTGCCCATCCCATGTATCCTTTCTTAATCCAGTAGCCACAAGTCCTCTTTCTTCACCTCCAAGCTTAGAATCAATATTCATCACTTCCACTTAAAAATAATATAGAGGTCTGGGGGGCTGGTCCCAGCCCCAAATATTAAGTGGATGCCTGCCCCTCCCCTGAGAAGAATTTATTTCAAAGGATGGCACTGAATCTGCAGCTTCGGGAGAAGGATATATCTGACCAGAGCACACAGGAGAAGATGACGGGGG
>NW_022109491.1:50857223-50864531 GCF_000313985.2 Echinops telfairi
ACACACACACACACACACACACACACACACGCAAAAAGCAAAGTATATGAGACCAAGTCTCACCATCCTTGCCTCTAAGGAGCACTCTGTTCACACTTGTTTCAAAAACAAGAAAAACTTGCTTATACACAAATATATACGGTATTCCGAAATTAATTTTATGAAGTGAGCATAACCCAAAAGTGTAATTAAAGGAGAAAATTACAGAACCATCTTCCCATTATCATAGATGCAAAAATTCTCAACACAATACTTACCAATCAAATCTAAAAACATATTTAAAAATATATCATGAAAGGTGAGATTCATACCTGGCATGCAAGAATGTTTCAATGTTAGAAAAATAGTCATTGTAACCCACCATAAAAATGAAAACCTAACAGGACCACGTATCAGATTAATTGATGTAGAAAGGCTTTGCCAAAGTCAACATAAATTCCTTATTAAAAATGCTCACTCAAATAGAAATAAAAGGGAAATTCCTCAAGATATGTAAAGTTACATACAAAAACCATTGTCCAACATTAAACTCAATGGAGAGGAGCTGAATACATCTTCCTGTGAACAACCATCCAACATGGGTGCTGTATCAGTCTGGAGACTAGAGAAATAAATTCATTGATAATCATATATATGTAAAAGAGAGTTTTATATTGTATATTGCAATTGTATGTTAAGAAAACATCCAGGCCCAGTCCAGATCAAGTTCATAAGTTTGATTATTAGTCCGTAAGTCCGATATTAGCCCATGTGTCCAATACTAGTCTATAAATTCTTCTACAGACTCACGCAGCATATGCAAAGATGCTGAAAACAGGGAAATCACAGGCCCACTGGTGAAAAGATTTGTGGAAGCATCTCAGCACTAACACAGCTCTGTAAATGGCTCCTCCAGCTCCAGGACTCTGGCTGCCATCAGTGTAGTTCCATCTGGCTTGTCAACAAACATGTCTAATGGAAAGAGTGTGTGTCCCACCTCTCGGGAGGAAGACAGGAGTTCCCAGAATCCTCAGGAGAAGGTCATGTCCACACAGAGTCATCATTGGCTATGACCTGATTGATAGGCGAGACTCCACCCCTTTGCTCAAGTTGACAGGAGATTATGTAAGTGCTACAGATGCCCTTTATCACCACTCCTATCCAGTATGGCACTGGAAGTCTAAGCTAGAGCAATAAGGCACAAGAGGGATATAACATGGATCCAAAATGGAAAAGAAGAAATAAAACGATCTTTATTTGTAGATGATATGATCTTGTAAATAGAAAATCCCAAGGGTTCATAAGGAAAATTTTAAAAAACCAAAAACTCAGCCGAATGGCAGAGTGCAGTGACCTCAAGCAAAAATCAGCTGGTTCTTTAATACAAAGAAAGATAATTCTGAAAACAAAACAAGAAAGTAATATTATTTACAATAACCTCAAACAGATGAAATATATCGCAATAAATCTAACCAGAATTACAAAAGCCGGACCAAAAGTAGAAAGCACTACTACAAGAAAGCAAGAGACCTACATAAATGAAGAATATACTATGTTCATGATTAGGAAGTCTTAACATTAACATTGTAAAAATCTATATCCCAAAGCAATCTACAAATATAATACAGTCTTTACCCTTCTTTAAAGAGACAGAAAATTTAATGGCCAAAATTATATGGACAGAAAAGAGAATCAAGCTAAACAAAGCACTATTAAAGAAGAAAAGCAAAATAAAATGTTGCACAACTTCTGATCTCAAAACCTGTTACACAGCCAAAGTTGTCAAAACAGCCTGGTATTGGTACAATGAAATAAAGTCAATGGAATATAATTTAGAACTCAAAAGTAAATCCATTTCACAATGGACTGCTGGACTTTGACAAAACACTGAATCTCTTGAACAAACAGTGTGGGAGTATCTGTGTACCCATTTGCAGAAAAATTAAATGACCCATGTCTCACAATATATACAAAACCAAACTCGGGATGGATCAATGACCTAAATACAAAACCTACAAGTATAAAAACTTCAAATAGAAAAACAGGAGCAAATTAGGCTCCTTCTATGTTCCCATATACATACATACATGATCAAACATACCTGAAAACATACAAGAGTAAAAGAAAAAGTAGATGACTGGAAAATCCTAAATAATAATAATAATATAGATATTTCTTTACATCAAAATATTTCACAAAAAAGTAAAGATGGAACCCAAAGTCTGTGAAATTAATTTTGGCAAGGAGATTTCAGACAAGGGATTAGGCTCTAAAATTTATAGAAAACTTCAACATCACAGCAACAAATATATAAATAATCCAATTTCTTTTCTGGAAATTCCCTTTAACTTTTCTATGCTTGTTCTATTTTCAGAGAAACCTTGGTGTCATAGCAGTTATGCCTGGGGCTGCAATCTGCAAGGTCAGAAGTTCAAAGCCACGAGCCACTTTCTACCTGAAACAGATGAGGCTTTCCATGCTGGTAAATAGTTTCAATCTCAGAATCCAACAGGGGCAATTCTATCCTGCTCTAAAAGGATGCTACCAACCCAGTAGCTGTGAATTTGTTTTTTTGCCTATTTTATCTCCAGTACTCTAGTTTCCCTGACCACTTACTTAGCTTCTCATCTTTCCTTTTAAATACTTGTTCACTGTTAGGTGTCATATGGATGGTTTTCAAGTAAAGCAGTAATTTTATGAGTAATAATTTCCTTTTTTGTGTCATCTGGCTATTTTGCTAAAGGTTGATCTCATTGGTTAAGGTTGATTCTTCATTTAAACAATGTATCAGCACAATTGTCTCAGGGCGTCCTTTATTTTCTACTTTTGCACTTTGGCTGCTTTAAATTATTTTTTTTAAAAATAAAACAATATAGAAAACCAATCGCACCAGAGATTGGTTAACTGGAAAGATCCACAAAATCAAGAACTCTTTCGTTGGATTGACAAAGAAAAGAAAGATGCAAACAACCAAAGCAAGAAATGAAAGCGGGGATAGTACAACTGATCTGAAAGGATATAAAGGATTATGGCAGAATAAAGTGGACATATGCAGGAAAGCAAACAAGATAACCTAAATGAAAAGAACAAAGTCCTAGAAGAGCACAACCTAGCCAAACCGGTTCAAGAGGAAACAAAAAGCCTAACAGAACAAAGCAATACGCAGTCCTATAATATCTAATTTATGCAAATAAAGGTGAAACATGCGGAAAAAGGAGGGTGAGAATGGTTACATAACTCAAGGAATGCAATCAATGTCACTAAATAGTATTGGTACATATAGAAATTGTTCAATTGGTGTTATATGTGCGATATATTTTCAACAACATCAATAAATAAAATTATATTTTTAAGGTTTTTTTCTAATGTATTTTCATGATTTTGAGCGATATCAATGCAAATATTTCACATCTTCCAAAAGTCTGGCCACAACTTATTCTTTTTCCTAAAACCATCATAGTTCTTATATGTGTTCTTATTTGTGTACTCAATTTGCAAATTATATGTACCTACATGTAGTCCATATATTTTTAGAGGGAGTGGTCTGCATTCAAAAGATAGCTTAAAAGAAATGATCTGACTACTTGAGGCTGCATTTGCACAAAGTGGAATCTGAAATTTTAAAAGTAGCATTCCCTCCTTCCCTAGGGAGATTCAACAAAACTGAACTCTGTTCTCAGCACTAAGGAACCATTATTAACAAACAAAAGTATGTTCGTAGGAGGGGACACAAGGCAACCAAGATCTGGAAGTAACTTCTTTTTGGTTTTTGTGAGCTCTAATTAAACGATCATACAGTTGAATAGTTCGATTTTATCAAGAAAGGTGCCTACTCCTCAGCATAAGTGACTTCAGAAGCTTGTCTTCCTGTCAGGGTTGACTCCTCCTTTCCCTCACCCTCTCCTTCCATGCCCTCAGGCAGCCAATAAGCCAGCTACTGCCTTCGTCAAGCTGCCTCTCCCTGTTGGAAGCTGTTTCCGATGGAGCTTGGAACAAAAGAAAGCTTGGTCGAGTATGATGAGAAATGAGGAACCCGGTGGTCTTGGAACAGCCACCGGGAAACCATCAGGAAAAGCAATGAAGGCTTTTCTCCAAATGGGAAATCGGCATGTCTATGGTGGGGCTCTGAGAATTTCCTACAAAATAAGAAGTAGATAGATAGATAGATACTTCTTATTATATATATATATGTATATATATATATAGATGATCCTCTGTGAGTAATGAGCCCCTTTCTAGGATAAACCAAAGAGGTGGCAACGGTCAGGGTAGGGTGCTATGTAAGAATTCGTTTTCTCTTAAATAAAAGAATGGGTTAGACATTTTCTCAAGGCCGTTATAATACGTAAGACAGAATTTACTGAACATCCACTAAAGTTCTTATAGATTGAATGATATCTCCTCAAATATGCATTATCAATCTTAAACCAGGGAGTGGGGTGCAACCTAAAATATGCAAGTTGTTTTGGAATTTGGTAATGTACAGAATCTGGAATAATTTTGATGTGCTTCATATCCAAACCAGAAGAAGCCCAACCAAGACCAGAAAAACCAGGTGAAGCAGATACAGGGACCGTGAGCTTCAAATTAAAAATAAATTTAGAGGACTATGCCTTGTAAGGCAGACATTTTTTACTAATTAAGTCAAACTATTGTTTGATTTTCAGGAGACTTCAGTGAGTATTTTTGTTTAAGGTTTAAACAAACAACTGGAAAAAGAAACAGAAAAGTAGTGTTGGAGAAGAGAGACAGGACAGGAGCTCATCACATGTGGTCCTTGTGAGACACAGAGAGCAATACATATAAGTGGGGAGAAGCCAACTTCAGGAAGCCTTCATGAAGACAGAGATACAGCAGAAACAAACCTAGAGGGAACCAAAGTGAGCAGACTATGAGCGAGATCTTAGAGGAAACATGAAAGGAAATAGCGAGAATTCCAGTGGCTCCGATGATTGCGGCATAAGGAGGGGGACAATAAACGGGGATGAAGCCACTCCTCAATAGTGAGCCCAGGTCATCTGAGTGGAGAGCCTCTGCAGAAGGGAAGGCCTGTGAGGTGATGGCTGGTGACACGGAGAATCAGGCAGTTACCCTACCCCTTGATGGAGCCCGGGCAGGAACTGGAAAATTCACTACACTCGCCCGGTACAGTAGGCCCATTCCAGTAACTAGAAACCATAGAGTGGGGTTTCTTGATTCTCACACCATACCTTCCCAGTAACTAGATGTGATACCCCCTCCCCCAGCAACCGGTGGCTAGTTATAACCTCCACGGTGTCCTCCCCTCACACAATCTATTCAGACCAACTGACCCTGACAGTGATCACCTGTCACATGGCACCCATATAGGACTGAGTTGGCCACCTGTGGATTGTACTCTGCACAAGTGGCAACCTTGAGATTGGCAGAGCATGTTTCCACGTGTGGGATCCAGCTGACATCCAGATGGGTCTCAAGATATGGTTGTGTACTTGAAGGGAAGAAATTAAAAGACAGACAAAAGTTTGGGGGTGCTCACCTCCTCCATGGTATCAGGAACCAGATCCAGGAAAGAGAGGGTGAGATAATGTATTTTGACATAAATTTATATAGTCTTGGCATGAAAGCCCCCTTAATTACAGGTAACCACTTATGTAACAAAGTGGGCTGTATTTTAACCCTGAAGATCCCTGAGTTCATTGGAGTAACTTAACACCAGTGCTGTGGGCAGGATATGGGGGAGTGACTGTCCCCTGAGCAGGGAGAGCAATTGCAACATGCCTGCTCCTACAGATAAAGCTGCCAGCCAGATGGCAATCAGACATGTGCTTGTAAGAGGTAACTTTAAGGTACTACTATTATTGGAAGATATTGTGGGGATTGATCTTAATTATGAGAATGTGATTGAGACTCACCAATGACTCACAAGTGTGAAGGTTTGCCTCCACCCAGAACCCTGGCCTCCTAGGCTTCTTTAATATGAGAATAAAGAATTTGTCCACATACATTCTCTTCCCAGTCCTCAGTTTCCCACACCCATGGACTTGAAGCCATGCATTCATAGTTTCTGCTAATTCATAGCCTCTGCTATATCTAGTGCACACACAGGAGGACTGTGTGCCAGAATCTCTCTGTCTCCATTAATGGAGGTAGACATGCACAGACCATACACCAGGCATCCATTGCCTTTGTGGTCACAGCACAGGCATGCACAGAATGCACAACGGGATCATGAAATCTCAGTAACCAGGGGCATGTACACAAGTAGACCGCCTTACATGCATGGGGACATACCTACACAGGGATCAAATGACAGGCATATTTCATCTCCACCTCCAAGGGTAAGAGCACGCACAAAATGCACTCTGGCCACCTGCCACATCTATGGGTAGGGGCACCAACAGGTCTGGATTAGGAGCTGGGCTTCAGTGAGCATAATTTGTTCTTTTATGGTTCTGCCTGTATTTTTTTTCTTTGTCTTTTTCTTCTTCTTTCTATTTTTAATCACTTTTATTCTTCTCTTTTTTATATGCCCCCTTATGATAGGAGACCAATGTTGTTTCTCCACAAGTCAGCCACACTTACATCTTTCCCTAGTACTATACCCAAATGACAGATGTCACCACCACCTGCTTCTGCACTACTGAATCAATAAGAGATGGTGTACATACCTCCTGACCTGCCCTTAGCTACTCTACATGACCATCAAACAGATAGCCCCATACACAATCCCACCAGTGACTCCAAGCCACCTAGTGCTGCTGAACTAGAAGCCAAAGTAGCATGCTCAACTCACCCATACAAATATATCAAAACAAAGCAAAACAAAAATCAGGGTGAAGCCAATGCACAATCACAAACAGATACAACTAAAATCCCAAATATCCAAGACAGCAGACAAATTCAAGCCAAACAAAAAAACAGCACAAGACGCTGCAAGCATGTGACCAAAATAAAGTACCAGAAAATTTCAGAGAGCAAGTAGAATGACCTAATAAAGAATTCAAAAGATTTATACATACCATTTTCCGAGCAATCCCCCCACTCCCCAGAAAACAAAACAAAGAAGCAAGCATAAAAGAAACTCACTGCAAATGAGTTAATGCAGACTCATAGCAGCCCTATGGGGCAGGGGAGAACTGCCCCTGTGAGTCCCCAACTAATGCTTCATGGGAGTCTGAAAGCTCCAGCTTCCTCCCATGGAGTTGCTGGTGGTTTCGAACTGCTGATCCTGTGGATCACAGCCAAATCACTACACCACCAGGACTTCACACTAAATAAACAGATGATAGATAGATAAATGATAGACAGATAGATGATGATGATGATAGATAGATAGATAGATAGATA
>NW_022109491.1:50864655-50879389 GCF_000313985.2 Echinops telfairi
TAGATAGATAGATAGATAGATAGATACAGATAGATAGGAAGGAAGGAAATCACTAACAATACTCTGGAGAAATGTAGGAAAACAATACATGAAAAAAATAAACGACTAGAAACCATACAAAAACAGCCCTTAGAAATCCTGAAATATAGGAGGTGGATAGCATGTGGGAAACTAACACTGAGGGAAATATGATGAGGACTATATTCCCTCACGTATAACAAAAGGACTCTGGAAAGCCTCCACTTTGGTAAGTTAGAGATTAAATCCAAGTACATTATCCTGCTTTAAATATCATTCCCACAAATTCTCTCCTAACAGCTATGCTGCCTTAAAGTGAGCACATGGTTGATTATAGCTCCCTATAGAGGCAGACATCCTTCTGCTCTCTCTTCCTGCCGCATCACCCAACCCCACTCATACCTTTCCCCAATGCAGGTATTAGGTTTCATCACCCATGAGCTCAGGGACTTTACTGTAGATACCACCCACCTTATGATGCAGGTAACTACTGAATGTGCATGTCTTGGGCTACCTATAAATGTCCCAAGTAAGTATAGACTTGCTCTCTTCTCCCAGTTCCACGTGGGGCATCAAGAGGGGCTGAGGTAAGCATGCTATCATCAATGGGTCTCCTTTGTTGTCTCCAATGCTATCATCACTCTGTCTCCTTTGTTGTATTCTTTCTCCTATCTTTCCTATCTTCTATGCCTTTACTATAATCTTATATATTATCACTGTACAATTGTGCCTACTGGCCCTTCGGTTGGAAACAAATTTGTAGGAGGGAAAACCACTTAAAAAGAGTAAAAGATACTGAAAAAATCCTTAAAATTATGTGGGATAGTTTCTAGAGGGAAAAAAATGCATGTTATTGAAATCCTAGAACAGAAGGAGGTAAAAGCAAAAACAACCAAGCAAAGGACACTCAGAGAATTGTCAAATATTTGTTAGCAGAAAACCTCCCTATTATCACAAAAGTCTCCTTTTGCATTGGATACAAAGGATGTAAATGATCAATCAAGAGAAAGAGAATTACAGAATGAATTAGTAAACAGGATTCATCAATATACTGCCTACTACAGACTAAACTTAGATAAAGACATTTTTTAAAAAAAATAAATCACAAGATGAGCTAATAGAAACAAACAAAAAGAGTAAAAATGACAAGATTTTTTTTTTTTATATAATAGACTTCAGGGCAAAAATCCACCTAAAAGAGAAGGAAAGATATTATACAAGAATAATTTAAGAGTCTATTTAGCAAGAGGATTTAACCATAATAAATATCAGCACACTGAATTAAAATCCAGAAATAAACAACTCCACAATAGCAGGAAACTTTAATAGATTGTTGTGATAGTCAATGTTTATTGTGCCACTGGCCAATGAACACATGTGGAATTAATTGAAGGGTGGAGAGATAAATGGCTCCGCGAGTCTGGCCTTTCTGGTCTCTTGCTCTCTGACAGTCAAACCAGGGAGCAGCTGCCTTAGTTAGTTCCCTGCTTCAGCTGGCAAGGCTCACTTCCTGCCAGACATCCCTGAGGAGAAGCCACATGGACCTACTCTGATGCAGCCCTGGTTGCTGAAGAAGCCACGTGGAGACCCCTGCCAGTGCTGAGATGTTCACACGATCACTGATTTGGCTTTCCTCCTACATTTGGCATCATTGCATTTGTTTTGTGAGTTTGAGGAGGACTTTGTAGATCAGTGCCGGACATATGGGCTAATGTCGGACTTATGGGTTTGGACTGGACTGGGTTGGGATACTTTCTTAATGTTCATTTACCCTTTATATAAAACTCTCTTATAAAATATGAGTGTCTATGAATTTTGTTTCTCTACTCTACCCAGACTAACACAACCATTTTTGATGAAAGACAAAACAAATAGAAATAAGCTCAACAAATACAGAGAAGATTTAAACAACAATATCAACCAACTTGATCTTATAGATTTATATAGAACATGATCAACATTTCTCAAGCTGAAAGAACTGAAGAACATAATTTAATCCTTGACTTGCAGTATTGAAGGATTATGTGAGTAAATATTGAACAATGCAGGCAGATTAAAAAATGAAAGGATGAAATAAAGTAATTAGAATAAAGTAAATTGATCAATATCCAACCATTCAAAGCCTGGTAATAGTGAAGAAAGAAGTGTAAGCTGCACTGAAGATATTAGCAAAATATAAGACTACAGGAATTGACCAAATACCAATTAAGATATTTCAGTAAATTGATGAAGCACTATTTATTCATCTACTACAAAGAGTTTGGAAGAAAGTTGTCTGGCCAACCAGCGTAAAGAAATCGATGCTTGTGTTCATTCGACAGAAAGGTGATCCAAAAGAATATGGAAACTATCAAACAATAACATTAATGTCATACACAAGTAAAAGTTTGCTGAAGATAATTGAAAAATTGCTTCAGCAATGCAGGTATGAACTGTCAGAAATTCAAGCTGAATTCAAAAGAGGATATGGTATGAGGGAGATTATACCTGATATTAGGGACTTAGTGGAAAAATATGAGCTCCAGTCAGAACCTTGAGTGTCAAGATATTTGTATCTGAAAAGACATACAAACCCACCCAGAATTTGAGGGGGGAAAATTGCTTATTAAAATTTTGAGGAAGTGGTTTGCCTTTGCATGCACCTAGGCAGAAAACAGACTGTATCTATCAGAGAAAACTCCTTTCTAGGGCTGAAAGCACAAAGGATTTGGCATCAGCCTGGTATGCTTGCTGTTGTTACCACCTGAGTGACTTGTTGAGTGGAAGTGGGGGCAACTGCAGCAATGAAGAGACTGGATAAGTTGGGCATGTTCCTGGGGTCTTAAAGGCTTGAAGATAAACAAGCGGCCATCTAGCTGAGAAGCAACCAAGACCACTTGGGAGAATCACACCAGCCTGTGTGATCATGAGGTGTCAATGGAATCAGGTAACAGCCATCAAAGGCCCAGAACAAAAATTCATATCCATGTGAATGAGGGGGAGTGCAAAGTAGAGACCCAAAGCCCATCTGTAGACAATTAGGCATTCCCTTACAAAAGGGTCACAAGGAAGAGAAAAGCCAGTCAGGGTGCAGTAAAGCACCAATGAAACATACAACTTCCATCTAATTCTTAAATGATTTCCCACCTCACCCCCACCCCAACTATCATGATCCCAATTCTACCTTATAAATCTGGATAAACCAGAGCATGTACATGGGTACAGATAAGAGTTGAAAACACAGGGAATCCAGGACAGATAAGCCCCTCAGAACCAATAATGAGAGTAGCCATACCAGGAGGAGAAGGGGAAGGTAGGGGGAGAAAGGGGGGACTGATCACAATTATCTACATATAAACCCCTCCCTGTGGGACATACAACAGGAAAGTAGGTGGAGGGAGATATCGATCAGTGTAGGACATGACAAAAATAATATCCATTTATAAATTATCAAGGGCTCATAAGGGAGGGAGGGTGCGGGAGGGAGAGAAAAAATGAGCTGATACCAAGGGCTCAAGTAGAAAGAAAATGTTTTGAAAATGATGATGGCAACAAATGTACAAATGTGCTTGACTCAATGGATATATATATGGATTGTGATAAGAGCTGTATGAGCCCCCAATAAAATGATGAAATAAATAAACCTGGACATCTTCCACTGGCACCCATTGACCTGGCCCATAGAGATCAAGATGAGAGAGAAGAGAAAGCTCTGACTGGTTTAAAGATTAAAGAGTTGTGTGGAACCTGAGTCTACTTGCATGCCCTAACCTCAAGGGGCTAGAGGTGATGAGAGTGGGTCAATGAGTGAGATTGTCCAAAGTGCAGGGAGGTATATGTGAACTTCTAAGTTTCCTACAAGTACCCATTTTTCCTAGCTTGGCTAGCTAGCTAGCATTGAGAACCCAACCAAATGTGAAGAAAGATGCTTTATACTATGAGCTGGTGTACATTGCTGCAGTCTTAATGGATGGCCTGCACTTAACTGCACAATGCTTATGGATGCAGACATTCAAAGTTCCAACCAGAATGAAGATTCTTCATGTTGAAGAGCCTGCCTGTGTTCTCAAAATACTGAGTTTATTAAACAAAACTCACTGACTTTGAGTTTATTCCAACTTATAATGATGCTATAGGACAAAATAGAACTCCTCTTGTGGGTTTCTGATAATGTAAATCTTTACAGGAACAGAAAGTCTCACATTTATTCCACAGAGAGGCTGATGGCTTCAAACTGCAATTAGTGGTTATCAGATTAATGCATAACCCACTATTCCACCAGGAGTGCTTCTTCTTAGCCAAGAACCTCATCTCTCTCTAGCCCTCATCCCCGCAGCCATATGATCCCTTGGTTTCTGCCTTTTTCTGTGAACAAGGAAGACCACTTGCTTCTCTGCCTCATGGTCTTATATTCTCTAGTCTCAGAGTTGGTGCCTCACCACTTCAGACAGGGATTATGCATCCATTCTGCTGGTAACTCTTCATTCTTGATGGTACCATGATGGGACCTTGATGGTCTTGATGGTCCTTCTGTTCTTACTTCTGTGATGGCTCGCTTATCCACAGAGGAATGGCAAAACTGGGCAGTCCTTGAGTTAGAATAATCCACACCTTATTTACAGGTCCTACCTAATCATTTGGTAGGATTTAGAGCCCTGACAGTGTAGTGGTTATATGGTGGGCTGCTAACTACAAGGTTAGCAGGTCAAAACCACCAGCCTCTCCATGGGAGAAAAATGGGCCTTTCTACTCCCATAAAGAGTTACCATCTAGAAACACACAGGGCAGTTCTGCCCTGTCCTATAGGCATTGACTCAATGGCAATGAGTTTTGTTTTGAGTTTACAGACAAATGGATATAGAAAAGCCATATTTAATGATATCCATTTCATCACAGACCACCATATGGCTCTTCTAGCCTTTGTGTCCCTCATACATGAAACATTAATTATACCCTCTTGCATTTATATTTTATAAAATTACAGTTTTTACAATCACAATTAACCTTGTTTAAAATCACCCACACCTGAATCATACAATCTCAACATCCTCCCCCACCCCCCTTCCTAACAATCATCAAAAAATAAGAAACATTGACACATGGCCCCCATCTCAGGGGCATGGACAGCAGAAAAGTGGGTGAAATGAGACAGCAATCGGTGTAAAACATGGGGTAGGGGGGAATAATTTATAAATTATCGAGGGGGCATGGGGTAGGAAGGGAAAGAGTGGGAGAAGGAGGTGGGGAAGGAGGAGCTAATGCCAGGGGCTCAAGTAGAAAGAAAATGTTTTGGAAAAGACGATGACAACATATGTAAAGATGTGTTTGACAAAATGGATATATGTATGGATTGTGATAAGAGCTGTAAAACCCCCAATAAAATAAAATATTTTTTAAAAAAAGAAACAATTCAGTGTGAATCTTATCTTGTTCAACTCATTTTGAGACTAAATATGCCCATGAAAACTTGGAAACCAGCCACTTCGTGTTGATAGCTTCTTGCATTGTTTACACAGTATGCAGATTAAACCAGAATGGTGAATAATACAACTGTGAGCACACCTTTCCTGATTTTAATCATGCACACTCCCTTTGTTCTGTTCTACTGATTGTCTTCTGAACTGTGTACAGGTTTTTTATGACAACAATTAAATAATGGAATCCCTAATTTTTAAATGCCTTTGGGTAGTCAGTAAAACACCGAGAAACATCTTTCTGGCACTTCTGCTTTCAACCAAGTCCGCCTCACGTGAGCAATGATATCCCTAGCAGCACGTTCTCTTCTGAATCTGGTTTGAAGTCTGGCAGCTCCCTCTGATGTTACTTTTTAATTAAATTCAGCAAAATTATACTTGCATGTGATATCGTTTGATACTTTTCACATTCTGGTTCGTCACCTTTCTTTGGAATGGGCCAAATACGATCACTTCGAGACAATTGGGCAAGTAACTGTCTTACAAATTTCTTGGCTTCCAGGGCTGCATGTTTGTTGAAACATTTAAATTGGCCACGTCAACTATATGTTCTTGTTTTTCATTAATGTCTTCACTGCATCTTAGGCTTCCCCCATCACTCTTGATCACATACTACCTCTTGAAATGGTGGAAATGTCCACTAATTCTTTTAATATCATAACTTTGTATATCTCTGTCATCTTCCTGTGATGCTTCCTCTATCAAAAATCTATTTTGCCCACAGAGTCCTTCAGTATGGAAATTTGAGGCTTGACTTTTTTCTTCAGTTCTTTCGGCTTGTGACACTCTGAGCATGTTTTTCCCTTTTTTTTTCTAACTCCAGATCTTTGCAAATGTCACTATAATGCTTTACTTTGTCTTCTTAAGCTGCCTTTTGCAATTTTCTGTACTGCTCCTTTACACAGTTATCTCAACCAGTAACATTAGCTAGTCTGCATTCAAGAACAAGTTACAAAGTCTCTTTTGACATTCATGTTTGTCTTTTGACATGTTTGTCTCCTGTCTTTGAAAGATCTCTTGGTTTCATCATGTATGATCTTCTTGGTGTCATGCCACAACTCATCTCAACTTGTCACCAATGTTCAATGCATCACATCTCTTCTTGAGATCAACGGTATACTCAGACGGGCATATATACTAAAAGTCCTTTTTTTGAGTCTCATTGGACTTATTTTAGTTTTCTTCAACCACAACTTACATCGGAACAATTGACAGTCTGTTCTATAGTCAGCCCCTTATCTGGTTTTAGCTGATGATATTAAACTTCTCCATCATCCCTTCTCACAGATATGGTCCATTTGATTTCTGTGTCTTGCATCTTATGAGTGCAGTTTATATTGTATAAAAAAAGTGTTTTCAATGAATCTGTTTGGTCTTGAAAATTTCTAGCATATGATCTCCATCTTTCTTTCTATAACCAAAGCAATAATTTTTTTAATTTCTGATCTTTCCTTTTTGTTTCAACTTTGATATTATAATCATCAGCAACTATTAATACAGCTTGATTGCATATTTGATCAATTTCACACAGAAATTGACAGAGTTCTTCAATTCTTTCATCATTGGCATTAGTGGTTGTTGTGTAAATTTGAATCATAATTGCATTGCCTTGTCTTCCTTAGAGATGTATAGTTATTCTTATCACATACAGCATTGTGATTCAAAGAGATCTTGGAAGTGCACGTTTGATGATGAATATAACACCAGTCCTGTTGAATTTGTCATGCTTGGCATAGTAAACCATGTGATTATGTGATTCAAAATGGCCAAACCAGTCCATTTCAACTCATTAATAGCAAATATAGTGATCTTTATTAGTGCCATTTCATCTGATGACTTCTAGTTTTCAAATACTTTGTAGGTTCCACATTTAAATTATTAATAGATATTTGCTGCTATTTCTTCTCATTTTCTGTCATGTCCCATCATCAAACGAAGACCCTAAAGCTTTGCTCCCTGCCTGTCATTAAGGTTGACTTAATAATCAATGCATCTTGATTGCATATTTGATGAATTTCAGACTACATAAGTTACAATTCTTCAACACAAGATTTAAGATAATCTGAATAATAGTTGTATGGACTGGGTTTCCTTGTATGCACATAGACATTATCCCATCACAGACACCATTGTACTTCAAGATGGCTCTTGAAATGTGCTCTTTGGTGATGAATGAGATGCCACTCCTTGTGCATGGGTCGTTCTGGCGTAGTAACCCATAGGACTGTTTGACTCAAAGTGGCCAGTGTAGCGATCCATTTCAGCTCGCTAATATCGAAGCTATGGATATGTATGCATTCCATTTCATTTTTTACAACTTCCAATTCTCCTAGCTTTACACTTGATGCATTCCAAATTCCAATGATCAATAGATGTTTATAGTTGTTTCTTCTTATTTGGAGTCATACCCCGTCAGCAAAGGAAGACCCTGAAAGCTTGATTCTGCCCGTAGCATCATGACCACCTTTGCTTTGAGCACGCAGCTCTTCCTCGGTCATATTTCGAGTGCCTTGCAACCTGAGAGGTTCGTACTGTATCTTGTCATTACACCTGACAAGGTTCCCCTGCTATTCATGAAGTTTTCAGTATCTGACCATGTTAAACTGTTATTCATAATAGTTTTAGTGACTTATTTCTCCAAAGTGGGCAGCCTATTTCTTCTTCATAGTCTGTTCTTCGTCTGGAAGTTCTGCTGAAAGCTGTTCCCTTTGGGTGATCCTGTTGGTGTTTGAAATACCAGTGACGTAGCTTCCAGCATCACAGGAACATGCAAGCCAACACCGTGTGACAAACTGACAGACAAATGGTGGTATAAAGTGAGAAAACTCAGCTTGGAAACCGCATCAAATCCAAAGCCTGAAACGGGCACCATTGCATCGTCTGGCCCCCGAGGGCAATGCGACAAGAAGGGTTGCCCCAGAGGAGTAAAGGCTGATTTGCGGGAGCTGTGGGTGACAAGTTGTGGGAGGGGAAGTGGTGCTCAGTCCTGAAGTCTTGATACAGTAGCAGCCATGCTGGTTCCTAAGAAAGAGGCCGATGCAGGGGTGTCCAGCTGCACAGGAACCCTGTACAGGCCCCTCTCCTTCCGCATCACCTCCCCCAGCACCTCAAGTATCTGCTCCACCCCAAGATGCTCCACCCCAAGATGCACAATGGCATATAGGCTGTTTTGTTTTGTTTGTTTGAACAACACACAAGGAAATAAAAACACTTATTGGTCTTCTCTCAGAGGCAACTGTTCCTGGGGGAAGCCCCACCGCTTGGCAATGATAATGCTTCCTCAGTCTGGCAATTTCAGGAGGCAAGAGGGACTTTCTCCATCAGTCCAAAACCAATCTTCTTTTTCCCTCATATCACTTAGTACCCAGCAGGTTAGCTAAGTGGGGGGTGAGCAGGATAAGGATACACCTCCTTTGTCCCCCTTGTCCATACCGCTTGATGGGCCCCACAGCTGATTCTGATTTACTCTAATCAAATGAAGTCGGATACCTGGATAAAGAAGACAAAGTGCCCTTCCTGAAGCTCTGGAACCAGCCCACCACTCAGCAGCTGTTAGACTTGGGTCAATTTCCCACCTCTCTAAGTCTAAGCAGCCTCATTCAAAATGGGAGGGGCGATACTGATTAGGGGGAGGAAATGAAGCCAAGGCACCAGTCCTCATTTACAGAGAATTTCGAGTGTCTCCGGTGTTGTGATTGCGCTCCACAACGCAGCTTCCTCTCCTCCCAAACATATCTTCTCTCCAGGGTGTCTCCATCCATCCCATGGGAGTCTGCACACTCACAGAGCGCCTGTTCCAGGCTGGGTCTCACCAGGCCTGCTCCTGCACCCACTGCATTCCTGATGCCCATGAAACTGCCCTGTACCTGTGCAGTTTAGGTCTCTGAAGTACCTTGTCTGTTAGTTCATTTAACTCCCACAACAGACTCCAGGGGGAATGAAGACACTACAGCCCAAGGAACATACGTGATTTATTTGAGACCACAAAGGTAACTAAGTAACCCTACCCCAATCAAGCTAAGGCCTTAGTGGTTTGATGTAGCAGACCCATTTTAAAGTCCTCAGACAGACTGATAGAAGAGAGCCAACCTGCTAACCCCAGATCTTTGTCTAAACTTTCATATCAACAACCTAGAACTAAACAAACCAGCTGCCCAAGACAGGTTCTTCCTCTGTTTGAAACGCAGACTGCTTCTGTCTTTGCCTGCTAAGGAGTAGTGGAAGGAAGCACCTTTAGTTTGGCTGAGGGCTTCTCTGAAGAAAGAGCCGTAGGGTGGTTTTGTAACCTTAAGTTAAAGGCATTTCTAAGTAGGCATAGCCTCCAGGCATACAAGGGAACAGGTTAGGGGAGGCCACAGAGACTGGTAAGTTAGACCAGAAGCCACTCGCATCTACTATCCCGTAATATTTCTGCTGCTTTCTCTTATTATCAAATAAAGATGTAGATTTTTGCACCCATGATGCTAATTCTACTTGAAGAGCTCAGGACAATTGTCAAACATGTAGACAAGTCCCGAATCCCTTCTTGGATAATAAGTGAGGGGAGGTAACTGTGTTCAGATTCCCAAACTCTGAGTTCAAAGTCTGAGACTTGTTGGAGTGTTAGGTGGTGAAAGTCGGGTTCTTCTGGGATGGGTCTGCTGGGTCACTGAGGGCAGGATACAGGCACAGAGCACAGACATTCTAGTCTTGAGCTCTTCTCTCCCACCCTCAGGTGCCAGTCATGAATAATGAATCAGCAGATGATCTTCTTGGGCGGCTACAGCTAGTGCGAGTAGGAGCTATTCTTGCAGTGGCGCCCCTGGACATAACTAACAACAACTTAATCTACAGGTCAGCACTCTGAGCCCGTGGATGAGTTGAAATGCACTACACTCACACACACACACACACACACACACACACGCACGCACACACAGGTGCATACGCACATACCCAGGCATGCCTGGCCAATAAGGGCAGCTCCACTAACCTTGTGACCAAAATCAGTGAGGCAAGTGTGCAGGAAACTCACACTGCACACACAGCTGGATCACAAAAGGGAAAAATATGCATTTATTCTTCTGATGTATAATCCTTTTCATGGTGACATCTCATGATATTCTGTCATTGACCCAGGTCTCCATTATCAGTGTGTATGTGTGTACATGATGTGTATCAGTGTGAATGTGTGCATGAATATGTTGAGTCTGTGAATGTGTGTTTAGGTGTTTGCATAGGTGTGTGATCATATTCAGTAAATGGATGGGTTTGCATGAGTGTGTGTGTGTGTGTGTGTGTGTGTAAAATGAATGAATATGCATGGCTGTGTGAATGTGTGTGTGCATGCATGGGTGTCTGTATTTGTATGCATGTGCCAAGGCTTCCAGATGTGAAGGTACAAGCCCCAGCATCTGCAGCAGTGGAACCCAGGAGCTGGTGGAGAGTCTCTTGGGAGGTTCATCCCATAGCACACCTGCTACCCACCCTCCAGTCTTCTCTTGCCTTGACAGGGTCTGTCTTCTACATCTCTGACCTCACTCTGGGCCCTATAGTGAGAGTAGCATAGGGAGAAGCTGACATCTGTGCATATTAGTCTAAAAAGAGCTAGACAGAGTCAGGGTCTTCTACAAATGGGAAAAAGGGGAAATGGGTACCCTGCAACAATTTCACAGTAAAGAAACTTAGACACTAGCAGAAAAGGAGGTGAGGGAGCCCAGGCAGGGATTTTTCAGTCTGAAAGGAAGGATCAGGGGTCATCATGGAAAGAGAGAGGGAGGTGGGGGATTCATAAACTTCACCCTTCTGTTGGAGGACCTACGGAGGGCATCCACCCTCTGTCTCAAAAGTGCGTCTATGATTGCAATATGAGGTTGGAGGGATGGCACCATAACTCAGGCAAAGGCAGGAAAGGGGGGTGACCATCTATGATTAAAAAGAGAGGTGAAAGGTAAGTGTGAAGCAAGGAAGCACTCCAGTAACACTAATATAGCAACGGACAGGCACCACAGGGCAACCTTGAGAAGGCAGCAAGGAGAACATTACTTGTCAGAGGGAAAAGCCATTAGTTATGTGTCTTCACAGAGCTGTGCTTTCCATCAGAAAATAACTGTGCTTAGTGTTTATGACCTTCACAATAGCTCCCTGACTGTGCAGCTGGAGCTGAATCGAGGAGGGATGGAAAGACATGCGCGCAGATGCTCGTGTGCAGGTGTCAGACTGAGCAGCTCACCACACACCTGTGAGGAAGGGCATCTCTACAGGTAAAACCTGGAGACCAACTAGGCTTGATCTCAAGAAACAAGATGAACCTTCCTGTCTATGGAGCCTTGTTCTGCCCCTTTCCTGTGTCTTTCAACCCCAAGTGTCTCCCAAACACCTGCTGCTGTGGCCCATTGAAGACAGTGAGCCTTCGTGTCAGGATCACGGTCAATACACCTTGGAAAAAAATGTTTAATATTCTGCAAGTGGGTTGAACCGGTGGGTCTGGCTGAAAATGGGTGTACCCATTTACAAACGAGCCTGCTTTGATAGATATGGTTATAAGTAGATAGAGAGATGTAGGTAAATTGAAAGATGCTATAAGGTCTTAGTTAATATTCTCTACTTTATCTCTAAGTTCTAATATCTATTACAATGGCTGCACAGAACTCACAGACAAAATTCATGATTAAAGGGTTTATTAAGGAAGTCAACAAGCTGTAATGCCAATGAGAAATGCCCAGGGTTGAGTTGTTTATCAGGACATGTTGCTAAGTTCTGTCTGGTCTGCTAACAAGTGCCCAAGAGGCATATCATTCTGCTAAAAACCTCAGCTAGAATGCATTCAGCTCAAGCTCCCTGGGTCAGCAAATCCAGCACCCTGGATTAAGTGCCCATTTCCATAAGCCCCACTTCTGTAAGTCTCAGCCCAAAGGCACTCAACTCTACTTCCATGGATCAGCACGTCCAACTTCCCTGATTAAGTGTCCTGAGGCACCCCACTCTGAGAGGAAGCCTCCTGCACAGAAGCGCTCAGCTGTCCTTTTTCTGGGAGTTAGGAAGTCCATCCCTCTCTTCCATGCTCTTGCTCTGGGTTTTTCTGCAGCTCCTCCGATGGTATAGCTCTCTTCTGGATCCACGAGGTTCACTGCACAGGGATTTCGGGTCCAGAGGGCATGCTCCACTGGGCTTTTGCTGGTAATGAGATCCCCGCTCCTGCTTCTCAGAGGGCTCATTCTATACGCAGCAGGATGGCACTCCAGGAACTCCTATTCACAATTACCGGTCCTCACAGTGAATCGTGTTAGTATCTCACCGGTGGCACCTTCTTAACAGACCCAGGCAGGGAAAGCTCTTTTGGTGTGAGTTAGAAAGTTTGGCTAGAAAAGCCACACTAAATCATTCACTGCCCGTGCATATGATGACTATACAGGATTTTTGAAGCTAGATTTCTTGGTGAGAAAAATAATAAGCTACATAAAGGAGTTATAAAATCAATAAGACCCCATGTTTTCAATTTGATTCCAACTCATAGAAATCCTACGTGGGACTTCTGTGACTGCAAATCATTGTGGGAGCAGCCAGTCTCTTCTTTCCCTTGAGGAATGACTGCTGGGCTTGAACCTTCAGGCTTTCAGTTGGCATCCCAGGGCCTGACTCGCAGTGCCATGGCAGCCCTTTGGAAAACCTCAAGAGATCCAAACAACAGCTAGAGAAATAAACATTGTGTTAATCTGGGTAGACTATAGATCCAGGGAGACTCAGATGTGTGTAAGAGAGAAGGTTATATCAAGCAATTATGCATCAATCAAGCATTCCAGCCCAATCCAGATCAAGTCCATAAGTTTAATATTATTAGTCCATACATCTGATAGTAGCCCATGAATTCCTCTTGAGATTCACACAGCACATGCAATGATACCGACTGCAGGAAGATCACTGGCCAGCGGTGGATGCAGTGGCGGTGGAAGCATCTCAGGCCTCAGGGGCAGGTCTCTGTATGGCTGATCCAACTCCAACACTCTGGCTGACATCAGCGTGGTTCCCTGGGGCTTGTCAGCCAGATGGTCTCCAGAAAAAGCACCTGGTCCTCTCCTCAGGAAAAAAAGAGGATGTTGCCTGAATCTTCCTCGGGGGTGTTACCTGTGACACCAGGCTAAACTCCACCCCTTCACTCAAGTTGACAGGTTATGGAATTGCTACAAAAATGGATAGAAAATGAGTAAAACGAATGCAGGTATAAAATTAGGGGTGAAAATACAGTCGGTACCACATTTTTGGTATAGGCAAGGGAACCTAGACAACAGGATAAGTCAGCTACTCCCCTGTGTGGGCGCTGCACTAGTAGGCCACCCCCTTTGTCTCCCTTATTCCTTGCAGCAAGCTGATGGGAAGATTGATTTTCATCATCCTATTTTTCAAATTAAGGAACTCAAGCACAGAGTACATAATGTGCTCCAAATCACACAAACGTTGGAGAAAAAAGATAGACGTTAAGTCCAAGTCAGTCTGACCCATCCCTATGACAGAAAAAGGTTGGCTGACCTACAATAGGAAAAGTGTACCTGCATCACTTTGGCCCAAGTCTTCTACCCTGGCTCCTGTCCCAATTCTCCTCACTAACCCAAAAGCCCTACAAAACCCTCCAGTTATTGCCCGCCCCCCACTCCAAAAAGGGACCGAAATATAGGCCATATTACTGCAAGAAGTGAGAGGCCACAGACCCCGAAGACGTAAGCAGACATTGTCTTTCTAGAATGCTGCTTTTCCTTCAGTGTCCCACCTCTTTGCATCTCAAGCTTTGTCTAACTCTGGAGTACTGCGCCAGCCTCCATCGGGTTGGTTGCATTTAAGATAACAGGTCCCAGTGACTGTAACTGCCTGAGAGACAGGCCTGGGATTCGGGCATCAAATAACTGCTCTCTTTGGGATCTTCAGGGTCAGCTCTCAGCTTGTCTTCTCTCAAACCAGCTGTCGAGAGAAGTCTCTAAAAGGTAGGCATCAGAGAAAGAAGACAGCTTTGGAGCATCAAGTGTCAGCTATGTGCGTCTCTAAAGCTGTTAGGCACGGCCAGGGGAGGTGCTCTCCTGTGTGGGAAGGGCATCCTCACAGACTCTCCTGAGGCCTTAGGAGCTGCCTGAATTTTTCAGTTGCCAATAAGCTTGGCCGGAAGGTATTCAGTGAGATTACATTTTTGTTTTAATCATAGAAGATGAAGGGGAGGGTATTGTTTATATCTCCACAGGAAAAGAGGGACGAAACTTCAACCCAGTGCTCCAAGGTGTGAAGACAACATGCCGGCG
>NW_022109491.1:50881558-50905514 GCF_000313985.2 Echinops telfairi
GAAGATGAAGCCTGAAAGGAAGCCTACTTCTGGCATCAGGAGTCAACCTTTTTGATGTGCACTTAGAGAAACTGAAACCCAGGGATTCACTGAAGGTACTCCAGTCGTATGGTATATCCAGAACCCATGCCCCAGGAGCTCCCGAACCAAGGCTGGGCCTCAGGTTACTCCATGCAGCTGGGGGTGGTTTGTGTAACAAGTCATGACTGACTGTAATGCCAGCTTTAAAAACATCATCAAAATGATAACTAGAGAAATAAATCTTTCTCAAGCACAGCATCTGCATCAAGCCCAACCTCTTTCTGGGTTATCTGCTCCCTTGGACTTAGCAGAATACAGTCGTGTCCACTCCACGTCCCCTTTCCCCAGTCTCTCCCATAGAGGCTTCATCGATGACAGTCAGGCATCAAAGCATCAAGCCGAGCACACACACAGCAAGTACCAGCACTGCCAGTGTCTTCTTGTGACTGCTGCTAACTACGCAGTACTCGTTTGGCATTCAAATCAGCTAGGGTGCTCTTAAGTCTAGACTTTGTCCTTGGCCCTAGGTATCAGCATGAATCTTGCCAACAATTCACCACACCACAACCACCAAATCAGGCAATGAGAAAGTAGCAGTGTTCTAGAATACCACATGTGGGGGAGAGCAGGCACTGGCTGGAGCAGGAGAGGAAGTGAGGGAAGCTAATATTTTCTGTGTAAACTTCCTGCCAACCTGTTTAACTTGGTGCTGCCGTACCCATTTCACAGATGAGAAAACTGAGGTTTGAACAAAAGTAAATTGTCTGCCAAAAGTGCGTGGGTCATAGTTACGAGGATGAGCTTTGAACCCACCTATGGGATGGAGTGCCACAGTGGCTGCAACAGTGGGCTCGAGCACAGGAACAATTGTGACGATGGTGCAGGACTAGGCAGTTTTCATTCTGCTGCGCATGGGGTCGCTATGGGTCAGAACCAACTTCATGGCACTTATTAACAACAGCATGAGTGAAATAGACTGCCCCTTGCTTTTAGCCCCAGGGAAAGAGACCATTAGCACTGTGGTTAAGAACATTAAACCTAGACCCAGACTGAAGGAATCTGAATCCTGCTTAGCCACTTTGGGTGGCATTCTCTTGGACCAGTTTATTAACCTCCCTGTATCTCAGTTTCCCCATCTATAAAATGAGACTGATGGCAACGTCTGCTCAATAGGTAAGCACTTGATGAAATAAATACATATACACTTGAAATTGTGTCTGACACATAGTAAGCACCACAGAACTGCTAGCTCTTGTCAGCATTGTTTCTGCCTCTCTCCTTGTTTCTCAGAACAACACCACCAAATGCTACCTTGCTTCATTTACCTGTCATCTGCAAGAGTCCATGTTGTCCCCATGGAGTCGGGTCTCTAACAAATCTTCAGAAAAGAGTGTGAGTCTACTTAGAAAGCAGGCTGCTCCAAGCAAGAGCTAAGCATGATGACAGGCAGGGGGTCCCCCAGAATCATTTGCATACCACCATGCCATTGCTGGTGACACATGGGGCAATTACCATCTTCCTAGGAAGAACAATGCCCTGTTCCTCTCCTGGATCCAGTCCCCATAATCTCTGGCACACATAGAAGCAGGTCTGAGAGACTGTGTCTGCCAGTCCCAATGGGTAAAGTGGCCCCAGCCCATTACCCAGGAAAAAAGAAGATAGGGAGTTTATCAGACATGCCAGCTTCTAAATATCTGTTGACATGAGTCGTGGTGAAGGGCTCTGCATGATATCCTGTCAGTGGGGTCTCTGTGAAGGTGGGAGCCTTTCCTCCTCCTTTTTTTCGGGTGGGTCAAGAGTAAAAGGCTTAACGTTTAAGTGCTGATCCAGGAAGGTACTTTAAACACTCTCCATTCTTAACCGGCCTTGGATATTTGTTAAAGGTTCTGAGGAAAGGAGTAAACAAGCAATAACAACAATAAAACCCTGACATTAGCCCAAGCCTGGCTTGCCTTGTTTGTGTCTGACTTCAGCCCCGCGCTATCATAGAGAACAGAGGAGGAGATGCACTAAACACACAGTGCCGACATTCCTTCGTTAGTGTCACACACGACAAGGGAGCCAGCTTCACTCAAGTCCCCTATGTTTTTGCGCCAGTGTTCTGGGATCTCTCTGGGGCATCAGCTCAGAGGCCCGGCCACAGTGAGCAAGCACTATCACTCACAGGCCTTTAGCTCTCCTTCCTGCTGGTAGTCAGTCCCGGCAACACAACAGCATGGGCCAGGAGACAATGAGCGCTGCTCTGAAGGCCGGGGAGTCGTAATAGGAGCCTGGCCTGGTATGGCCTTGAATAAGCCACCGTTCGCTCTCAACCTCATTTTCCCACCTGCCATTTGGAGAACGGAGGTGGAGCCATGTCCTCTTACAGCTTCTGGAGCATGTCTGCCTCAGCCAGCTGAAACCCCACCTGTTCTCCACCTTTCCCATCACACCCAGCCTGAGCTGGTGTAGTGAATCTCCCTCTGCATTGTCAGCATCCCTGGCCTTTGTCTCCTGCTACAGTCTGAGCTCCTTGTGGAATGAGACTTGGTGCTTGGGCCACTGCAGGTATCCAGCAAACGTCTGTGGTGTGCGAGCCCAGCACTCGGTGGCTCACCAACCATGTCCCAAGCAAAAGAGCTGCAGAGAGACCCTGCCAAGTCTTTACTTGTGAGGCGCACACCATCATTGGGGAGCTGGAGTGTATACAAAAGTGAATGGTCAAAAAGCCAAAACATCAGGTACCGAAGGTGCAGGGCAAGGGTGTGTTCACCTGAGGTGTCGTGGGACCACTCAGTCGGTGCTCACTGGCTTCAGGAATGAGAACAATCATGTACTAGGGGTTGTAGCAAATTCTGGATATTGGGACAGGGCTCGGTAGCGAGGCTAGGAACAACTTCAGACAAAGACCAGACTCGAGTAATCTGTCCTTCTCCTTCTGTTAGTTCTCACCTTTAGAATAAAGTCACCCAGGTGCAAATGGGAAAGAATGTGTCCTGCTTTGAGAAGAGGGAAGACTTTGTGCTTGTCCAAATTTCCCCCTTAGAGAGCTACAGCACTGATATCCCACAAGTTTCCTATTCCAAGCCTAAGCGACTCAGGACATGGGAGCAGAGACACTCGTTCCACTCATCCATCAAAGTCGACCTAGGGACGCCTCCTCCAGGAAGCCTCCCTGTACCGCCATCATTGTGGACTACCACCTTCCCCTGAATTGCCAGTGCCTGCTAGCTTTACCACTATTAAAATCATTCATTCACTTCTTGCAATCTTTAAAAAGTGCTTGCCTAGATGAACTGTATTGCTCTGGCCTTTCCTATTTCCTGTCCAAAGATGGTGGGCGCTAACTGAAAGAAATGACACCATTGGGACTCAGTGGCTCGGGGAATCTAGACCCAGAAACTACCTTGGTTCTTGAATCTTCAATGAGGTTACTTTCTAATGAGTGCGGGACAAAGTGATGGAGGACAGAGAGCAAATGAGATAAGGAGAAGCAAAAGGGCTTCCATCCGGTAAACTCATTATAGGAAAAAAAGGGGTTGGGGTGCACCACCCAGGAGCGAGAGCCCTGAAGTAGCTGTGTGCATGCCCATCTGTGGTCAGTTACTTCCTGTGGTTCATGTGCTAAGCCCTCCCACTGAATCAGGGATCCACGCTGTGCCACTAAGCATCTGCTGACATTGAAAGTGCTAGCGATAATTACCAGCCAAGTGCCAGGTTATTTCTGTCTCCAGCAGGAGGACAGCAGAGCAGGAAGGGGCAGAGCCCAGAAATAGCAAAGCAATTAGCAGCCACGCTTCCGAGGGCATAATTATTGTGGGAAAGTGTGGGCCTGGCCAGGTGAACCCTGGCCTGGCTACCAGTACGGTAAGCACTGAGGGATCATCACCCTCACCAGATCCAGAGATCCAGGGACACACAGGTCTTCCAGGCACAAGAGTATCTTCTCCATTCAGGGCCCCATAGACCCTAGAGCCCCGGAGTGTGGTTGAGATGCTTCCTTGCTAGGCTAGACTTCCATGTCCTGCAAAATGAGCATGCAAAATCCTGGGAGGCACTGAAGGACATAGCAAATATCCTCTCCTGCAAATTACCAAGCTGTGGAGCCTAGGAAACCCTTTAGGGACTGGGCCCAGGGTCATGGAGAGAATACTAAGTCTCAGTCAAAAGACAAGTTTGGGGACTTTCCCTCCTGAATGATAGGCACTTGGACAAGCTATTATTTACTTTAATTTATTCTCCCTCCACCCCCCTGCCCTTTTTCTCTGGATAGTCAGTAGTATTGTTTGGTATGGGTCAGGTAATAAGACTTAACAAACAACTCCAAGTTTTCAAGACTCTGTATCATGAGTGTACGAGGGGGTACCCCCTCAAAAGAAGATTTGCACTGGGCAGAGTGGAACATTTTTCCCACTAGGCAAGCATCTAGCAACTCTCTCTACGTAAGCGCACCCAGTGGTGTTGACTGGGAAGGTTCTCTCTGGTCAGGGTGAATTTTTTCGTAAAAATCCGTTTCACTGGGGCCTCATTTTTTGTGGTGGCTGATTTAAGAGAACAGGGTGTGGCTGTGAAATTTTGTTCCCTGATCAGGAAAAATGCTGCAGAAACTGTTGTGATATTGAGCACAGCTTATAAGGACAACACTATGGAAAATAGTCATTGTACAAGTGCTTTTCTCATTTCAAAAAGGTGAAATGTCGCTTGATGGCAAATCTCGTTCTGGATGTGCATCAAATTCCAAAGTGGACAAAAATGTTGACTCGCCGTGCATTTGGAGTTTGTTCCACCAGGTCAGACTGTTAATTAAGCTTTCTAGTTAGAGGCTCTGAAAAGATTGCGTAAGAATGTGCGACAAAAAAGGCCCGATTTGTGGTAGCTGGGGGACAGGTTTTGCCACCACAGCAAGGCACCTGCTCAGGCAGACATCTCAGTGTGCCAGTTTTGGGCAAAAAGTCCCAGCATGCCTCTCTTGACCCGCACACCTGACTCACCTGACTTCACTCCGTATGACTATTTATGGTTCCATGAATGAAGAGAGACATGAAAGGACAGCAATTCGATGATGCAGAAGAGGTGAAGAAAAATTGAGGGAGGTGCTGTGAGCCATCCAAACAGATGAGTTTGAAACGTGTTTCCAAGAATGGAACCACAGATTTGACAAATGTATGAAGTGTAATGGAGAGCACTTTGAAGGTGATAAGGTTGTTTTGCTAAAAAAAAAAATTAAATAACATAGTTTTGGGGAAAAGGTTTTATTTGGGGAGCAACCCCCTTGTATTTCTCACTTCCATACATTCCCTATGAGTTGACAGCTCTCCCAGGCAGCTTCTCTTGCAGGATCCAACAATCCAGATGACAGCAGGAGCGGGTGGCTCTGCTACCTGAACACAGACTCCATCCCTGTTTGTTAAGACCAATAGGCTAGAGAAGAGCTTCCCTGGCTCAGGCTACAGTATGGCCCTCCCTTCTGCCAGCAGGTCACCAAGCCCTGCCCATGTAGGAGGAGGCTGCGAAGTTGGATTTGTGTGCTCAGGAAGGAGAGAGAGCTGGACGCTGAGGTCAAGTGTACTCATCACAGCTAGGTTACCACTAGGAGTCATGGATATCTGCAGACCCCGGGTCACACGGTCATCAGAAGGAGTAGCTGGCATTGCTCTCCTCCTTCACAAGGATCCCCTCTTGCAGTCCCTATTCTCTTCCAGCCTCTACTAAGGTTGACATGCAGTCAGGGCATGTAAGTAGAGCCTGCCCTGCTCCCGGCAGAGGCAGCGGCAGGGGTAAAGCCTAGTTGTAGGGAAAGGAGTTAAGTTATAGGACCACAGTGCTTGAAGGGCCTGCATGATCTGAGGATGCCTGGAGGTAGGTGACAGCAGAAGACCTGACTCGCCCAGCTTCCAGAGCAGCATTCCCTTCCCTCTGCCCTGCTGATCTCTTTGCCTCGGTATTTGGAACCTCTAGACCTCCAGTCACACACTTGTTCCTCAACAAGCAGTCTGTCACCTATTCAGTGTTAGCTCAGCCATTAGGAGGACCCAGTAGGACGTGACCCACCCGGACCGAAGGGAACCTCGTTCCTCCAGTCTCTCTTCCCCACAGCTGAATGGAGTGAGTTAAAGAGTCTGGGACCTCAGACACTGAGCTCAAACCTCAGTTCTGCCCCTGAATGAACCTAGCTAAGCACCAGCACACCTTTGCTTAGGTACATCACAGTGATTACTTGAGATCCTTCGGGGGCTGTCAAGGTGCCACAGTTCCTGGTACCCACTCAGCTCTGAAGGGCTGCCACTGTTGGGGGGATCCAGGTCCAGGTTCAGGGCCCTAGCTCCTGCCTGGCTAGTGATGTTTGGCTGCCCCTGTGTCTCCTGGAACCCATTGCCTCTCATTGCAAGCTGGTGCTGATCAGTGACCACTGCTCTCAATTGTCCCAGCCCTCTGTGAGGAAGAGGACATAGGTGCTAGTTATGTGACATGGCCCAATCCTGTTCTCTCACATTTGAGGTGCTCAATAAGCCCAAGCCTGCTACTCACCTGGATCCCTCTTCTATGTACAGGGAAATGATTTCAGAGTTTCAGAGCAGCCTGCTGTATGGGGCCCTGGCACCAGGGTGCTAGCCCTAGCTCTGCTGCTTTTGTGGGGTCCCAAAAAGTCATTACTTATTTCTAAATATTAGATTCTTCTCTATGCTATGGGGAGGGCTCACCATTCTGCGCAGCTCACAGATTGACTGAGGAGAGGGTGACGGTCCCCAAGAATCCTCTAGGCTCCCAACTCTCAAACAGTATAGACAGGTGGGACCCAAACGCAGAATATCAAGCATTTTGTCAGAGGTTGCGGGGTTAAGTGGAATGACTAAGACCTAACATGAGTATCCTGGCATCCGCTGTGAGAAGAGTAGGAGACCTCTGGGCATCTAAGGATCTTATAGTCAGCAGCAAATTTCCACACAGTCTCCCCCACCCCCACCCCCGCCCGTTCTGCAGACTTCCCAGCCCTGGCAGAGCTGCTTCCTCCCTGTCATACGGGCCCTATACCAGAGCCCCATGCCCACCGCTGTGAAAAATGGAGGGCTGTGTTTGTCTAAAGGCTTTTTTACTGATTACAAATGCAGCATCATCAACAAAAGAAGGTGGAAATCAATGTCAAGGCAGCTAAGTGAGCTGCACTTTCCTTCACAGCATGGCACGTATCGATAGTCTTCTGTTCACAGGGTGTTTTGCACCCAATGTAGAACTGAAAACAGGAATAAAGATATTCTCAGCTTTTGCCTGCTGACAGCCCTTGGGCTCATGTTTAGGCTAGGTGCTAAACCTCAGTGCTCCGCATCCAGCTCCCGAGACGCTTGCAGCCCAGAGTAGCCAGCGCACGCCAAAGAAGGAGCTCCTTCTCTGGGCAGTTGCATGTGGCTCTTGCTGATCTGTGTCAGGCTCCACTGGGTAGAGTTATACAGGTAGCCCCACCTCCACACTGGTCCAGAAAGAGGTCTGAGTGACAAACAAATCCACAGATACTCATGTACAAGAGAGAGTTTTATATAAAGGTTAAGTGCACATCAAGAAAACATCCCAACCCAGTGCTGCCCAAGCCCACAAGTCCAACATTAACCCATTAACCCATATGCCCAACACCAATCAACAACGTCCTCCTCCATCTCACAGAACACACCCTCTGACGCCGACTGCAAGAGGAAAGCTGAATCAGTGAATGTGTAAGTGTCGAAGCATTGGCAGGGGTCTCCACATGGCTGCTCCAGCACCCAGGGCTGCATCGGGGTAGGTCCATGTGGCTTCTCTTTGGGGATGTCTTGCAGGAATTGAGCCTGGCCAGCTGAAGCAAAGAACTGGCTAAGGCAGCTGCACCCTGGTCGGACCATCACAAAAAAGAGACCCAAAAACTAGAAAGGCGAGGCTCACTGAGCCATTTATCCCTCTGCCCTTCAATTAACCCCACATGTGTTTATCGGCCAGGTTGGCACAATAAACTAACTACGTCGGGTATAGAAATGAAATGTGGCAGGAAAGCTGAGATGCCTTAGAAGTTTCTGTAAATTCTTATTTGTTAAAGTGATATCTTATGACCTAGCTTCCACCAATAGCACTGTGCATAAAATCTATTGAGGAAAGTAAAGAAGACAAGGAGGTGTTGGCTGCACGTGCTGAGAACAATTCCAGTGCACATTATTCGAATGTCAAACATCCACGGTGGCCCAATCACTATGCCCAGTTCTGATGGGAAATGGGGAAACAGTCAGGGATCGTCGCATCTGGTTCTCCTCTGAGAGTAACAGCTACTATTCAAGTGCAACCACTGTGGGTCAAGTAATTTACATAGGTTCCTTACTTGCCTGACGATACCCCTCAGGGTTGGTCTGACTAAGCCCACTCTAAAGATAACAATCACCACTTATTTGTCAGTTTGTCCTACTGCGATGGTTTGTGTGCTGCTGTGATGCTGGAAGTTATGTCACTGGCATTTCAGAGACCAGTAGAGTCTCCCACAGTGAACAGATTTCAGCAGAACTTCCAGACCAAGAAAGGCCTGTGGAAAACATATTGGCTGTCCACTTCTGAGGAATGAGACACTGGTCACCTTAGGGATAGTGGCAGAACATTGCCAGACATCCTGCCAGAAGGCTCTCAACAAGATGGATTGACACAGAGGCTCAATCGTGGGCTCAGTGATAACAATTGTGAGGCTGTCATAGGAACAGGCAGTGGTTCATTCTGCTGTACGCGGGGTCGCCGTGAGTCAGATCCGACCCGCTGGCATCTAACAGAAACAACAGCAATCACAAATAGAGGAAATAAGCTTCCCCAAATCAGACAAATCATAAGAAGCTAAGCTGGTGTTTGAATTCAAGTCTAGGTAGCACCATTACACAGGCTTTTACATGTTGAGAGGCAGGAAAACAGATGGTGTTTTATAATTCAGGAGATTTCAGTGTGTCTCAGAATCCCCTGAAGGGTTCATTAGACACTGATACTTGGTCCACCCTACGGTTTCCCTTCCGGGAGGCCTGGGAGTGCCCTGAGCAGGTGCAGCTGGTGCTCGTGCTGTCGGCCTGAAGACCACAGTTTGCAAATCACCAGGATAGAGACGGTGTCTTCAGGTAGCTTACAGGTCCCAGGAGAACAAAACATCATTCAAGGAATTTATCCCCCAAAGCTCGATGGCCATCTCGAGGCCCTTGCAGGTCTCTTTGCTCCAGAAGTTACAACCGCCGTCTGGCCGAGCCCTGTCGCCCCACTCTCCACCCTCAGTTCCCCCTCACCTTTCTTTCCCGACATGAACTTCCCGATGGTAAGGGGCTCCTAGCACGATAAGAATACTCCCTTCTTCTTTGTGGTCCTCTGATGTTGGCAGAGTGGAAATTCTGTCTTATTAAATATGCTTGAGAGACTAATAATTAATATTTGTAGGAGTGTGTGCAGGGTTTCCTAGATTGTATGTCCCCCAAAGCATGTAGACATTTGGATGAATGTACACTTAGATTGCTCCTGGGAGACTAAGAAGGTCTGGGAGCCTGGGTGGTGTAGTAGTTACGCATTATGTCATGATTGTGTCAGGATTGTGTCGTGATCCACAAAGTCAGTAGTTTGAAACCACCCGCCACTCTGGGCTTTCTACTCCTCTAAAGAGCTACAGTCTTGGAAACTCACGGGGCAGTCCCACGGTGTCCTATAGGGTCACTGTGAGTTGGCCTTGATTCAATGGCAGGGAGTTCAGGAGATATTAGTCACACTTTCTGTCCTGGAATCAAAGAGTTGTCCCAGGTTGTACAGCTAACGTGGCACTAATAGTAACTATAGCAATTAATACACACACATTTTATCTCACTTAACCCTCATAAACTCTCCAAGTTATGAATAAAAACTACACTTATCAAATCCCTACCATAAATGCGGCTGTATGCTAGCCTTTCACCTGTATTATCTCATTTAATTCACACAATCGCTTAATGAGTTAGGTATTATTTCATCTCCTTTTTCAAGAAAAAACAGAGCAGCCACTGATCCCCTCAGCAGATGGTAGAGTTTTTAAACTGGGAGGCTGACCATTGGGCCTGTGCACTCTCAGGTTTCCCAAGCAGGTTCACTGCCACCCACAGGGGTGGGTAGCAGCCACAGAGGAAGTCACCGGCAGGCTACCATCCAAGACAGTCTTGCTTAAGGGCCTTGAGCACACCATCTGTTTTGAATGAAGTTAAGTAATAACTCCAAGACTCTGGACCCTAAATCAGGATCCTAGTCAAGCTCCTCCACCTCAGAGCCTGGAGCAATCTCTAAGGTTAGACCACCTAGTGCTCCCAGCACCTTGGTTACAAACGCAGAGCATACTACCAGTCCTCCACCTGCATGTTACAAACCTCCTTCGGACTTGAAGACCCGGAGGAGAGGGCACATTTTCCCAAGAACACGTAAGCAGCACATAAGCAGGATTGGATGAAAGACTCTAAATTGGATAACACTATCAACATCATGCTGACAATTTGGAAAGATTGTCCTCTTCTTTCCCCTACCCTGATCTATGTCTGTCTCGGGAGCGATCTTGCTCTCCCTCTCACAAGTGCATGGGCACACACATACATACACACAGAGGGAGGGAGGGTACTTCAAGAAGCATCTGTCATGAAATTATTTATGTGGGTGGCCTCTGGTTGCTATAGCATCCTTTTAAAGATAGACGTGCGTTATTGGCCTGTGAGGGAGAGAAGGTAGGTGGGGATACATGAGTTTCAGGGAGAGGGGCTGGCTGGGAGCTCCAGGAAACCAGTAGAGGTAGCAGTGACACAGGGGGGCAGGTTAGGATGTGCCTGGTAGGACCTTACCATCCAGGAGCTCCCTCCCCAGCCAGGGTCTTCAAAGGTCTCCATGTGCTTTTCAACATGACTGTGGCCTTGAAAGAGTGGAGGAGGTGGCTATCCAGGCTTCCTCCTGCCCTTTGTGTACCTAAACCTGCTCTGATATCCATACCCATGCCCTCAATCCCCTGCCTGTGGGTGCTTAACCCTTTTGTAGCAAGCAGTTAGGGCTGTAGATGGCAGAACCAGGTACTAATCGGTCCCTGCTGATGACTAGCTGCCAGCGGAGCAGGGTCACACCATGTACCTGGCACAGACCCTTTGGCTCACTTCCTCTCCAAGAGCAGTTTTCCTGAGGATGCTTGTGTGTCAGTGACCTTACGGGATGAGGTGGTGAGGGCAGCCAGAGGGGAACCTGAGCTGGACAACTACAGGGAGAAGCCCAGTGGGTCCCGAGTATCAACATCTGTTCAGCTCCGCAGATTTGGCCTCCAGACCCCACAGCCAAGGCCCCCACTGGCTGCCAGCCACTCCTTGGATGAAGCATATGGAGTCTCTGGGAATATGCAGGAAGTGGGCTCTGCCGCCTGTCTGAGTCAGTACCGAGAGGGAACACGAGCCAGAGGAGTCATGTCTTTTAGTCTGAGAGTTTCCAACTGTGGGAGTAAAAATGAAATTTTTTTTGCCCTACAAAACTCTAGAAGACAGAACAAGAGCCAATTGGCAGAATATTCAGGAAGATAGTTACTGACTGTTTAAAAAGAAGCATGTTCTCACATTGAAATTAGAATCTGTTTCACCAGAAATGGTGAGAAATCCATCACTGAAGTGTTTCAGCAGAGGCTCTCCAGCAGTGGGGATGCCTGCATCAGGAGGCAGCTTGCTCCGGACAGCCAGCACGGCCCGTCTGCTCAGAAGCGAGCTTCTCAGACTGCAATCCTAGGCAGTCGCTGGGCAAATGAGGGGACGCAGCCCCTCCCATCACTTCTGAAAGTATTCACAGAGAATTATCCATGCCCACAAGAACAGACAGTGACCCTGCTCTCAAGGAATTCATAGGAAAGCTAAGATGGTGGTGACAGTTACAAGAGACTATTTAGGAAACACAAAAGGTTCATGAGACTAGTTCGTAAGCTTACATAAAGTGGCGGTCCAAGAAGGGCAAGCGTCCGCTGTAGGAGGGGGAGGCAGGAAGCGAGCAGGAGACCCGCTGTGACAAGGGTATGGGCTGAACCGGCAGAGCGCAGGTCAGTCCTGTCCTGAACCCATGAGAGGCTCTACAAAACGCTTCTTACCGGGATCATTTCTGTGAGGGGTGCTGGGGAAGTACCCAGCACCTAATTCTGAGCCACAAGGCAATGATGCAAATGGATCCTGCTACTCAACTCCCATCCCCAGCCCAGAAGCACCTTATTATGGGATGGTCATTTTCAATGAGAGCGGATAACCATTTGTGTAGATGTCTAGGTTTTCTACCCAAACCTTGACCCTTGACTCTCACACGCACCCTGATCAAATATACGTATATAAATGTACACATACATATCCTCACATAAATTCATGTTTAAAGTAAATCATTGCTACTAAGGCAATGATTCATACATTTTAAGGTAGAAGAGGGCGTCTCAGCTCTTGATTGCTGGCCAGGGCCTAGTGGTATGATATCCCAGACCTACAGGGCAGAGAACACATTTTGGGATGCATGGGTCTAGGACCGTAAGCATCTCTGAGAATAGAAGAAGCTGAAGGGAGCTCAGGTAAGCTCAGGGGTGGGTGGGAAAATGCCTGGTACAGGCCCCAGTGCCCACCACGTTTACCAGATTAACAGTTGCTAGCAATTTATATTATCGTCTTAGTCCTTCATCATCCACCACATCCACCCACGCTGACCTGAGGACCCTCGACTACCAAGCATTGCAGGCAGTAGGAGGTCTCTGTGAGAGTCTTGTAAAGGCATAGCCTCATCTTCATTGTGTACTTGTTTACTCTATCAGTTCTTTCAATCGATGTCTATTTACTTTGCCTGGGTGTGTGGCAGTGTAATCTAAGAGAATATCATGCCCCAAGACTCCAAAAACAGCCAGATTTCCTCAAAAGTTAAAACATTAGACCCAGAAATTTTACCCCAAGGTATCAACCCGTGTTGAAATCAGCAGCCCAAACAGACACCTGTACATCAGTGTTCACCGCAACACTATTCCCAATAACCAGATGGTGAAAACAATGTGATTCCAAGCCCACAGGGCTACCACCGTGAGTAGATGGGGTATTTCTTACCGGAGTCTGAGTCTCTATTTGAAATGATTTTTTTTAAGTATTTAAAATAGATAGAGGTCATGGTTACATATGGTGAAATAGTTGATTTCATGGACTTGTACACTGAACAGGGGTTAAAATACAACAAAATAAATCAAATAAAAACTGGATAAAATGGAAAGTACTTTGTTACATATATTTTATCACAGTAAAATTAAATACACACATCCATATGGAAAGCTGACTTGTGCATCCCCAGCCAACCCTTCCTCCCCTAGAACAAGGCCCACCTTCCCACAAGGCTCCCCTCTCTAGAGTCTGTCAATAATGCTCCCACCTTGGCGTGAGGTATGTAACAGTCAGCCACCTGCTCTTCCTCTCCCTGCTCAAATGACTGTGGAAACGGTCAGCTCCCCTGTGTTAAAGGAGACAGCATGTGGAAGGAATGGGAAAACGGAAGTCGGTGTGGGAGAGCAATAGTGGAAACAGGGAAAAAACAGCCTGTCTTTCCAGCCCCACCTCCATGCTGGCCCCTCCATTTCCCAACCTGTGCACAGGCAAATGTGTACAATCAAGCCTGTCTTTCCCCTCACACGGCGTTGACAAGCAGACCCTGTGTGCAGCTCTCTGAGGCCGGACAGTGAAGGGAACAGAGGACTCTTCCCCCATGGGCCATTGTGACCCGGACTCCTGTCCCTCTGCCATCGCTCTGCATGGAGGTGCCCCTCCGCAGTGATGGATCATCAGGTGTCCAACCTCCCAATGCTCATTTAATACCACTGAATAAAACATTACTCACAGATTAACTGAGCAGTGCTAAGTGAACAATCATTTTCATCTGTTTTAAATTTTCATGGGTACTTTTCTGAAGAACAAGTACATTGTTAATTATTGAGGGGGAAGAGACCTTGTTAATCTCTCTGATTTTAATGAGGTCCTACTGTGTCCAGCCATGTGTATTTAAAAGAGCTTCATTTTGCCCCCAAAGTTATTTCGTTCGAGGAGAGCAGCGGTGGGGCAGGGGTGGGAGGTCTTCAGGCCAAGAATGATGACTCTTCAGAAATGGGATCAGATTCAAATAAGTGAGGTCATGGGGTTCGGGATCCAGGAGTGGGGCTCATCTTGAGATCAGATATCAGAGTGGGCTAGTGTAAGAGACACCATTGCCCCCTCAGGGGAAGCTGGACAAAAATGGTGGTGACTTACAGGAATATCATTTCCTTGAAACACCTGAACAGTAAGGTGAATGAGGAGAGCAGGGCACTGGGCCTCAACTTCAGACAAATGACACTCACTGTGTGTCAATGACCCGGTACCATTCTCAGCTTACATGGAAATATTCAGCCACAAGATAGCTAACGTTGACCAGTTCTCAGTCCCATGCCTGCCTTGGTCTAATTTAGGTCTCACACTTATCCCTTTTTACAGATAAGGAAAAATGAAGCACAGACAGATAAAGCATCTTGCTTAAGGTTATACATTTAATTAACAGCATAACAAAGACTGGAACAAGTTTGCTTGACTTTAGAATCTGACCATTTCACCTCCATGCAACATTGGGAAGAAATGACCTGCCAGAGGTCCGCCTCGGCTCCAAGGCGACCTTTCTGTTTCTAGGTTTGGTTTCCCCAGGAAAGACCGTCGTGTGGGCCCTGGGCGCACCAGGGATGGCAAAGTTGATACCTCCATGACCTTCCCACACCCTGCACCTCCGGGGTCCCTCTGCCACACTCCTTCTTGTGAATCTGACTTCTTTCCTGCCCGCAGGGCCTCATTTTGCCCACTCTTTTTTTTTTTTAACATTTTATTAGGGGCTCATACAACTGTTATCGCAATCCATACACACATCAATTGTGTAAAGCACATTTGTCCATCGTTTCTCAAAACATTTTCTCTCCACTTAAACCCCCGACATTAGGTCCTCATTTTCTCCCTCCTTCCCCGCTCCCCCCTCCCGCATGAGCCCTTGATAGTTTATGAATGGGTATTTTGTCATATCTTGCCCTGTCCGACGTCTCCCTTCACCCACTTTTCGGTTGTCTGTCCCCCAGGGAGGAGGTCACACATAGTTCCATGTAATCAGTTCCCTCTTTCCTACCCATTCTCCCTTTACCCTCCCTGTTTTGCCACTCACACCACTGGTCCTATAGGGCTCATCCGTCCTGGATTCCCTGTATTTTCAGTTCCTATCTGTACCAGTGTACCTCCTCTGGTCTAGCCAGACTTGCAAGATAGAATTCGAGTCATGGTAGTGGGAGTGGGGAGGAAACATTTAGGAACTAGAGGAAAGTTGTATTTCTCATCATTGTTACATCGCACCCTGACTGGCTCATCTCCTCCCCGAGACCCCTCTGCAAGGGGATCTCCAGTGGCCTACTAATGGGCTTTGGATCTCCACTCCGCACTCCCCCCATCATTCACTATGGTAAGATTTTTTGTTCTGATGATGCCTTACACCTGATCCCTTCGACACCTCGTGGTTGCATCATTTTGCCCACTCTTATGAAAGACTTGACTACATACCTTCTGCACACTTTGCCAGCTTTCAGGACAAGGATGTATATGGAGAACGGGGGTGGGGGGCGGTGCGAGGGTCGGGTGGTGGTGGCAGATGTTTAAAGAAGATTGGTTTACCTGCCACGGTTCTGGCTCAGATTGAAAGCCACTCAAGTGACTGATTTAATGCAATAAGCTGTTAAAACACTTTGTGAGAAAAGCCTAAAACAGCTCTACATTAAAACTTTACTGGAAGAAGCAGCGTTTCATATTTAAGCCAGGAAAGAAGCAGCCTTACCCAATAGACAAGTTCAGAGAAGCGCTTCCTGGACTGGGAGGAGTGAAAGGTTAGGGGGAGCCATTCGATCTCATGAAGCACAGGCGGTCTCAGGGGAGACATCTGAATACTTCCGATCAGAGAAATACATTGGAAGCTCACATTGTCTACCATGCTATGTACCATTTCGTTAGGGTCTGCTGTAAGGCCCGGGACCATAGCTATACCCGTAAAATAGGAGGTCTCCATGGGGCTTTAGATTTCCATTTACAAATGTGAAGTCCAGTCCCTGAAAGAGGCTGTGAGTGTGGAAGGCCACACCGCAGGTCAGGGATGAATAGAGGACCATCCCAAGCACCGAGGCACCTGATCATCAGGCCACAGCCCTGCTCTGGACGCGATGAAGTGGTCCCAGGGCCCAGTGCATGACTCTGTCTCCAGTGGCTTCTACAAAGACTACCTGGGATATCTTTGGACACTCTTTCTAGTCACTCAATGTTTCTGAGCACATCTGTCTTTTCTTCTCTGGGGTCATTTTGTAAAGATGAGGTGGGATTATACCCCACGAGGCAGGCACACAATGTGTGTTAGTACAAAGACATAAATGGGAGCTTGGGCAGAGCACGAGTCCTTCTGTAGGTACACAAATACCTCCACCTGTGTACACTCATGAATACATGTACGCTGGTAAGCAATGAGCACTGCACACACAATTTGACATGGCTTTTGTATTTGTCTAATTCATCTATGTCCCCCTACTAGACTAGAAGGGACATAACAGTAATGAGTTTGTTTATCTCCCAAACACAGAGGAGGTCTTCAGTAAACACCGATTGAGTAGAGAAGATCAAGCACTGGTATAGGCATATACATACCACATACACATGCACATGCAAAAGCACACATAGTAGATGTGTACATAGGTGTGCATATGCCTACTTGTACATACACACACCACCACAGGCATCTTATAAAACATGCACACCCATGTACCTTTGAACACTCTGTCAGATCCTATGTCCATCAACACAGCCCATACATTGCATATGTCATATGTGTGTACACACAGGCGCTCACATGCAAGCACTCTTCTTGTTTCTCTCCACTCCTCAGAGAACAAAGGAAAGCCCTTGCCGAGCTCCCGGGGCAGACTTGGATGCTCAGAAAATGCATCTCAGCAGGGTTTGCTATTTTTCACTATCTGTTGCCTGGGGTAAGCTATCTAGATGGTCTGCACGGGAACTGAGCTACAGCTGGGAGCCTGACAACCTCAATCCAGACGACGGGCAGCACATTGCAGTAACAAAGTCTTGTTCAGCTGGGGACCAGCTTTTGTGGCCACTGACAGCACCATGCAGTGAGTTCTCAAAGGCCACCCCCTTCTCTTCATGGTGATTTGAGCACAACTGTCCCTGGAAGTGTCATTCACGGTGGGGGTGGGTGGGGGGGGCTTGACACATGAACCCAGAGTCCAGCAGAACCCTGACAGAAAAGCACCATCAACCCCACAGCGCCCTCCTTCTGTATCTGGGGAGTTCTTGCTGCCTGGAGGCGCAGCACACGGTCCAGGCTTGAGTTCAGTCCCTGTGTGGCCATCACACACTCCTCCACATCCCAACTTCAACCAGATGCCTCGTCCAAGATTTTAGATGAAGATAGAGATGGGGAGAGAACCAAATGAACCCACTTTATGTAGAACCGCTGTGACAATGAGGAAAACCAGAACTGAATAGCATTGTGATTTGGCAGCAGAGAGCTCTCTACTACCTAAAGTACACAGAACCCAAAGCAGAGACTCCAAGCCTTTTCAATGAATTCATCTCAAAGGCACATTCACACTCCCATGTGTGCGTGCTCACACTTGTATGCACACTGCGCACCAATTCACTGGGAGTCTCCTGCGAGGGGCCTGGAATGATAAGGCAAAAATCACACCCCACCCTCAAGGAGCTTTCAATGTTGCCTCTCTAAGCCCCTTCGTAATACAAATACCAGCTTAAGATATACTGTGTTATCCAGGTGAGTCCTCGGGAACCACAGTAAGCACGGGGTTACTTTTGCTTACTTAAGAATCTATTGTGAAAATGTTCACTTTATTTTTGGCTACATCAGAGATCCTGCTGTTAGATCTGGCTGATATGTGAGTCTTTCACAACCCCACGGCACTTTCCTAAAGAGTTAGAGCCTTTTTCCTTCAAACGTACAACCCCTGTCAGTGATGGTACACCCAATAAGCAAGGTAAGCACAAGATTAGTAAGAAAGCCAAGTAAACTTGGGCTTACCTTGCTTATTGGGTTATCCACTTTTAGTGTTATCCTGTCTTTAAGCCTTCCCAAAAAAAAGCCTTGCAATTAATGCTCAAAATCTAAGGTCATTTTTGTGGTTGGAAGATCTGAGCTGGCCTGGCATCCATTCTCTCACCTCCCCCTGGTGGTTGCCTCCCCCAGCCATCTGGATTCACACCTCTCCCGACTTCAAGCAGGCCCTGGCGTGCCTCTCCTTATCCATGTGGCCTCTTCCTCCTAAGGGTCCCAGCTGGCTCCTGGGTGGTCAGATTCCAACTTAGTCGTGACCCTTCAGAAGGCTGTCCCCAGACGCTCTGTGCACATTTTTCAATACACCCCACCACTCTGCTGCACTTCCGTTTGCTCCTTCTTTACTTGTTAGCTGACCTGATATGATTGTGCTTCACAGGGAGAACAAATCTCATTGTCTCATTATGAATTGGATGAAGGTTTCTAGAGCAGATCACTGGTTTTACATTCAACAATCCATCGGCATCTTGCTTCAACGCCTCCATTGCAATCCCCTCACGGAACCACCCCTTAGTCCACTGCTTCCCTGTGTTTCCTTGTCACTTGAAGTTCGTCCTTGGCTACGTGTTGCTCTGCTGATCTTAAACGGATGATTATTCCCAAGTATGCATACCATACTATTGTTATTGCTCCTTGTATTAGTCTATTTTTTGGCTAAAAAAAATTGAGTCATGGAGTCCATTGTGTTTTATCCTCATTTTGCCACAAGCATTTGGAAGCCTCCGCAGCCATGCTCAATCCCCACTATGTGCTGGTCACTACTGTAGGCATGGAGTCACAGCAGTGAGCACACAATGAACAAAGCCCCTGCCCTCCGAGAGAAGACCTCAGCCCTGGGCAGGCAGTGTTCAGAAAGTGCTAAGTGAAGGTCCTCAGCAATGGTGAGGGCTCTGGGGGTCAGCACATGGGAACAAAAGTGAGACGTCAGCACCTAGGACCTTACCTGGTGCCTTATGGGGGTGGAGCGGTGCTGAGAGGCCTCTCTAATAGGTGACATTTAACAAAAACACTGAAGCGGGGTAATACTGCTCCCAACTACCCCAACTCTTTCTCCTTCTGGGCAGTGGGTGGAACAACTCACTTCCCTCCTCTTCTCACTTGGAGTCAGGGGGTAGGGCTTAACTGGGCAGGGGAATGTGAGTGGAAGTGACACAGACGACTCACAGGATCAAGCACTCTTGAAAACTTATGGATACGTATCCTGCATAGACATATCCTCCTCGGTATCCTAGATGGATGCCTTCTATTGGCTTGCAGGATGAGAGCCATGGACTAAAGGTCCATAAAGACATGGACTAGAGGGGACATGACAAAAACCACACTGCCATCACAGCTGTTGTGTGGTGTATAAGAGCCACTGCGAGACAGAGGGAAATCCCTGCACCGTCGGTGGAGCATGTTCAAGAACTCTGTCTGAACCAGATGCCCCAGCGTCTGTGGCACAGAGCCTCAGAGAAACAGTGCCAACATAGTGGGGCACCTTCTTCTCACCTAGGGGACTATGGGACACAGCAACAGGTGGGCTGGCTTCCTAGCCCACAGAGGCAGAAGCCGAGGAACCACGTGGCTAAGAGGCGGGGGGCCTGACAGAAACTTAGCTGTTGGCTGAGGAGAGGGTCGCTGTAGGTCAATGACTATCTTCAATATTTAGTGATCCTAACTGATGGTGTCTTGTTCACTTCCCTAATAACTCCCCCAAATTGTGAGTATTATCTGTGAGTTCTATGTAGCCATTGTAATGAATTACTGAAACCAGAGGGTAAAGAGGCTGGAGGGTGAAGGCATATCTAGCCCTTGCCTTGCGGCCATACAGAACCCAGAGGAAGTCGGAGATGGCCAGCCTTCCATGCCATTTATTACTGTCGGGAACATACTTCATTGTCTTAAAAAAAATTTTTTTTTAACAAAGTGCCATTGAGTTGATTCTGACTCAGAACAAACCTGTAGGACAGAGTAGAACTGTTCCTTATGGTTTCCAAGATTGTAAATTTTTATGGGCGCCAACAACCTCATCCATTTCTTGCAGAGGATGGGTTTTGAATGCTAAATGTCACCGGGCTCCCTTTTATTGGCTTTGAGTGCCTGATAACTCTGGTTTGGGATACTGCAGCCTATCCTGATGGATATACACTTGAAGGAAATAAAGGATCAGTCATGCTCACATCTGGGTGAGAACAGCCCAGCCTGTGGAGAAAGCCAAGTGCAAAGGCTCTGAGGCAGAAATATATTTCACGTTCAAGGAAAATAAACCACCATATGATTGAAGCAGAGTGAGCAAGAGGCAGAGGGGCAGGAGACATGGGTGCTCGGTCTGGGGGCAGACTGTATAGGGCCCTCAAGGCCACTGTTAAGACTTGACTGTGAGAGGTGAGAAAAGGGATGGCAGGAATTGATGTGGAGGCATCATTGTTGGTGGTGTTGGTAGGTGCCAGTGAGCCAGTTCCAAGCCATAGCAACTCTGTGCACAGCAGAATGAAACACTACCCAGTCCCGCACCAGCCTCACAATTGCTCCTATGCCTGAGCCCAGTGTTGCAGCCACCACATCAATCCATCTCATTGAGGGCCTTGCTCTTTTTTGCCACACTCACTTTACCAAGCATGACGTCTTTCTGCATGGACTGGTCTCTTCTGACAATATGTCCAAAGTATGACAGAGGGAGTTTTGCCAGCCTTGCCTCTAAGGAGCATTCTGGCCATAGTTCTTGCCACATGGATTTGTTTGTCCTTTTAGCAGTCCCTGGCAATTTCAATACCCTGCTCCAGAACCACAGTTCAAATGCATCGATTCTTCTCCAGTCTTCCTCATTCAATGTCCAATTTTCATATGCATACGAGGTAATTGAAAATAACATGTAAGCTCAGAAAACTGTAGTCCTCAAAGCAAAACCCTTGCTTTTCAATACTCTAGAGATCTTGTGTAGCAGATTTAGCCAATGCAATGTGCCTTTTGATCTCTTGACTGCTGATTCTAAGAGGACTGACTGTGGTGCCAAGCAAGACAAAATCCTAGAGAATTTAACCTTTTCTCCATTTACCTCTTGGTCCAGTTATGAGTATTTTGATCTTCCTTATATTGAGTTGTAATCCATAATGAAAGTTGAAATTCCTGTTCTTCATCAGCAAATCAACATTGTGTCATCTCATACCACAGGGTTTTAATGGGCCTTCTTCTAATCCTTAATTCTTCTTCACATAATTCAGCTTCTCTGGTGATTTGCTGAGGGTCCAGATTGAATAAGTATGGTGAAAGGAAACAACCCCGATGCACACCTCTCCTGATCTTAAACATGCCGCCTTCCCTTGTTCTCTTTGTACTGCTGCTTCTTGATTCATCATACACGAGTTCCACATGAGCACAAGAAAGTGTTCTGGAGTTCTCATTATGATCCACACAGTCGAATGCCTTGACATAGTTAAAAAAATAAAAAACAAATATCTTTCTAGAATCCTCTGCTCTCAGCCAAGATCCATGTGGTAGTTATATAATTTCATGTCAACTTGAAGATATATAATAATATTGTAGGGGTGGTTTTCAACCTGTGCACCAGGTTATAGCCTGATGGTGACTCCTTGTGGGCATAACCTTCTCAGAAGGAGGGTCATGGGAACCTCTCTCTCTCTTCCTTCCTTCACCTTCTGGCAGGTGAGCCGCTCTGACACCTGCTGGAGCCCTGTGATGGACTGCACCATTGGAGCCACACAATCTCGCACCTGCTGGTCTGTGATCTTCCTGCATTCTGCATCATTCCATGTGGCTGCCTGAGTCTAAAGTGGGACGTATGGGCTAATACCAGACTTATAGACTTGAGTTGGGCTTGGATGGGATGTTTTCCTGATATGTAAAGCTTCTTGATATAAAACTCTTTCTTACACATATGTGAGCATCGCTGGATTTGATTACCTAGTTAACCTGGCCTAACACAATCCATCTGGCATCAGCAATGATATCCCTTGTTCATTGTCCTCTTCTGAATCCAGCCTGGTCATCAAGCAGTTCTCTGTCAATGTCCTACTGCAATTGTTGTGAGATGTTCTTTAGCAAAATTGTACTTGCATATGATATCAATGATATTGTTCTATCATTTGAGCATCATTGGGCCACCTTTCTGTAGAATGGGCACAAATGTGGGTTCCTTCTAGTCAGTTGGCCAACTAGTTGTCTTCCCAAGGTCCTGACATAGATGAGTGAGTGCTTCCAGAGCTTCATCAGCTTCTTGAAACTGTTCAATTGGTATTCCGTCAACTCCTGGAGCCTTATGGAGATCCCACATATATTTAGAAGATCTTTCCAGCTGCTGGACAGATGACACAGGCTAAGACCTGAAGCAGGAGAGCATCTAGAAGGTAGTGAGATCCTCTAGTAGCACTCTATCGTGATTCAGATCAAGGTGATAGAGGTGGGAAAAGGGGAAAATGACTCTGGGAGGATGTTGAACATAAAGCAGGCAGGATCTGTTGACGTGGGAGGAGAGAGGAAGAGGAAGTGGAATCAAGGCGACTTCAACACTTTTGACCAGAGCAACGGAAAGAATGGGGAATGTTCCCACATTCCCTGAGTGGGAATACCCCACAACACACAGACCTGGAACAAAACCAAGATCGGCATTTGGACTTAGCCTTTACAGAACACCTGTGTGGACTCACAGGGAAGCTAGCCATCTGAGAAAGCAGCCTGCATTGTTTGAGGTGTGAGGACAAGGCACAGTCCCAGTCCTGTATATACCATGAGATCCTGGAATCTGAGCATGACACTTAATTTCACATCTTGCTCATGCAGAATCCACAAGGTCTCTTCTCATCCCGTAGCAGGCTATGTGGGAATAGAATTCATTTTCCCCTAGGCAATTTCTCCAAAAAGGTATGAGCTTCCCCAGCTTCCCATGATGCCAGCAAGAGAAAAGTGTTTCACTCCACTGCAAAGTTCATCTCTCTTCTTCCCTTCTTTCTTTCCTCCCATTCTCTCCCTCTCACTACCCTTTTCTCTGCATACAGACTCACTGAATACCTTCAACGTGGCAAGATCAACACTAGATACATTAAAGCAGAGATGTAAGACTATTCAGATATGATAATTCCACCAGATCCCTCCGTTTTAGTAGGGCAGACAAATAGACAAATCAGTGGCCACAGTGCACAAGGCTAGGTAATATTTTACAGCAAATTTAGAAGAGAATTATGGAATCTTTAAGGAAGTATTTTTAAAAAGAACAACATCTACAGATATACCCATATACAAAATAACTGAACTTGAAGAGCTAGTAACTTATCCCTCACTTGCACCTGTTCCTATCATTGGTTTTGGACCAGATGTATTAAGACTTTCTTCCATTATTCAGAATGATAATGAGCTTTTCTAAATGTGTGGCCCAGGACAATAATTTCTCCTGGATGTCAGTCCCCAGCTGTTAGAATAAGATAACAGAGACAACCAGCTTTCAGATCCAGCATTTTTAACCCCTCTCTGGGTAACCTAATCTCTTGCTTCTAGTCCCCAAAGTAGCTCACATTTTCTGAGATCCTTGGATTCTGAGGACCACTCACCAGGTCCCCTTCTTAACTTCAGCTCTTCCTGAACTTCCACCTAGGCCTCCTCTGAATCCAGAGGTACAGGCTGAGAACTCGGCTTTTTTTCTTTCTTTTAACTTTTAGAGTTCACATGACTTGGCATTTTCTTTCTTTCTTTCTTTTTTAATCATTTTATTAGGGGCTCATACAACTCTTTTCACAATCTGTACATACATCATTTGTGTCCAGCACATTCGTACATATGTTGCCATCATCATTCTCAAAACACCTGCTTTCTACTTGAG
>NW_022109491.1:50906164-50916358 GCF_000313985.2 Echinops telfairi
TGACTCTTCATCCTGTCTCCAAGCCATACCACACTGCAAATAGTTACCCAAGTCAGATTTAATTTTATTTGGATTAAAAAGAAAGACTACAGGTAGATAGGATGGGGAGAGAGAAAGCAAGCCTTATCTGGGGCAATGTACAAATCTTGGCTCATCTACTAATTGTATGGCTGGTCCAGCTATACCTATCTGTATTTCATTTTCATCATCTCAACATTAAAATTAAGTCCCTTTTGTAAGATGATTTTGAAGATTAAATGATATCATAAATCATAACTCATGTAAAGTACCATCACCTTGTCTAGCACCTCATTGTGGTGTTATGGGCCATTGAATTGGTTCTTACTCATGGCAACCCTCTATAAAGTAGACTAATGCACTGTCCAGTTGTGGAGCATCCTCATTTTCATTGGATTACATATCAGCCAATATTATGCCATTACCTGCAGACAATCAGACGTACATTTGAATTAGTCTCTACCACTTACTTATTGGTGAGCTTCAGGTAAGTTGCATCTTGGTTTTCTCTCTGGTAAAAGAAGTAATAAAAAATACACTAGAATGTAAGCTCTCTAAGAACGGAGCTTCTGTCTACTGGCAAAATTTTCATCACAGAAGGTCTTAGCACAAATGTCTTGAACTAATGCATGGTGGGAATTACCTTCACCAAACCAACTGATTGCTTAAATTACAATTACAAAGGTAAAACCCTGATATACAACTGAAATGATGCTGTAGCTCACTTCCAAATATAGGCCTTATTTAGTTTGATAATTCTAGGAGCCTTAGGTTGTTCCCTGTGGCCACTAAACATCTTTCATCTTTTTCCATAGCACATCATAATGCACACAATAGGTTGCTGTTTATTGGCTGCCCTAATGTGTGAGATCCTACGTTAGAGAATCATCATCCCCAAATCACTTACCCCCACCCTTTCATTTCTGTCAAACTGAACTTGATTAAGCATGGTTCCCTCTTAAAACATACTTGCTGCCCATATAGCTAGATCTCATCTCTGCCTTTGTATACCTGCCTATGATCCAAGACCTTGCCCAAGTACCATGACCTTAATACCCTCCCCAGGACCTCTACTGGCACAAAACGCATTTTCCTAGTGTTAGTTAACTGGGCCCTATGGATAGGGACAAAGACTACATCTCTCCACAGAGCTAATTCCAGAGCCAAATTAATACTGAGTTAAATTCACCAAGTTAATTTAATTCCAATGTCCATCTGGACCATTTTCTTCTCAATTCAGTCTGAATTAAAATATGCCATTCCAATAATGCCCTGGCCTGTGGTTTCAATAAGCATTAACTACATTTAGAGCTGCAATCTGTGTGTTTGAGAGTCTGTAGAACTCCCTTGTGATCACACACACACTTCAAGAACTTATGGCAGTTTAGCCTTCAGAAGTTAAACAGAACAAGGGCAGAGAATGTGGCATTCTGGAAACAAGGGAATCTTCCTAGACCTTCAAGTCCTGGGTGTGTTACCCACTTCCAAAATCAGCCCTTCAGGAAAAGCTTCCTTTGCCTCACCTTTCTGGACACTTGCTGCAGAGCATTGTACAGAGGGAACTGGGTCTTTATCCGCTTCTAGAAGTCCTTCCCTCTGGAGCACTCCCAGTGTGCATGAGCTCAGGACACTGGTTTCGCTCTGTTGACCAGATGCCAGGTGGAGGTACATGGCTCTTCCAGGGACTTTCCTTCTCAGTGCTTGTTTCTGTCTGGGACTTGAAAGGAAAAGGACGCTTTGATCAAGTTGTGACTTGTATTTGAGCCACCTAATGTGTGCATATTCTCAACACAAGGTGAGTTAGTTAATTGTGCCAACCTGGCCGATAATCACATGTGGGGCTAATTGAAAGGCAGAGGGATAAATGGGTGGTGAGCCTCGCCTTTCTAGTTCTCGGGTCTCGTGCTTTGTGATGGTCACACCATGGTGAAGCTGCCTTAGCAGTTCCCTGCTTCAGCTTGCAAGACTGACTTCCTACAAGACATCCCCAAGGAGAAGCCACATGGACCTATCCCGATGCAGCCCTGGGTGCTGGAGCAGCCATGTGGAGACCCCTGCTAGTGCTGAAATGCTTATTCATTCACTGATTCAGCTTTCCTCCTGTAGTCGGTGTCATTGCCTCTGTTTTGTGAGGTGGAGGACTTTGTGGACTGGTATTGGGTTAATGGGTTAATGTTGGACTTGTGGGCTTGGGCAGCATTGGGTTGGGATGTTTTTGTGATGCACACTTTCTTTACATAAAACTCTCTTATACATGAATTGCTGTGGATTTGTTTCTCCAAAGTACCTAGACTAATACACAAAGCTTCTCAGGACACGGATGAGGGGTCTGCTACACCAGGCTGCCAGGGGCTCCTTTAGAAATGCACAGGCCTGGATTCAATCAGGCCTCCTATTTGTTCTTGGGTGGGAGTCTGAGAGGTACTTGGTCTTTGGCTTCTGGTTGATTCTTACATGCACTGAGTTTCAGAGACTGACACCGCAATGTGCTGCTATGTTGGGCAGTAAGTGTTGCACTTCGCCTTTCTGGATATATATTCGTTTCTGCCCATTTCCATCTGAAGAGATTGTCGATTTTCTGATACAATTTAAATTATTCAGGTTGTTATTGTTGTTGTTGTTGTTGTTAGATGCCATTGAGTCAGTTTGAACTCATAGTGACACTATGTACAACAGAACAAAACACCTCTGGTTCTGCATCATCCTCACAATGGTTCTTATGTTTGAGCCCATCATTGCAGCCACTGTGTTCATCATTAACACCTTCTTCTTTTTGGCTGCCCCTCAACTTTGCAAAGCATGATGTCCTTTTACAGGGACAGGTCTCTCCTGATGGCATGTCCAAAGTATGTGAGATGAAGTCTCGCATCCCTTTCCTCTAAGCAGCAGTCGGCTGTACTCCTTGCAAGATCAATCTGTTGGTTCTTTCGGCAGTCTATGGTCCTTTCATTATTCTTTGTCAATGCCATAGTTCAAGTGCATGGCTTTGTCTTCAGTACTTCTTATTCAGGGTCCAACTTTCACACCCATTGGAAGCAATTGACAGTACCATGGCTTGGGTTTTGTGTATAAGCACTGAAGACCAAACTGCACTGAAAGCATTAGCCAAAAACAAGGCAACAGGAGCCCAGTACACACTAGTTAAGTACAGGTGTATGACACTCCACACAAACACCAAATAAAACGCAGAGTCCTACTAGGGGAGTAGGATGGAGAGTGACTTACCCCAAATCCAAACCCTGATTCACTCAAGCAGCTCCTCTCCCAGGAGAACAAACATCTCACAGCCTTTCCCAAAGATGCTCTGTTCTCTTTAGCAATGTCTCCTCCTGTCCCTTTTAATCTAGGCAGAAAAATTTTTTTTACAGAAAATAAAACTCATGTGTAGATTATTAACCAATTATTTATTCTTTATATAATTAAACAATTATGTAAAATAAGTATCCTCATATTCCCATTTTATTGATTGAAAAGATGAGGCTTAGCTAGCTTATTTCATTAGAATATCCAAATTCCCCAGTAAAGAGTTGTCCAGACCACGATGTGAATCCGCTCCAACGTTGCAAAGTTCATCTTTTTCTCACTACGTTCGTCTACCCCTTCCCATTCTTTGACCCACTTCTGGGAGAAGCTCACTTTGACCACACTCTGCCCAGGCTCCTCTGAGTTCCTCCTTAGTACTCTCTACCTGTCTCTACAATAGCTTTTCCTCTTTAAATGTATTTTATCTACATGTCGCTCCACCATAAGAATTCCTGGAGACCAGGTCCTGGAGCTTGAATATTATTGAATCCATTAACCTAGAAGTGTGGTGGTTTCCTGGAAGATCTTCAAAGCCCTGGAATAAATGTTGCAGATTTGAGTGAGTCCTTGGAACTAGAAGTTGAGCATGGCTTCACCAGCGATTGCTCTTCCTCTTTGAGCCTCTTTCTAAGTTGCACCTGAATTGTGCCAAGTTCAAATTCTCCTCAGAGTCACACCTTGAAGACCCTGCGGCTCATGGAAATCCAAAGAGCAGTGCAGCTCAAATGGGCTCTGCGGGAAAACATTTTTCATATTTCTCTCTTTTTTCAATTTCAATAAAAAGGTTATGATGACTTTATTGGAGATTAAATTTCAGGGCTTTAGTTTTCCTTCTTTATTGAATGGAGGTATTCTCAACATTTGTGGTAGAAAAGAAGCTTGGTGTTAGGAGGTGAAGCATTGACTTCTACATTAGTTCCTGAAATGCAAACTGTGTGACTGAACAGCTGTCAGCAGCCCAAGTTCAAGCATAGCAGGAAGTATAGCACTGTGGCCATTTCTCCTTCAGTGGCTGGTATTAGCGGGAGGGAGAAAAACTACAGGAAGGGAGTTTGGCAAAGTAACACACTAGTCTGGGTGTCACCTGACATTTCTGGGAGCTATCAAATTCTAGAGCGTACACAGGCATCATTAATCCAGCAAAAGGCAGCTCCGCTAGCTAATAATCTTTTTTGCTTCTCGGCTTCCCTTGTGTCTCTTGACACTTGCCAGGGTTTCATTGCCATTAACAGCTCTGCAAATTGCACTCTCAGCAAAATGCCCAGATAGTTAATAAACCACTCCACAAGCAATGCCTGGTAGGGGATTCTCTCTCTCTCTCTCTCTCTCTCTCTCTCTCTCACACACACACACACACACACCTAATAAAAAGTTCAACTCCTTGGCATTTATTCTGAGTGTGAAGAAATGGCTGTGACGTTTTAGAATGTGAGAGGCAAATTCAGCCTGATGCCCAGTCAAGAGTTGAACTAGGACAGCTGGTATCTCCTTCAATTTGGAGGTATAGGACTTAAGTTATATCCCAGGTTCTAATACCTACTAGCTACATGGCCTGGAAAAATTCCATGCCTCTGCATCTCAGTTTCTTCACATGTGAAGTAGAAGCAATAGTATCTTCCTCACAGTGTAGTTGATCTGTAGTTGATATGATGATCTGTGTAAAGCAATTAATAACATAGCACAGGGCAAGGATTCAAAAAATGTTACTTTGCTGGATCCAAGATGGTTGACTAAGCAGCTATGCGATCCAGATCTTCTACAACAAAGACACAAGAAAACAAGTAAAACAGTTGGTAATCCTGGAAAGTATAAATTCAAAGGAAAAGTGGGGGGGGGGGCAGGTGAAGTAGATAAAAAACAATGAAGATGAAGGCATATGAAGCAATGAATAGCCAACTGGTTATTTTGAATTATTGCAACCATAAAAGCGGGGCCCAGATAACCAGATCCATTCACCTAGGACTGCACCAGGACTCATGTTAGTGATGGGTGACCAGAGGTGTGATTCCGCTGTCCCACTCATCCTTCACCACCTTCTGTTAGCCAGAGGTTCAGCACCATCCCCACACAGGCAGCTGCTGGTCAAACCTCCCTACTACACCGCCAGCGCTGTGCTGCTTTTTCCTTTGCCTTTCCCCCCTTCTTCCGAGCTCTTCCGTCCTCTCTCCTTTTGTACTCTTTGCCCCTTTGCATATTCTTCCCCTTCACTTTAGTTTTTGATCTTATAGCAGGTACTCACTCTTACCGCCAACATGGTTGGCAATTCCTGCATTTGCCACTGTCATGAATTCCAAAGTATGATCCCGTAGAGCAGGTGCCCCAAGCCCTGGTGCCACTCTGGTCAGCAGTGTTTGCTTCTGCTGCTCTGCAGAAGGCAGGAGGCACACTTGCATGGCAAGTACCACATTCCTAAAGCAGGTGTCTTGGCAGCTAGCACTTGTGCCAGTATCATGCCATCTCTTTATTCTTTATCATTTCCTTGTCAGTTTTTCTTTCTTTTTCATTCTTCCCTCGTCCCCTTTCTTTTCAATTTGTCTTCCTCTACCCCTTTAATTTTCTTGATCCTGTAGAACAGGAGCTCCAGTGCCTCCATGGTTGGTAGTGCCTGCATCCATGCCCTCCACATGCAGTGGTGCATGATCCTCCATATCATACCATCTCCCCATATCGTACCATCTCTGCAGTCAGCACTTTCCACCTTGCCTATTGTAGTTACATAATCTGGTGTCAATTGGGGATTTGAGAGGATTAAGAGTGAAGGGGTGGAGTCTAGTCTGTCAATTGGGTCATAGTCAATGAGGCCTCTGTGTGGGCAGGACTTTCTCCTGAGAATTCTGAGAACTCCTGTATTTCCTCCTTGGAGGTGGAAGACACCTTTCTCTCTGCTCACTCCCTTGGAGGCACTCTACTGACAAGACACATGGTGCTATGTTCTGGGAGCTGGAGAAGCCACATGGACCTACTCTGATGCGACCAGACCTCTGGAGCCTGAGAAACCACATAGAGACCCCTGCTAGCACTGAGATGCTTACAATGCCACTGGATCCACAAGACTTCCAATCCACTGGCCTATGATCCTCCTGCATTTGGCATCATTGCATGTGTTTCATGAGTCTGAAGAGGACTTTATAGATTGGTATTGGACATATGGGCTAATATCGGACTTATGGACTTGATCTGGACTGGGCTGGGATGCTTTCTCAATATTCAATTGCTCTTGTATATAAACCTCTTTCCTATATAGATATGAGTGTCTCTATGAATTTGTTTCTCTAGTCTACCCAGGCTAACACACCTATCTATCCACAGTTGGCTTTGTGTAATCCCACAGAATGAGCTTGTAGTCCTGTCACAGCAGCATTTGGCAATTAATATTTATGACATGTAGGAAACTAAGAACAGGAAGAGAGTGTGTGCAGATGAATCCTTTATTCTTATATTTAAGAAGCCTGGGAGGCCATGGTTTGGGTGCAGGGAGGCCTTCACAATGTGAGTTAGAGATGAGTCCCAATCACATTCTCATAATTAAGATCAATCCTCACACTATCCTCCCATAATAATGCTACCTTAAAGTTGCTTAAGGTAAGTTACTTACCATCACATGGCTGATTGTTCTCTGTCCCACAGCTTTATCTATAGGTCTAGACATGTTGCCATTGCTCTCCCTGCTCAGGGGATAGTCCCTCCCCTTTACCTGCCCCCAGCTCTGGTGTTAGGTAACTCCTCCTGGAACTCAAGGACCTCTAGGGTCGTGGTATAGTCATCTTTGTTACTTATGTGGTTACCTGTAACTAAGGGCGTTTTCATGCCCCGCCGCTCTATAAGTTGAAGTAAGAATACATTTTCTCTCTCTACCAACCTGGTTCCAGGTACCATGGAGGTGGGCACTCCAAATCTTTTGTCTGAGGGCTGGATCCCACAATGACAGGATTGTGTTGCTTGTCCCCCTCTTTTTTTCGCTTTTCTCCTTCAGCTTAGCTCTTCCTTACTTTCCCCTGGTTTGTTTCTGCATCCTTTTATTTTTTTTCTGCTTCTTTCCCTGACTCTCTCCCTATCCCCCATCAGTGGAGAACCCGCAGGATATAGCCATGTCCATGGTATCTGCTGTCATACACACCAGCCCCATGGACTTATGATAGGCAGTGGCAATACCCACTCAGTCTGTTCTCAGCAACTCTACATGAGTAGTGACAAGAAAGCCACACCCACATATTATTAAATTCACATGGAGATGGGATGAGCACCCTAGGCTGCCAACCGAGTGACCAGAGTAGGACCCCCATCTCATTGCCTGCTATATGAAAACAAAACAAAAATTAGGGTGAAGCAAACCAACATACAAATGTATTCAATAACACCATATGTCTCTAAGACAACAAATAACTTAAAACCATACACAGGAGTAAGCAGAACAGAACACGATGTCTCAAGAAAGTGACTAAAACACAGGGGGAGAAATTCTGGAGAACAAACAGTTTTGGAATTACCTGATAAGGAATTCAAAAGAATTATACACTGATTATGTGGCCCTGCTCAATACTCCCCTTTATGAAGTGATCACCGAAGATAAGAGTGCATCACAAAGTGTGAAGAAATCAGATGGTGCCCATCTATCAGCAAGAATAGTGTCTGAAGTCCTAATGGCTTATCTTCAAATAAGCAGCCATCTAACTTAGGTGTCAATTAGGTCAACATAGAAGAGTACATCAGCCAGTGTCATCAAAGAAGATTATTAATAAAATCCATTATCAGAGGAGTGGCTGTAGTAGAGCTTAAAATCTGATCACCAAGTTTGCAGAAGGCTATGGGTGACAGTAAAAGGCAAAATTTCATGAAGTATATGTCAATAAAACTGTTTTTATAAGAATTATACTTGGGGCTTTCAGCAAATTAAGAAAGACAGAAAGTAAAGCAAAGACAGCATCAATGAGCTCACAGACAAAATCAAGGAGAATAGGCAAAACATGCCCACAAATAAAGGAAAAATTTGAAACCATACAAAAAATAGTAAACAGAAATCTAGAAAATGAATGCCAATATTTCTGAAATAGATAATACATTGGAAGTGGAAGGGAATAGAATTAAAACTATGAAAAACATAATTATCAAAATTGAAGACAAATCTCTTAATGCCTATCTGCTAGAACAATCAGGAAGAGAAGAAGTCTAGGCATGATATGGGACATGCTCAAGAGAAATAGCATCTACAATTAAAAAAAAAAAAAAAAGGACAGGAAGTGACAAAGAGAAGGCACCAAGAAAATTGTCAGGGTAAATTAAAAAAAGAAAATTGTCAAAGATTTATTGTAAGAAAACATGCCTAATCTCCTGAAAATCATGAATACAAGAAGCCCAGTCAATTTCAAATAGGATAGACCTCAAAAGAAAATTACGAGGTTATAACATACTCAAAATTTTAAAAAAGGAAGATTAAACAAGAATTCTAAAGACAGGTTGGGAAAAACAAAAGTTTATCTACAAATGGCAAAAATCAGGCAGTCAAGTAGGTAAGGGTATGACTTAAATAAATCCCTGAAATTTAAAATTTCCAATCTAGGATTATATACTCTGAAAATCTGTCCCTCCAACATAATGGAAAAATTAGGACATTTTCAGATAAACATAATTTAAGAGAAATTTTAATAACCAGAAAATAAATACTAAGGATGCCATTCAGACTGAGAAAAATAACATTAGACAAGAACCTGTGATAAAGTATATGCCAACATCATCCCAATAATAGCTAGCTGTAGAACTAATAAAAATAAAATAAATGTATATAACTGAAAAGGGAACCAAAATTGCCAATTTGTAAATAACAACAGCAAAAAGAAGGAATAAATTATGTAGTTATAAAATGTTTAAATAGAGATTAAGTCAAAGCTATATCAAAATAGATGGAGTGTCATAAATTTGGGAAAATACTAATAAATTACAGAGTAACCTCAAATAAAATTAATAAGTCTTCTCGACAAGATTAAAAGAGAAGGAAATTATAAAGATTCAGCAAACACTAGTGAAACATGACAGAGGAAAAATGATAAGAAAACTCATTAACAAAATTAACTCAGCACAGAAAAATATAAGAAACAAATCCCTCCCTCAAAAAAAAAAAATTATCAGTACTACAGGAGGAGTAAAATCCAAACCAGTATAATGACAGCAATACATTTATATCTATCTATGATTACACTGAATCTAAAGAAATAACATACCAATCAAGAGACAGAGAGTAGTAGCATAGATAAGAAAACATGATCTATGCATGTGCTGTCTACAGGAGATATATGGTACCTTAGACAACAAAGGGGGAAAAAATCAAGCTAAAAATCAAATGATTGAAAACATATAGCAAACATATGGCAGCCAATAAAGAGAAGAAGTGGAACTATTAATAGATTTTAAGAGAAAAATCAACAAAAAGAGTCATGGAATGACATTATATAAAGAGGAAAGTACCATTCTAGCAAGAAGAAATAGCCATAATAAATGTCTATGTATCCAATGAAAGAACCTGAAAATATGAATCAAACATTAAGAAAGTTAAAATGAGAAAAAGCATAACTCCACAATAATAGTAGGTGACTTTAATACACAACTTTTGATGAAGGACAGGACTAGAAATCAATAAAGATTCAGAGATCTACACAACACAATCAATCAAATTTAATTCGTAGATGTTGTGTTAGTCTGGGTACTTAGGAGAAACAAATACACAGATACTCATGTATAAGAGAGAGTTTTATATAAAGGTTAAGTGCATATCAACAAAACATCCCAACCCAGTGCTGCCCAAGTCCACAAGTCCAACATTAACCCATATGTTGACACCAATCAACAAAGTCCTCCTCCATCTCACAAAACACACACAAT
>NW_022109491.1:50916458-50918304 GCF_000313985.2 Echinops telfairi
ATATGGAAAGGAAAGGTACCTAGGATAAACAAAACAGTACTAAAACAACAAAAGCAAAGTTGGAGGCCTCTCACTCCCAATTTCAAAACTGATTAGATAAGAAAACATGATCTATGCATGTGCTGTCTACAGGAGATATATGGTACCTTAGACAACAAAGGGGGAAAAAATCAAGCTAAAAATCAAATGATTGAAAACATATAGCAAACATATGGCAGCCAATAAAGAGAAGAAGTGGAACTATTAATAGATTTTAAGAGAAAAATCAACAAAAAGAGTCATGGAATGACATTATATAAAGAGGAAAGTACCATTCTAGCAAGAAGAAATAGCCATAATAAATGTCTATGTATCCAATGAAAGAACCTGAAAATATGAATCAAACATTAAGAAAGTTAAAATGAGAAAAAGCATAACTCCACAATAATAGTAGGTGACTTTAATACACAACTTTTGATGAAGGACAGGACTAGAAATCAATAAAGATTCAGAGATCTACACAACACAATCAATCAAATTTAATTCGTAGATGTTGTGTTAGTCTGGGTACTTAGGAGAAACAAATACACAGATACTCATGTATAAGAGAGAGTTTTATATAAAGGTTAAGTGCATATCAACAAAACATCCCAACCCAGTGCTGCCCAAGTCCACAAGTCCAACATTAACCCATATGTTGACACCAATCAACAAAGTCCTCCTCCATCTCACAAAACACACACAATATGCCAACTACAGGAGGAAAGGGGAATCAGTGAATGTGTAAGCATCTCAGCGCTGCCACGGGTCTCCACCCAGCTGCTCCAGCACCCAGGGCTGGAGTCACAGTAGGTCCATATGGCTTCTCCTTTGGAATTTCTTGCAGGAAGTGAGCCTTGCTAGCTGAAGCAGGGAACTGGATAAAGCAACTGCACCCTGGTCTGACCATCAGAAAGCAAGAAGCCTGAGAACTCAAAAGGCAAGGCTCACTGAGCCATTTATCCCTGTGCCCTTCAATTAACCCCACACTTGTTTATCAGCCAGGTTGGCACAAAAAACTTTAAGTATCTCAGATGTACACAGAATATTCCACCCTATGACAGCACAATAGACAGTCTTTTTCAGATCACATGGAACATTCTTCAGAAAATACCGTATGTCAGGTCACAAAATAAACCTCCATAAATTTAAAAACAGCACTTTCTCAGACTTCAGTGTTATAAAATTAGAAATCAGCCACAGAAAAATCCAGGGAAACAATCAAATATATGGAAGCTGAATAGCATCTTGATTAAAAACTACTGGGTAGTGGAATAAATAAAAAATGAAATGCAAAAAATTCTTGAATCAAATAATTCCAAAATCTTTAGATACAACAAAAAACAGTACTCAGAGGACAATTTATAATAGTGGATGCACACATCAAAAGAGAAGAACCCAAATCATACCATAACCCAACAGCCCAATAATTAGAGACATAACTACAAAACCGCCTGCAGTCACCAGAAGAAAGATTATAATAAACACTGAGGCTAAAATAAGCAAAGCCATAAAACAATAGAACTAACAAAACTAGAGGTCCATTCTTTGAAAGGTTAACAAAATTGACAATCCACTGGTAAACTTAATAAAGGAAAAGTAGGAGATGATAGAAATAACCTAAATTGGAAATGAAATAGGTGACTTTATCTCAAGACCAACTGATAGCGAAAGCATAAATAGCAGAGTACTACAAAGAACTGTGCTCCAATAAATTTCAAATTTTTAAAGAATAGATAAATGTATAGAAACAAATAATCTGCTTGTATTATCACAATCTGAGTAGGAAGCTTGAACAGACCCACACATATAAGACACTCACACACAC
>NW_022109491.1:50919165-50927356 GCF_000313985.2 Echinops telfairi
TGCAATTCTGATCCAAATCCCACCACACTTGTTCAAAGAAATGGAAAAATGAATCACCAGCTTCATATGGAAAGGAAAGGTACCTAGGATAAACAAAACAGTACTAAAACAACAAAAGCAAAGTTGGAGGCCTCTCACTCCCAATTTCAAAACTGATTACACAGCCAAAGTTATCAAAGCTGCTTGTATGAGCACAAATAGATATGTAGACAAATAGATTAGTATAGAGAACCCAGAAATTAAAAGCAAACACCTAAAGACACCAGATTTTTTTATAAAGGCCCCCAAAACTGAAACCAAAGTCAGTATCATGGAGTCGATGCTGATTCACAGTGACCCTATGTATAGGGCATGGTAGAACTGCCCTCGGAGTTTCTGAGACTGTAACTCTTTACAGAGTAGAAAGCCTGTAGAGTGGCTGGTGGCTACAAACTCTGAACCATGTGGTTAGCACCCTAATGTGCAACCATTATGCCGCCAGAGCTCCTTGATACAGAACTAGAACACATTAAACGGAAAAGAGAGTTTTGTGGTTTTGTCCAACAAATGATGCTGGGAAAATTGGATCTCCACCTGCAAATGAATGAGATAGAATCTATGCCTCACACCACATACAAAAACAAACTCAAGCTGGATTAAAGACCTATGTATAAAACCTATAACGATAATGATCATCAATTTTTTTAAAAGGGAACAAACTTAGAGGCCCTAATACAATACCAAACATAATGATACACACACTACAGAAAACAAAATAGAAAACTAAGATCTCCTAAAAACTTACGTAGATCAAAAGGCTTCATCAAAAAAGTAACAAGTGACACCGCAGAATGGGGGGACATCTTTGGTGATGAAACATCAGATAAGGGGCTATTCTGGAAAAGCTATAGAAAATGGTAACATGTTAATAAGAGAAGCACAAATAATTCAAGAAAAAATGACATGAATAGATAACTCACTAAAGATGACAATTTATCAGTCAACAATCAAGTGAATAAATGCTCCTGACCATGAGATGTAAGACAAAGGCAAATTAAAACAGTGGTGAGATACCACCATCTCACACCAGCACCGAGCAAAAGAAGGAAAGAAGAAAGAATGCTGGAGAGGATGCAGACAGGTTGGAACACGCATACATAGCTGTTGGTTCTGCAGAATCGTACAGCCTCTACGGAAACTTACTATGGCTCTTCCTTAAACCAATATGGATAGAAATTTCATAAGACCCTGCAGTCTCTCTACTTGGTATGTACCCCAAAAGGGAAAACAACAAAATATAAACAGATAGATGTACATCCATGTTTACTGTAGTGTTAACTACATAAGCAAAGAGATAGAAACAACCAAAAGCTCATCTCAGAGGAATGTATAACTAAACTCTGGTACAAACATAGAATGGAATATTATGCAACTCTAAAAATAAAGAAACTCTCAAGCAGCTCATGACATGGATGAATTGGGAGGATTGTATGCTAAGTAAGGGCAATCAATCTCATAAAGACAAACACTGCATGACGAGTTGCTTTTGGTTTTCACAGGGAAGAAGCAGACTTTGAAGGCACGGCTGGGTTGGAGTGGGGAAGGACAGAGAGGCAAGGAGCGAGGAAAGAGGGCGAGAGGAAAGAAGGAGGGGGCAAAAACGAGGATCACATACCCAGGGGCTTACTGGGATCATTTTTGTTGTGAGTTGGGTGAAAGTTTACAGAGGTGATCGTCCCTTTTCTATTCAACAACCTCTCAAAGCTCATCTTTCCTTATTACTATCATCTCCCTGCCCCCACCCCCACATCATTTTGTTATTGGTACGTTTTACCTCCTTTGCACAAATAACACCTATCTGTGCCTTCCTTTTCTTCTCTCGCCTGCAGCCCTTAATAACCATCAAAATCGTTTCTTATTTTAATGTGCAAGTCTTTTCTGTTTTACAACAGTGGTCTCATACAATATTTATCCTTTGGGGCTTGACTTACCATACATACTCGAGTATAAGCTGACCCGAATATCAGCCGAGGCACCTAATTTTACCACAAAACCTGCATTAAAAATGTGCTGAAAAACTCGGCTTATACATGACTATATATGGCATTTAACCCAGTCAGTATAATGTCATCCAGGTTCAACCATGACATGAGGTGTTTCGCGAATTTATCTCTATTTGTTTATATATTGTGATATGTAATTGCCAATTTCCCCCCAGTTCTGGGGTTCTCTCTTTGGTTTTTTGATGCACATATGTGCTTAAATGTTATGAGGTTCAAGTCATCTGTTTTATCTTCTGTTGTGTGTTTATTTCATTGGGATTGATAGTGCATTTATGTGCTGTATTAGGACCCTAAGTTGTCCCCATTTTTTATTGAAAATCTGCATAATATTAGGTTTTATGTGTAGGACTTTAATTCATCTTGAGATCATTTTGCACATGGAGTGAGGTATGATGGGTCCTGTTTCATTCTTCTGCAAATGAAGGTCTGTTTTTGGCCAGCATTCTTTGTTGGAAATGGTGTGCTGATTACACAACTTCACTTGCTGAAGATAAAGAGAAGTTGACGTACTCACTGATAAAGATCAAAAACTACAGTCTTAAGTCTAGTTAATAACTCAATATAATAAAGAAAACACAAATTTTCACAGCTGACCAAGCGAGAATACCATGATAAATGGAGGAAAGCTTGAACTTGTCATTGATCCACAATCAACACTCATGGAGAAAGTAGTCAGAAATGAAACCATGTATTGTGTTGGGTAAATCTTCTGCACAAGACCCATTCAAAAAGATCCAAGATGTCACTTTGAGGACTAGCATTTGCCTGACCCAAGCCACAGTATTGTCAATCACCTCATAGACATGTAAAGTTGGACAATGAATAAGAAAGATCTGAAAAGAATTGGTGGATTTGAATTATGGTGTTGGAGAAAAATACAAAGTACCATTAACTGATAGAACAACCAGAATACTCCTTAGAATCAAGGATAGTGAGATTTCAATTCACATACTTTGGACACATTATCAGTAGGGACCAGTGCCTGGAAAAAGACATTATGCTTAGTAAAAGACCAGCAAAGCACGAGGAAGACCGTGAACACGATGAATTGCCACTGTGGCTACAAGAATGGGCGGAAACCTAACCACAATTGCGGTGAAGGGACAATTACTCTGTTGCTAGAACTGTCCGCACTCCATGTCAAGATGAAGTAAAGACCTAAAAGTAAAACTTAATGTTACGGAGATTTTTCAACAGCTGTTTCAACAGCACGTAATAACAACAACAAGGATAATTTCACTATTGATATTCTCTAACCAATTTCTATAATTCCCTTAAGTCTGAAAGTGTCTCCTGCTAACACCTTCCACCCCTTCTGTGTATCCCCGCTGCCTGCCTCTTTCTCTTCTTTCCTGTAACCATCCTCCTGCGCTCCATTCTGAACTCTGGAGGTCAATGGTACCCATTGGTTGGCCCTGGCACATTCCATATAATATTTTCCTGGCTGTAGATATGAGGGCACCAAGGAATGGGGTATTGTGACAAAATGATCCATAAACCAACTGTGTCCCAATTATTGCTGAATCCAGATGGAGTCAAAATCAGTTCGGCCATGTGAGCCTTGAAAAGGAGTCCAGACCACCTGGAGTTTATGACAGCTTGGTTGAAAGGGAACAAGAGGGACCACATTCACACCTGCCCCAAACCATGGATTACTAGTGCTAGGCCAGAAAGAAATTTGGCTGAATCTAAAAAGGCTACTATCCTTCCAGGGACACATTGCCCTGACCAAGTTTTCAGTGTGAAGATGGCTGTTATTGTCAGAGTAATCTGTGTTGAGAACTAAGCCAAAGTGGAATTGATTTTCAGAACCTGGCTGTCTGTCGATAGAGTATGGTGAAATGAGGGATATAAATCATTGACCTTTTGAAGATTTGTTATTACTACAATGATTATTTTCCACCTGTTCCAAACCCAATGTACATCAATGTGTCAGGTCAGCTACAAAAAAATAAAAACTGATCTGGAAACTACGTCTGACCTCTTTTGACTTGACAAGGTGGGAGAAAAATCGTCGTTAGCATCAGCTGCCCAAGGTTGATAACTGATAAGTACTATGATGCAGGGACCAGACATGCCTCCACCTTCCAACCTTCTTTACTAATTTTGTAATCAACTGCCCCCCTCTCACAGTACTCTTTATTTCTCAGCAGGAATCAATAACTAATTTCAGTGGCCACATAGAACTCACAGACAAAACTTATCATTAGGGCGGTTATTAAGGAAATTAACAATTTAGCATTCAGATGATAAATGGTCAATTGTTCAATCAAGATAGCCTCTTCTCTGTGCTGTCCACAGACAAGCACCTCTGGTCCTCAGCCTCTTGACTTGGCCTCTGCCCTGCTCGGTTAGTGTTACAAAGCTGCTTTAGGGCAGCCAATAAGTGCCCAAAGGCACGCCACTCTACCATAAGCCTCAGACTAAAGGTACTCAGCCCTTGCTCTGTGAGTCAGCAGATCTAACTCTCCCAAGTAAGAGGCTGGAAGCACTCCACTCAACAAGTGACCTTCCCGTCCACAGACAATCAGCTTTAATTGCTCCATGGACTAGAGTCCACCCCTCGGTCTCACAGTCTGGCTTTTGGTTGTGCTGCTGCTCTTCTGGTGTCACAGCTGCCTCCTGAATAAGGTGAAACAATGTGTAGGGATCTTCGGGTACAAAGGATGCATTCCGCTCTTGGCTCTTCTCTCTTGTTGGTGATGAGATTGCTCCCTCCTGCTCCTGACATGGCTCATTTTATATCCAGCTGGATGGCAAAATGAACAAAGCCCCACATTAGTGTTTCAAGTTTTTACCATCACAAAGAATCCTGTCAATAATTAATTACGACTGAACCCAGACCCATCATGGTAGCAATCATTTGATGGGAATTACAAAGATCTTTGCTAGAAGAGCTGTATTAAGTAATTCACTGCACTGCGCAACATTCCAAAGGGCTTTCCCTCATGCTCACCCACAGCTAGGTGGTCACCTGTAGCTCTATCAGGTAGTGTTGCATCAGGAGCAAAGGTGGTCTGAAGCTCCTTCCAGCACAGACTGTATGAATGGCCTTCAGCAAGTCACTGGACCACCCTGATCATCAATTTCCTCTTCAGGAAAAGGAATACATACAATAGTATTTCTACTTCATAATTCATTAGCTAAGGAAAAATGCAGAGAACCTTCGGGTGCAAAATATCCAAAATAACTCCAATCCAACTTGTTAAACCAAACTGCCAGCAGAGGGATGTTTAAGGGTCTGTTGTTGCTTTTAATTGAGTACCTTATTAATGTCATCAAAAACCTAGGTTCTTTCCATATTTTTGTTGTCCTTGTTAAAGTTGGGTCCATCCTCACGCTAAGTTGCCCTGTGGTCACAGGAGGGCTGCTTAATTCATTGTAGCCTCTCATATGGAAGAAAAGTTTAATTTTACCCAAGCTCTTCATTAAAGAACCCCTTTGTTTACCACATATTTTCATGTACTAGAAAATTGCAGGGCTTACTGAGAGTAGAATTAACTGAACAGCAACTGTTTTCAATTTTTTTTCATTGAAATTCACTTTTTAAAATTTTACTGCAAGAAAATAGCCTTAATCATTTATTCTGTTTGGGCCATTTTAGTTTCCCCTTTCTGATCTCTACTCCCTCTTCTTTGGTCTCCCAGGATCCATAAAAAAAGTAAAACTTTTTAAGCTAACCAATCCCAATTCAACTTCAGAACTTGATTTATCAGACCCCTTGATTTCTCTAAAAAGTTTGCAGACCTGGTTTCTCTTCCCACTGCAGTGATTGTATACCCTCCACTGCAGGGATCCGATGTTCTCTACTTCCAAAATCAAGTTGAGGCAGATGATTTAAATAAATATCATGAACAGATGTTGGACAGAATAAGGTTAACATTTAAATAATTATCTTTTAAATCTGTAAGTACATTTAATTACATAATAATATCAATTTTTAACTTTTACTTTTTGAAACATTTACCCAAGCTTTTATTTACAGTATTACAAATAACGCTTATATCTAATCCATCTTAAATTATGTGATAGAGCCCCACAGTAGAACAGGTCCTTAGGAGTGACGTGCAATTATGGAAGAAAAAGATGATAAACAGTGGGGCAGAGTGGTCTCCTATCCAATGTGGGAAGCAGAGAGAGCTAGTTTATTCAACAATGACTTTATATAGGAGTGAGGGCTGCAAGCCTCCATCACTCACATACACAATAGAATGGGCAAAGTGTGAAGCTGGGACATCCTGAGCTCCTTAAGGGACCACTTCATGATAAGTATCAGACATTTAAAAGACAAAAGGAGTAGTTGGGTCCTTGGATGACAGGGACAAAAGGAGGCTTCCTTTAGCCTGTGAGAGATAGCTTCATATTAGCATTTTGATGGAGGGCAGTTGTGGAGAAATATCTCTATCTGGAGAGGGTATCTTTTCCTCTTTATTTATTATCTCCTCACTGTGGAGGGCTTCTTCCTACAGGACCTACACCAGCACTGGTCTTCCAAGCCCTGTAGTCACAAGTGTAGAAATTAGGTTGCATATACTTTCATCTGTGTTCTCAGATGAAAGTATATGCAACCCCTCCTTTTTGTTTTGTGCTTAAATTCAATGGCTACTTGGGATACAACAAAGCCTTCTGCAAAAGCAGCAGGTGACTGCAAAGACAAAGTCAATGACAATAACACGGCCAAACCAGAACCCAGGCTACTTGTAAGACTGTACACAAGCCAGGGGGTTCAAGCCCCACTAGCCCATCCACCAATTGTTTCATCATGCCAGTACTAGGGGATGTTTTTAACCCATCCCTAAATGTACTGAAAATCTTCTTTTTTAGCTGTTTGCTACCTAATGAGATGTTTCCTGGAACTCCTGCAGATGATTTCTAGTTAAGGACCAATTGGATAAGATTTCACTATACGGATCAGAGGTTACACAAAAATCTGTAATGTTCCCATCGCATTCCAGCATCACTTGATGTTGTAAGTCCATATAATGATCCCCAAGCCATTGGACAGTCCATTGTAGCTCAGCCACTTTCCCTTCCAATCTTTCATCTGCCTTTGCTTGAGTGGCCCAGAGTTGATGGGAGTCTGCAAAATTAGACAGATCATTCCACCTGGGTTTTGCACAAACAGAAATGATTTTCTTTGTTTGCTAAAAAAAGAAGTTGATTTCAAACCATTTGGAACTTTTCACTTTATCTTAAACTTTATCAAGGCTGACATGATATGTGGAGGCTTTCAAGAATATCATGAAAGGCTTCAGACCTTTTTGATGTGATTTTTTAAAACTGCTATTATTTAAGAAGTATAGTAAGGATAGAGCTATGTTCTTTGTGACCACAGGTTACATAAGAGTCTACAATTACCCTGTGTGCCCAGACAAAACCCGGCCATGTGCAAGTCAGATGCTGATATTGATTCCATTTCAAGGTCAAGGCCATGGTGTTCAACTTCTTAAAACAGTTTGTAGGTACTACATTGGCTCTCCTTTAATTCTTGATATTACAGTGGAAGGAAGATCCATCTAAAAGCTATGTGAAATTAAGAGACGTTGTGCTTGCGAAACTTTGTCAACATTTGTCTTGTTTATCTCAGGAAAAGTTAATGCAAGGATTCAATGAAGATGTAGCAATAGAGTCACAAAAGAAGTTCAAGATCAATAAGCAACACACTAGAAGGGTTTATGAAATTCTTTGGCTGTTGGGAACTGACATGAGTGATGCTGACCAATACAAGAACTATAAACTGGATATGGAAAGAAGACTGTTTAGTCCATATAAGAAACAGCAGAGAGATCTTACGAAGATGAGAAACAGTCTTATACCAGAACAACCGACACACCAGATGAACCAAATAGAAATAAAGCATGCAACATAAACAACTGGAGGAGAGCTTCCAGGAACTCATGGAAAATTATCAACGTGTCAATTAATGACTTGCTCAAGCATGGATGTGCAAATCTCTGTACAGTGTGCTGTGAAAAATCCATGATTACTTTAATTTTAATATCTTGTAACATTTTACTTACATTGAAAGCTGACAATGCCCAGCCATCTAAATATATAGAATCTGGGGTCCCATAGGCTGGAAGATAAACAAGGGGCCATCTAACTGAGAAACAACAAAGCCCACATGGAAGAAGCACACCAGCCTATGA
>NW_022109491.1:50928902-50946891 GCF_000313985.2 Echinops telfairi
TGATATGTTCAAAAGAAGAAGAAACTCACAGCCAGGAATTGTTGTGTGTGCCAATATAATGTCTCTGTGGCCATTCTCTCCAGCCCTGAGCCCCAGGTCATTGGTACCAGGTCATCAGAACAGGATGGAAACAGAAGTCAAGGTTAGGCTGTAAGCAGTGCAGCTGGACCTGCTGTGCGTATAGTCCATTACCTCCCCTACCCCGTGACCCAAAGAGGTATGTGTGGGGTGTATCTGTAGCAACCTGACAGGGTGTATAGAGCATAATACCTCCCCTCCCATCTGCTCTATATGGACACAGGAATATTGAGTTGGGTAGCCACAGAGGCAATCTGAAGGGAGATGGCAGACAGTAAGTAAGACTCCTTCTCCCCAAAGAAAGACATCTGTCAGTTCTACTCCTGTTCCCCATTATCCATGAGCTTGCATCTGAAGGGCCATTTTAAAGCTTTTCATTTAAGGTATTTGAAGCTTGTTAAACCAGAAGGTGAGATTTTTATGAATCCGCTCAATTTGGTTTATAATTGTATGCAGGCTTCAATTATATTCATTGATTTTCATAATGGACCTTTCCATTCTCTTTCAGAGAGGAGCAAATAGCCTCCGATCCAAGGCAGCATGAAGAAACAGACACCGTGTATGCAGGCAGTTTGAAAACCTTATAACATCAGAATTTAGGGGTCCTTTAGGCAGACTTCAGCCAGAAAAATCACTTTTTTTCCCTTGCATTTCAGGAGGAGGGAATTGGCTCTAACTGTTATTTGATACTGCAGATAAGAAAGTGTGGGTTGAACTTTTATGTAAAAGCCCCAGCAATAAAGGACAAAAGGAAACCGTTTCAATCGCCCCTGTTAGAAGCCTTTGTCTTCTCTAAAGAATATCTTTCTAAAAGCCTTATCTCTCACCCCACTGCCTCCCTCAACCTCTAGGTGGGAGGGGAATAAGGAGTTCATTGTGAAAAAGGGGAACTCACACACAAAAATAGCCTAAGGTATTTTGCGGGTGGGGATATTACAAGATTTCATTCTAGCATAAAGCCCTCCCCTTACACTAGCCTATGGGTGCAGTATGGTAGCTTTGAATGTATAGATTCATGTCCATTTAACCAGTACCAGTTGCCTATTGAGTAGCACATGGCGACCCCACGTGTGTCAGAGTACAACTGTGCTCCATCAGATGTCGTGGAGGTCTTTATGGCATGTCAGAGTGGACTTGAATCTCTACATTTTGGGGTAGCAGACAAGTATGTTAACGTTGCAGGAACTCAATGCACATTTAAAGGAGTTAAGAAAGTAGAAAACAAGCCAGTTATAAGCACGAGTAAAAAAATGAACATCTACGTTTGAATAAAAATGCTGCAGCTGTAGGAGGTTAGACAATGAAGACTTCCGGAGCAAGAGAGCATCAAGGAGCTTCCTAGGTGGAAAGAGGGTAGGTTTACAGGCCTGGCACAAGCGCAGGAAACTGGCCGCATCTCCTTGGACTATGGAGTGGGTGTATACAGTCATAAGGGCTCTGATGTGCCCTGAAGAGCAGATGTCCCCATGGAGGTAACTTGCACCCCAATGGCAGGTCAGGTACTTCTTGTCTAACCTTCACTTTTCTGTCATGAAGGCTCACTTCTAATAAGCAATCCAATAATGAGGCAGGCTGGCCACCAAGGAGAAAGAGCAGACCCAGTGCACCCTGGCTGCCTACCTTGATTCACCCTCCAATCCCCGGCGTGGAACCCTCCAAGAACTGTGACCACACAGTAGCACCTCCTGAGAAAGTAGGCAAAGGCAACGGTTCTGGGAGCATTTGCTTAATTTGGGAGGGGCTTTCCTCCTTCTCATCGTAACATGCCTTCCTTTCTTCTCCCTCTTCCTCTCTCGCACAAACTACACTCGCTCTTTCTTCCGAGAAGAAATTCCAAGCCCACGGCTTGCTGGGCTGCCAGAGTAGCACGTGGGCCTTTGCACTGATTTGTTTGCAGTCTCTTTTCCTTTTTGTTTCGTCTCCCCACTTCCTCTCCTCCTTCCCTTCTTCAACGCATTCCTTCTTTTCCTTCAACTCTCCTGTCCCTCCCTCTCCTTGCGCTTCCACCTCACTCTCACCAAGGACAGTGAAGCTCCATTATCAAGTCATTCCTTCTGCTTAAAATCCCCCTATTAGACGCTAAAGTGTGTACATTCATAATCAAACACATTTGATATGCCAACTCCTCTAGTCTTCAATGCTACCTTCTTTCTCTGTTATAGAGACTCCTGCACTACTGTTCTTTAGTGTCAGTTTCAAAGATTCCAATATTTATAATAGCAGAGCTTCAAAGATGCCAGTATTTATAAATAACAGAGTTTCAGAAGTTCCAGTATTGACGGTCAGACTACCCTAACTGGAATACAGGCTCCTTAAGGGCAAGGTCAGTGTTTGCTAGTATTCTTCCTTGGCATCTGGTACACTATTGAACAAGACCTCAGTACCAAGTCCTGGTTGAATGGGATGTTCCCTGATGGATTTTAGTAGGTTACTCTGCTGGATAGCTCCTTGCTACTGTCCCTAGTTTTGTCATTGAGCATAATCCCTGAGAACTGCATAGTGTTTGCATATCTCCACTCAGAGATTTCATACATATAGATGAATATATGCATGTGCATACATCTCTAAAACACTGAAGTAAATGTCTCCCCAGAGTCATGAAATCACAGGAGGACAATTTAACACAATTTTCCACTAGCCTTTCAGCTTCTTTTTTTTTTCTACCAAACTAGTTCTTTTTTTAAAATTTTTAACTGTTCCTCCTTTTATAGCCACTCAGATCAATGTTTAGATCGGATAGGCAAAGAATCTGGAGAGTCTTTAAGACCATGACCCTTCTCTCACTCCCTCTCTCTCTTAATTTTTACTTTCTTTCTTTTTTTAATTTAATTTTTTGGTTTTTATTTATCTATGTTTTTCTTTTTGTTTGTGGTACCTGGTCATTTGTAATCTCTACAGTCTTTTCCATTCGGAAAGATCAAATACAGTAAAGTGATAATGAGCAAAGTTTCCTTTTTCTATAAAGCGTTCAGGGCCCAGATTTTCAGGACTGCGAAATCTCTAAATTCATTTAGTCCAAAATCTGTAATTTACGGATGAGAAAATTAAGACCCAAATTGGCTAGCCAATTTACTCAGCACCCCATGAATAGTTGGTAGGGTTGATTCAGATGCTGGCAAACACCAGGTGTGAACATGCTTTTAGGCACAGCATGTTCTCCTGCTGTCACCTGTTATTGGGACATGGTGCTCCCTGAGATTGCCCTTGGACGGCTCTCCCCATTGCCATAACTTTCATTGCTGAGTCAAAATTGCTTAATAAGGACAAGATTCTTTGTTCTCACTAGGCATATTACTGACAGAAAATGACACTCTTCTAAGTGAATTTGCATTCTAATGAGAGTGGATACTTAAACAATGGAGAAAATTACCATGCTGTGAACAAATCTTTGAAGCTGCACTACAGGGGAGAGATTTCTGAACAGGAGTTTCCTTGGATCCATTTAATCACAGTGCAGTAAATGGTTCTAATAGTGCCCACTGGCTCCTTCTCCAGGGACCTGAGACAGAAACTGCCCTGGGCACTGAGAGCACTGCAGCTGACTCTGCTGGGGAGCTGGGAAGCTCTGGTCTTGGGAATAAGCCCACTTTGGCAAGGAAGCCAGATGCAAGTATGACGATACGGAAGCGTCAAGTGCTGCTTCCTTTGCATCCCATGTGATGAAGAGCAGGCAGATTGTACTCACCATTGCAGGAGCCGCAGGAACGTGGACCAGTTAAGCCTCAGTCTCTGCTCCCTTGGATAGATACTCTACAGTACCATAACCCAGCTCTCATTTGGTTCCCTAGGAGACACCATGCAGAACCACTCTTAGGCATTGGGGTGAGGGGTGGGGGGCATCAGCAAGAGAGTGCTCCTTGAATAGTCCCAGGGAACAGTTAAGGTTGGCTCCAAAATTGAGCCCATGCAGGAAAATGCAGCCACCAAACACCCAGACATTGGGTGTTCTCTTCCCTCCCTCTACACTGCCATCGCCTCTGTGCCTTACAGCTCTATGGTTTCAAATCTTGTCAGGAGTCGCTCCACTGGACTAAGACTAACACATGCAAGCTTCATACGGGACAAGGGAAAGAAACTGCCTCAAATTTTGGCATGGTACATTAGAAAGGGGGAAAGAAACAAGAACAGTAGCCCACATCCCTAGTCATTCTTATAAGGAAGAATGCTTTTTATTAAAGGAAACAGAAGCTGCGGATAGGGGTTCAAGCATGAGATGATTAAACTTTTCATCCTGCCTGGGAATCTCCTAAGATTATTATATGTGATTCATAATGGAATGTCATTGTGGGAAGAAAGAATAGGAAACCCATCGAAGCTGTTGTTAGTTATTGTTAGGTACCTTCATGTGGTTCTAACTCATAGCAACCTACGTACAACAGAACTAAGCACTGCCTGGTCCTACACTATCCTCACAATTGCTGTTTGAGCCCATTATTGCAGACAGTGTATCACTCCATCTCCTCAAAGGACTTCCTCTTTTTCACTGCCCTTCCATTTTACCAAGTTGATGTCCTTTCCCAAGGACTAATCTCTCTTGTTACGTTCAAATACACAAGACGCAGTTGGGCCACCCTTGATTCTAAGGAGTATTCTGACTGTACTTGTTACAACACAACTCTGTTCTTTTACCAGTTCATGGTACTTTTAATATCATTCATCCACACCATAGTTCAAATGTGTCAAGTTTTCTACAGTCTTCTTAATTCATTGTCCAACGTTCACATGCATATGGGGAAATCGAAAATTCCAGGGATTGGGTCAGGTTCATCTTAGTCCTCAAAGTGATAACCTGGCCCTTTAACACTTCAAAGAGTTCTTGTGCTTCCACGAGCATTGACTGTGTATCCAATCAAAATGAAATCCTTGACTACTTTTATCTTTTCTCCACTCATCATGAGGTTACCTATTTGTCCATTTGTGAGGATTTGGGTTTTCTTTATGTTGAGTCGTAATCCATATTGAAGGCTACAATCCTTGATCTTCAGTCTCCTCCTCACTTTTAGCAAGCAAGTTGTCTCACCTGCACATGGTGGGTTGTTGAGAAGCCTTCCTCCAATCCTAATGCCAACTTCTTCCTCATCTTGTACAGCTTCTTGGATCATTTGCTCAACATACAGATTGAACAAGTGTGGTGAGAGGTTACAATCCTAGCCCAACATTTCTTGGTTTGAAACCATGCAGTTTTCTTTGTTTTCTTTGGGCAACTGCCTATTAATCCACAGGCAGGAGCTCAGTGGAGCTGTATGAGCATAATGACGTGTTCTGAAAGTCTCAGTCTTCTCAATGCTATCCATAGCCTAGCATGATCCGCACAGACAAATGCCTTTGCCTAGTCAGTGAAACACAAGTAAACAATTTTTTGGAATCCCCTGCTGTGAGCCAAGATTCATCTGATGACCCCAATGATATCCCTTGTTCCACATCTTCTTCTGTCCACCTTGAATTTCGGGTACCTCCCTGTCAATGCATTGCTGTAATTGCTGTTGAATGAGCTTCCGTAAAATTTTACTTATATGTGATTTTTTTTTAAGTTTATGGAACAGACAGCCTCATCAATCTCTTATGACTTTATATGTGATATCGATGATATTGTTTGGTAATCTCCGCATTCTGTTGGTTCACCTTCTTTGGGATGGATACAAATATAGACCTTTTTCAGTTAGTTGGCTAGGGAGCTGTCTTTGCAGTTTCTTGGAATAAGTGAGTGAGCGCTTTCAGTCTTTCATCAACTTGTTGAAATATTTCAGCTGGTATTCCATCAGTTCCAGGAGTCCTCTTTTTAGTTAATGCCTGCAGTGCAGTTTGGACTCCTTTCAGTATCATCGGTTCTTGATCCTATGCTACCTCTTGAAATGGCTTAATGTAGATGATTCATTTTGGTTCTGTATTCCTCCCAGCTTCTTTTGATGCTTCCTGCATAATTCAATATTTCATCCACAGAATTCATCTTGAATCTTAAATCTTTTTTGAGTTCTTTCAGTTTAATATATGCTGGGAAGCTTTTCTCTTTTTTGCTTTCTAACACTCGGTCTTTGTGAGTCTCATAATATTTTACTTTGTCTTCTTCAATTTCCCTTTGAAATTGTCTGTTCGGTTCTTTTACTTCATCATTTCTTCCATTTGCCTTGGCTACCCTACAACGGAGAGCAAATTTCAAAGTCTCTTCTGATGTCCACGTTGATCTTTAATTTCCTCCCTGTATTTTTAGTGCCTTTTGTTTTCTTCATGTGTGATGTTCTGGATGTCAAGCCTTCTGTCATTAGTGTCCAATAAATCAGATCTAATCTTGAGATGTTCTTGAAATTCAGGTGGGATATGCTCAACTCATATTTTGACTCTTGTGAACTTGCTTTAATTTTCTTCAACTTCAGCTTGAACTTACAGATTATCAAATGATGGTCTATTCCATACTCAGTTCCTGGCCTCTTTTTAGTTGCTGATATTAACCTTCTCCATTGTCTCTTCCCACAAATGTAGTCAATTTGATTTCTATGTCTTCCATCTTAAAAACAAAAAATCCATGGGTAGTCACTGTTTGTTTTTGAAAAAAGGCATTTGTAATGAAGATGTCATTGGTCTTGCAAAATCCTATCCTGTGATCTCCAGTTAATTTCTATCATAAAGGCCCTGCTGTCCAACATCTGTTCCTTCCTCTTTGTTTCCAACTTTTGGATTCCAATCACCAGTAATTACCAATGGATCATGATTGCATGTTTGATACATTTCTGAAGAAGTTGGTAGAATTCTTCAACTTCTTCCTCACTAGCTTTAATGGTTGGTCCATAAATATGAATGATAATTGTGTGGACTTGATTTCCTTGAATGCATTTCAATATTATTCTGTCACAGACAAAAATGTGCTTCAAGGCATATCTTGAAATGTCCTTTTTGAGGATGAATGCAATGCCATTCCTCTTGAATTTGTCGTTCCCTAGAGAGATGGTCTGATTGAAATTGGCCACCATCAGTGCATTTCAGCTAACACCTAGAATATTGGTCTTCATGTATTCCATTTCATTTTAGATGATTTCCAACTTTCCTAGATTCATATTTGGTACATCCCAAGTTACAATTACTAATAGATATTTACAGCTTTTTTCTCATTTTGATTCATGCCCCATCCATCAGAAAATGAAGGCCCGAAAACTCTATTCCATCTATATCATTTTAGTCAACTCCACTTTGAGTAGTCATTGTTGGAGTCCCTTCCAACCGGAGGGACTCATCATCCAACATTATACTTGACAATGTTCTGCTGCTGTGCCTGTGGTTTTCAGTGGCTAATTCCTCAGAAGTATACAGCCCATTCCTGCTTTGTAGTCTATTCTAGTTTGGAAGCTCTATTGAAACCTGTTTACCTTGAGCGACCCCCTGTTTACCTTGAGTGACCCTGTTTACCTTGTGTGAGCCTGCTGGTACTGGAAAAAACAGTGACCTGGATTCAAGCCCCGCAGACACACAGAAGCCACCACAGTGCATCAAACTGGCAGTCAAGTAGTAGCCGTGGAAGCTAAAGACAGGTAAACTAACCACCTGATGTCAAGTCAATTCTGACTGATACAGCTAGATTCTCATCTCATCTTTACGGAATAACCATGGAATTTTAGACCAATTCTTTAATTGCTCGGAGCTTCGGTGAAGCTGGGAAATGGGGAGGATTCACAGAATTTGCTTTAAGTGTAAAATTACATAGCCTGCTTCAAACAGTTCCAGCCCGGGTTCTACGGAGCACTTGTGTCCTTCTTTCCCTCCCGAAGGTTTCTGCATCTCCCCGCTGGCAAGCCAAGTTCTCTGTGCTCAGCAGTTCCCTGCAAACTGGCCCCCAAGGAGCACTTGCCAGACTGATGTCCCTGACCCAGGCTAACAGCCAAGCTGAGGATAAGTCGGTGGCGCGTCAACAGCTTCTTCCTTAACTAAGTAATGCCTCAACTGCCTCGTGCTGTGAAAGTCTTTTCCCTGAGATGCAATTGTGCCCCTGCTACTCCTCGATTGGCCAGTTTCTCAAGAGTAGACATGAGGAGCGGAAACTGGGCCTAGCTAGCCTGTCTTCTTTCTCGGTCCCTCATTTCTCACTGTTGACACTGAGTCAATCTTAGAAACAGACATCTATGTGAGCCTCTCCAGGACTTCCACATCTCTCAGGGAAGGTGAGGAGCACCCTTGCCTGGCAGCCAGTGCCTCTAAAACCAGGACCCAGTCTTGGTTCCTCATGAACATGGCCCAGCCACCCCCCACCCCGATGCTCTGTGCGTTGATGCAGCAGACCTCACCCCGTGTTCCATCACATCTCTGTCTTTGCCAGGCTGCATCCTCAGCTGAGCGTCCCCTTCGGTCTTCTTCCTGCTAAGATTCTTCAGGGCTGTTGCATGGCCCCACTTGCATAATTCCCGAACATCAAAGATGCTTTTCTATAAGCCAAGGGAGCCACAGCCCCTGAGTTAAGTTCCTTCTAGGTGGTGTTCATTTCTCCACTCGGGCATGCTCGGATGGGGCATGGAGGAAGAGGCAGGAAAAGGCGAAGGGGCTGTGCCAGCAGGCTCTGAGGTGTAAGCCTGACGTTCTAGTTATGTCCCCAGGATGGGGGACAAAGATGCAGAAGGGTTTATTATAAGTAGTGAGAGTGAATGAGGTCTTGGGAATTCACTTGCGAAGCTGTAATGTGAGTCCCTTAGTAACATGACCCAGGCACAATCTGGTGCTGACTTGCCAGGTGCCAAACTCTCAACCTGGAAACAAGTGACAGATAGCATCCTGTGTGACTCCCCTCCACTGATGCCTCTTTCTCTTCCACAGGCTATTTATTTATCCGCTTTCCTCCGTGCAAACATTAATGACCTCACAAGTCATTTTCTAACCCAGTAAACAGATATGTACTGGACTCCAATTAAATAGGCAGTGCACTGGTGAGTCAAGAGATACCGAATCAGTAAACGTGGACATTATGGGGAGACCTTTGGTGCCCAGGCATCCACGGTGCCAAAGAGAGCTGGAGTGACGCAGCAGAGACATGCACATCGTGTGTGGCAGCTGTGGAGGGGGCAGGAAGCCAGGGATGGAGATGGCTTCTGGAGGGCACCCACCTGAGCCAAGTTCTCAGGGATGTGGAGGTGTTACCCAGAAGAGCGATGGTGAAGAGTGAGCCTGAAAGGGAGGAGTACCCAGGAAATAAGCAGTAGGAGGTGGGTGATCAGCCATTCCCCACGAAGACAGACAGAGAAGAGTGCCCCAGGCAGGAGGCCTGCCACCAGCATCACCTGGTGGTGAAAGCCGGTCTGCTTTGGAAAGGGAAGCTCCCCTCAGCTAGAGGCAATGGTCAAGGAGGCATCGAGTAGCAGGAAGTCAGGTGGCCTGGCCCCAAAGGACCTTGGAAGCCTCTCTCAGAAGGAGAATGTCTGCACTCAGGCAAAAACAGAGACTATTCATTTAGGAAGCGACACAGTTCAGACTGCACTTCAGCTAAATTACATTGGCAATAGAGGGAGGATGAATTGTTGATTGATTAGGGGTGCATGGCCAAGCCGTTGGAATGCTTTGGGCTTTAAGTGGCAGAGAAAAAACAAGTGTCTGGTGTTCAGCCCTAGGACCCCAGGTGTTAGCCTCATGAAATGTGGTGGCTGTGGGTAGCTACATCAACATGAGCAGGATTTTCACCCACTCTGGTTCCACAGAAAGAACTCAGAAGAGAATTGCTCAAAGGTCCCTGACCCTGAACTGATATCACCTTTTAAAACGCAATTATTCTGCACCTTAAACATTGATGGATTTGCATAGTTGACAAGGCCCCAGTTGTGCACATAGTGCTGCTCCCCAAGCCTCTGCCCCAGGCACCTGGGATAAGGAAGCGGGGCACACACGCCCATAAGTCTTGTACTGCCTACTCTCCTACCCTGCTGAGCCACGCAAGGCTCACACCTCCAGGATCCCGCAGAGAGATTGAGGATGCCCCAAGTGGCCTTGTCTAACCAGGTGATGGGGCAGCACCCTGCACAGCTGAGCAACTCTCATGTCCCTCTGCGAGCATGTTCTGCTTACAACAGTAGAAGATTCTAGAGCTGCAAAGAGCCTGTTGTTTGCTCCTAAAAATCGACTTAAATCTAGATGAGTCAAAATGGACAGACACCCAGTGTAGCAAGGCGGAAAGAGATCGTCAGATACAAACTGCGCAGGGTCCTACTCCATTGAGGTAGACTGATAGGCTCCGTCTAAATAACTACCAATAGAGACATCAGGAGGGCAAGTGCCCTGATCTTAACAGGGACAACGCCCCCACCCCTACCCCCCACCACTCCACCCAGCGAAAGGGGTGCGGCTGCACATTATTTCCTTCTTTGCACTTTCTGGCATTTTACTTTGTAGTCATTTGGAAAAACAAAAGATCGACATAGGAAGTTACACTGCACTGTTCCTAACCAGCGCATCTAAAATGATCTACTCTTCAAACAGTCTCGTCTTCTGGCACAAGGCTTCTTGCTGTAATAAACTCCTCCCACACCCTCCATTGACGATGAGGCTCCCCCACAAGGGTGATGCCCAAGGGCACTGACTCAGTTGTCTCCTTTTAGTCAAAGGAGCTCAGCCTGTCAACTAGCACTCAACAGAAAACTGTCCTCAGCAGCGCACACCCCGGTCCTGTCTGCACCGTGGGCTTAGGGAGAATGGTTGGGGAGCCCCACATCCCCAGGGCTTCAGAAGAGGAGTCACCCTGTGGTTTCTCCCAGCAGTGCCCTGCCCCTCAGGCTTTAGGCTGGCGACCATGAAGAACTTGCCTCATCCCAGCAACATTGGCGAGTGGGCACCTTCCTCACTGCAGCCTATCTCAAAATGAGATTCCATCTGGGACCTGAACATCACCAGGCTGCTGCCCCCTCAGGCAACTCAAGGGGAGAGAAGACCATGGCTGGGAAAGGCGTGTAGGAGGAAGAAGCACAAAAAGAGGAGTGTGTGGAGGGCCAGGAGGACAGGTACCTGCGCTCTGTAACGACTCTAAAAGTGTCCTGTGCATTGACTGAAACGTCCTATTAGCATCACTATTTTGGTCCAGAGATCCAAAGTGCTACTTAAAATGCCAAGCAGCTATTCAGAAGGGAAAATATAGTAATAATAATGTCAAATATTCACATAATATTTTGCAGCTTAACAAGCATTTTCTCACACTATACCTTATATCCTTTGCAAAACGGCCCCATGAGGTAGGTGGATGGACAGACAAAGCACACCTCCAGGGAGTCAAGGAGACAATCAAGCACAGGGCCTGTGCGTACAGGACTGCCTCAGTTATCTCTGCTGCTATCGCAGAGAGATCGCAGAGGGTGGTTTAACTCACAGCAGTCAAGTCCATGTCAACTCATAGTGGCCCCACAGGACGTGGTAGAACTGCCCTGGGTGGGTTTCTGAGGCTGTGACTCTATGGGAGGAGAAGTCTCCTTGTTCTCCTGCAGAGCAGCTGGTGGTTTCAAACTATTGACCTTGCTGTTAGCAGCCCAACACAACCACAACACCACCAGGCTTTAGCAAACCGGAAATTACTCTCTCACAGTTTAGAAAATTAAAAGTTCAAAGCCAGGGTGCTAGCTATCCAGGGAGGCTTTCTCCCCGTCAGCTGTAGGGAAAAATCCTTTTCTCCTTTCGTTATCTGTGGACCAGCATCTCTTGGAGATTTCCTTGTGTCTTGACATCAATCTTTCACTAGGCTTAGGAGATTCTCATCAGAATCCAGGGGTTAAAAGGATACACTTCACTCCTGGCTTTTCTTTTTTTATAGTCCCTATATCTCTGCTCGTTTGTTTAATCTCTCTTATATCTAAAAATTACATTGACACAAGTTAGAACCTCGTCTCATAGATTGTATTCTTCTTCTTTAACATAGCTGCCTATAATCCTGCCTCATTCGTATCAGAAAGGTTAGGATTTACATAGGATAATTTCATCAGAGGAGATAATGGATGATAATTACATAATACTGAGAATCTTGATCTGGTTAAGTTCACATATTTGCAGAGGACACATTTAAGTAGATATCAAGGAGTTTGACAGACATGACTTGGGTGAGATTTCCAAGACTGTAAATCTTTATAGAAGCAAACTACCACGTCGTTCTCCCCTGGAGAAACTGGTGGGTTCAAACCACTGACCTTATGGTTAACAGCTGAGGGCTTTAACCACAATGCAATGAGTATCTTTCACGTACTTGTTGCCAAACATAATTCCTAACTGACTCAAGTTCAGCTTTAATTTCTTTCCATCTGAGTTTCAGCCTTTGTATAATAAGGACAACAATATATCCATTTCCTAGATATTTTTGGCTAGAACTTAAAGACATAGTATACAAAAAGTTCTCATTGTAATAATAGTTGTTAAGTGGCAACTTCTGCATTCGCTATTATTGTGTCATTGCTGCAATTATTCCTTTACTCCAGTATGTAGACAGAGGTCTTCTGACAGTCAAACTTTTTTTTTCTTTTTTAGCTTTAACACCCTAAAATTAATTGCATACTATTCTAAGTTTAGGAATAGAAGTGTGATGAAGTGTGGCTTGGTGCCAGCAATCATAGCAAAATGTGACTTGTGGCTAAGAGCATGCCATGTTTTATCATGGGTAAACATATTCAAATTCACTCCAGACTTAAAATATCTGTTACTTCAATGATCTCCTTTAGCCCCTGAACCCTTCATTTCCATGGTAACACTCTTACTCAGAGTTCACTTAAGAATCAGATGAAATAAACCCCCAGTACCTATCAATCTTTACTGTGAATAGAGAACAAAGTCTTAATATTGGGTGAGTGGAAATTCGGGTGGTTTGCTTACTAGGACACTTAATTCTCAACATGCATTCCCCCCTGTAATAACATTATTTCACCAATGATCAAAATTGTATTGAAAACAACTTCTTTTGAAATTCATAGAATCCAGGTATTTAAAAATCCTATTTCTAGGCAAGCACAATGGCTATGAGTTCAGATTTGGTTTTTCTTTGAGGAGAGTGGTAACAAAGAATTGAAACTGGCCAAATCCTCACAACATCTTTAACATTAGGTTTGTCTACCTTTTATTATGTACAGCTTGGTAATAAGAAAAACACATCATTGTTGTTATTTACATTTATTGAACTTTTAGCAAACACACAAGCCTTTGCACAGGTGTCTGATGAATCGATATCTTTCCCACATGCACCCATGTGCGTGGCGTGTGTGTGACTCGCTCTCCAGTGAGCTGTCTCTTTCTTCTTCATTTGGAGAAGTCTTGCTCCGTGGGTAAGCGTGTCAGTGACAAAGTCAGACTGCCTACATTTCGCCTGGGATCGCTTTATAAATCTATCTAAACCTGGTTTTTGTTAGTTTCTTTTTCTAAAATAATGGTAATAACGTCCCCTTTGTTTTTGTGATAATTATATGAGTTATTAAGCTTAATCATCAAGTGTCTGGGTACACTGAAAAACACTCAGTAATTAAAGGTGGTCTTGGGGTGATACAAATGGTTAATGTGCTTAGCTGCTAACACCCAGCAGTGACTCTGAAGAAAGTTCTGGTAATCTGCTTCTGAAAAAATCAGCGATTGCAAGCACCTTGGATGATAGTTCTACTCTAACACAAAGTGGAGTTGTGGAGTTGGTATCTCTAGCATGTTAGGCCAGGTTGACTAGAGAGACAAATCCCGTGACTCTCATACATGTGTAAGAAAGAGCTTTATCTCAAAAGTAATCGTATATAAAGAAGCATCCCAACTCAAGCCAATAAGTCCGTAAGTCCAATACTAGTTCATAAGTCCCTCCTCACACTCACAGAGCCACATGCAACGATGCAGAATGCAGGAAGGTCAGGGCCGGTGGGTGCAGCGTCATATGGATCCAAGGTGAGTGGAAACATGGCAGGGCGCTGGCAGCTCTATGTGGCAACCAGAGTCCCAGCAATCAGAAGGTGGAGTGGTAGAGAGGAGGTTCCCATCAGCTTCCTTATGAAAAGGCACACTCCCAAAAAAGTGGCTTCAGGGTGTGATCTGATTGACAGGTTGGACTTCACCCCTACACTATCATACATCTTCAAATGGACATAAAACCATCGAACGACCACACCCAGTATGGTATTTTGTGGTGTCATCCCTCCCACAAAGAACCACCTCCCACACCAGGCCATTCAGAATCTTTCTTCGCGTGAACCATAAACTTTATTGATAGAAAAAGGTGTGATAAATATAGGTTTAAATAGTTTAAATGTTACATTTCTTAGAGCATGCAAAATTAATAATAAAATTGTTTAATAAAATATTTCTACATTAAATTACATTATATACATTACATATTATATGACACATTATAAGTACATTGTATATTACATGTGCATTACATTATAATATTATCTAGTACATTAATAACTGACCTGGTCTTTTTTATTGTTCACCTTCTTTCCCTTTATTTATGACTTCATTGTCAAATAGTTACTGAGATTGTTATTAGGGGCTACGGCGTGCATTTCAGCACTGGTCTGTTCTGTTGAACATAGAGTCGCTATGTGGAAACTTACTCCATAGTACCCAGTAAGTATCTCAACCACCCTCACAACCACTACTACATTTGAGCTCCTTGTCGCAGCTACTGTGTCATACATCCTGTTGGGGGTCTCCTCTTTTTCACTGACCCTTTATTTCACCAGGGCGATGTTCTTCTCCAGGGATTGCATCCTCCTCGGATCATGTCCAAAGTACATGAGATGAAGTCTCACTTCCCACGCTTCTAAAACGTATTCTGGCTATACTTCTCCCAAGACAGACTACCTCATTCTTATTCTTCACCAATTCCTTAATTTTCATTTGGTTGTTTTTCATAAACTTTTGCTGGGCATACATATTGAATAAATCTGGTGCAACAATAAAACTCAGATACGTACCTTTTCTGATTTTAAACCACATGGTACTTCTTTGTTCTGCATCTACTATGTTCAGGATTCACATGATCACAATTAAGTGTTCTGTAATTCCCTTTTTTTCCCAATGTTACCTATAATGTGTTATAATCCACACAGATGTCTTTGCATAGTCAAGAAAACATAGGTTAGCATCATTCTAGTAGACTGTGTTTTTAGCCAAGATTCATCTGACATCAGTAATTATATCCTTCAATCCAACTTGGATTTCTAGTAGTTTCCTATTGACGTAAGGCTGCAATAATTTTTAATTATCTTTTAAAAATTTAGTTATGTTAAGCAAAATTTTACTTGCATGTGATATTAATGATATGGTTTGATAATTTCTGATTCTGATGGACCACATCTATGTGGACTGGACATAAATATGGTTCTCATTCAGTCAATTGGTCAGGTGGCTGTCTTCCAGATTTCTTGGCATAGGTGAATGAGTACCTTCAATGTAGGAGCTATTCCTTGAAACATTTCACTTTATATTCTATCACTTCATGGAGATTTGCTTTGCAGCAGTGCCCACAGCGATGCTTGTACTCTTTCCTCCAATATCATGAAACCTTGGTCATGTACTACCTTCTGAAATGTTTGAATATTAATGAATTACTTGGGGTATCAACTCACTGCCATTGCGACGATTCTGACTCATAGGGTCATTCACTATTTTGCCCATAGAATCCTTCTGCCTTGTAACTCAAGGCTTGAGGTTTTTTCTTCAGTTCTTTCAACTTAAGAAATGCTTGTCATGCTCTTCCCTGTGGGTTTTCGAACTCAAGCTCCTGATTCATTTCATCACATCTTGTTTTCTTGAGTCACTCTGAAATTTTCTGTTCAGCAATTTGACTTCATCATTTCTCCTATCCACGTTAGCTATTCTACGTTCCAGAAAACATTCCCAACTCTCTTCTGACATCTAGTTTGGTCCTTTCTTTCCCCCCTGTACTGTGGAATGCCATTGTGCTTTTTTCCTGTATGATATTGTCACACAACTCAATGAGTAATGCTCAATGTGTCAAATCCATTCTTTTCATGAACTTAGTAAAACTTTTCAGTTATTTGCTTTTTGATATTAGTGGATGATGAATAAATTTTAATGATAGTCATATTAACTGGCCTTCAATGTAATTGAATGAATATTATTCTATCACTCATAAAATAGTATTCTATCACTCATACTTCTAGATAGACCTTGAAATGTCCCTTTTGACCATGAATGCCATTCCATTTTTCTTCAATTTGCCATTCCTAGAATAATAGGTCAGTACCCATCCAGTTCAGATCACTGGTGCTTAGGGTATCTATCTGTATGCCTTCTGAATAATTTCTGATGACATCCAATTGGTCTAGGTTCACACTTCGTACATCCTGTGATCTGATTAATAATTAATGTTTACAACTGTTTTGAAGTCCACCTACATGAGTAGTGCCAACTCTGGTGTTAGGAGGCACATCTTCCCCAGCCGTGTTTTGCGTGCTTTCCAACCTGTGGGACTCCTGTTCCATTACTCTGTCAGAAAATGCCTGCCTACTCTTTGTTTTTTCCTTCTTTAAAAAAAATATTTTCACTGGGGGCTCTTACAACTCTTATCACAATCCAGACTTACATCCATTGTCTCAAGCACATTTGTACATATATTGGCATCATTTTCAAAATATTTTCTTTCTACTTGAGCCCTTAGTATCAGCTCATTTCCACCTCCCTCCCTTCCTCATGAACCCTTTATAATTTATAACTTTTTTTCATGTCTTACACTGACCACTCTCTCCCTTCACCCATTTTTTTGTGTTGTCCGTCCACCTGGGAGGGGGTTATATGTAGATCATTGTAATAGGTTCCCCCTTTCTGCTCCCACCTTCCCCTCCACCTCCTGGTATCTCTACTCTCATTATTGGTCCTGAGAGGGTTATCTGTCCTGGATGCCCTGTGTTGTGAGCTCTTATCTGTACCACAGTACATGCTCTGCTCTAGCTGGATTTGTAAGGTAGAATTTGGGTGATGACAATGGGTGAGAGGAAGCATTAAAGAACTAGAGGAAAGCTGTATGTTTCATTTGTGCTATACTGCACCCTGACTGGCTTCTCTCTTCCTTGTGACCCTTCTATAAGAAGGTGTCCAATTGTCTACAGATGGGCTTTGGGTCTCCACTTTGCACTCCCCGTCATTCACACTGATATGATTTTTTGTTCTGGGTCTGAGAATCACACAGGCTGGTGTGCTTCTACCATGTGTGTTTTGTTGCTTCTCAGCTAGATGGCCGTTTGTTTATCTTCAAGCCTTTAAGGCCCCAGACACTATATCTTTTGATAGCCGGGCACCATCAGCTTTCTTCACCCCATTTTCTTATGCACCCATTTTGTCTTCAGCTATCGGGCTGGAAAGGTGAGCATCACAGAATGCCGGGTTATTAAAACAAAGTGTTCTTGCATTGAGGGAATACTTGAATAGAGGCCTAATATCCAACTGCTACCATAATGCTTAACATATAAATATATGTACATGGATGTGTTAGTCTGGGTTGACTAGAGAAACAAATCCAGGGAAACTCATATGCATATAAGAAAGAGGTTTATGTACAAGAACAATTGAATATTGAGAAAACATCCCATCCCAGTCCAGATCAAGTCCATATGGCCTATATTTGCTCATATGTCCAATACCAATCTATAAAGTCCTCTTCAGACTCTCAAAATATGTGCCATGATGCCGAATACAGGAAGATCACAGGCCAGTGTGTGGGAATCTTGTGGATCCAATGGCGTGGTAAGCATCTCAGTGCTGGCAGGGCTTTCCATGTGGTTTCTCCGGCTCCAGTGGCTTGACTCCATCAGCCTCTCTCCATGCTTCTTCTCCACAGTGATGTCTCACAGGGAATGAGCAGAGAGACAGTGTGTCTCCTGCCTCCAAGGAGGAATAATACAGAAGTTCCAAGAATCCTCAGTAGAAGGCCATACCCACACAGAGACCTCATTGGCTATATCTTGATTGACAGGCTAGATTT
>NW_022109491.1:50949190-50951183 GCF_000313985.2 Echinops telfairi
ATGTCTTGCAGAAAGTGAGCCTTGCAAGCTGAAGCAGGTAACTGGCTAAGGCAGCTGCACCCTGGTCTGACTATCAGAAAGCAAAAGACCTGAGAACTCAAAAGGCGAGGCTCCCCAGGTCATTTATCCCTCTGCCCTTCAATTAACCCCTCTGCCCTTCAATTAACCCCACATGTGTTTATCGGCCAGGTTGGCACGAAAACTTCAACTATATCAAAAGCCTATCAATAGTTCCAGGTCTGTTTGTTGGCATTCAGGAGTATTTTCCTGTAGAGTCTGATGGGGTGCCATGCCCTGGCCCCAAAGTCTATATTTGGTATTTCCCAAAGACTTCATTGCTTTGCTCTCCTTGCCACTCTGTTGCCCACCCTTAGCGTTTTGCCCTGTGTGGTATGCCCCTCTATTCTTCTTAAGGTTTTCACTTGCCAACATTTTTAGAAATAAATCCTTTCTCCTATCTTGATCTGAAAACTACTGAAACTACTGTCAGCCAAGGACAACCCTACTACCCTGTTTCCTGAAAATAAGACTGTGTCTTATATTAATTTTTGCTGCCAAACATGAGCTAGGTCTTATTTTCAGGGGATGTCTTATTTTTCCATCAAGAAAAATACGGCACACATTCATTGTTTATTGTTTTATTAAAAGAGACCTCACACTTCCTGTGTACTCCAGCTGTGCTGCGGCCAACAGTGAGCTGCACGGCAGCACCTGCGGCTACAGTCCAGAGTCCAGAGTTACGGTAGCTTCGGGGGCCCTTTATTTTGGGGGATGTCTTATTTTCAGGGGATGCCTTATATTTCAGTGAGAGGCAAAACTGTAAGTAGGTCTTATTTTCTGGGGATGTATTACTTTTGGGGAAATAGGATGGTATTTGAAATACTGCTGGCATAGCTTCCAGTGTCACAGCAACATGCAAGCCACCAGAGTATGACAAACTGACATTATATTGCACCCGAGAATTTGACGAAATTAGCAAATATAAAAACACCAACAGAAAAGAACATAAACAGACACTACTGCAGAGAACGTATTCAGGAAATCTGAAATCTCATAAGAAAAAATTGGCAATTACTAGCCATTTGTTGTTGTTGTTGTTGATAGGTGCCATCGAGCTGGTTTGGACTCATAGAGACCCTATATACAACACAAGGAAGTACCACCCTGTCCTACACCATCCTCACAATTGTTCTTGTGGAGGGCCTTCCTCTTTTTTGCTGCCCTTCTACTTTACCAAGCATGATGTCCTTCTCCAGGGACTGGTCTCTCCTGACAACATGTCCAAAGTATGTGAGGCGAAGTCTCACCATCTTTGCCGCTATGGAGCAATCCCTGTGGACTTCTAAGACAGATTTGCTTGTTCTTCTGACAGGTCATGGTCTTTCTATATTGTTCACCAGCATCATAATTCAAACACACTGTTTTTTCTTTGGTCTTTCTTATTCAATGTCCAACTTTCACATGCGTATATGATCATTAAAAATATGATGGCTTATGTGAGGTGCACCTAAGTTCTTAAAGTAAACTCCTTGCTTTTCAACACTTTAAAGTGGTCTTGTGCAGCAAATTTATCCAATGCAATACATCATTTGATCTCTTGGCTTGGACAAATGCAAATCAAAACAATAATAAAATCTCATCTCAGAATTAATAATAAAACTCAATGAGACAGAAAGCAATAAATGCTGGTGTGGGTGTGGAGAGACAGGAACCCTCCTCTTCTAATGGTGGTACTGTCCAGTGATGCAACCACTGTGGGAAATGATATGGTACATCGTTTAAAATATTGGAAATAGAAATACCAGCGATCCCACTAATAGCTACGTATTCTAGAGCCTTTGTGCCAGATATATGCACACCTATGTTCATTGAAACATTATTCACAAAAGCAAAAGGATAGAAATAACTTAAGTACTCATCAAGGGGTGGATTTATAAGCAAACTATGGTACATACACATTATAGAATACTACACAGCATTAAAAAGTAATGAT
>NW_022109491.1:50951667-50958799 GCF_000313985.2 Echinops telfairi
TATGAACTAGTATAGGACTTATGGGTTAATATTTGACTTTGGCTGTGATCTAGACTGGGCTAGGATGTTCTCTTAATATTCAATTGCTCTTTGATATAAAGCTCTTTCTTATATACACATGAGTGTCTCAAGATTTGTTTCTCTAGTCAACCCGATTCTAGTCAACAGAATCTTTAAAGATTAAACCTCTCTCCTCCTGCCACCTTTTGTAATCATTAATTAGATCATAGAAATGTATACACTCGAGTAAGGGGAAGAACAATATACAATAAGGAGATCATCACTATACTGATCAAGGCACACGATGATACTGGTAGGGGCACAAGAGTTAACAGCAACAAAGGTACATACTATTATATACTCAATTCTGTACTGACAATAATCTATAAGCATATACATGGCTAGCTGCTCAAGCTGCATAGGGTGAAAAGGTGAATGTCCTGAAAGGTGAATGTACAGTAACACATACAGATAGGTTTGAGTGAGTTTCTTTCTTTTCTCTTTTTTTTTCCCTATTAATACAGTATTTATTTGTCTTCTCTCTGTCAAACTCAGAGCCAATAACTTTCCCCAGGATCCCCAGGGAGGTGCAGGGAAAGGAAAATATAGGGCAGAAAGGAACATATAGGGCACCAGAGACGAGCTGCTGCTTCAGAGGTTTCCTGGCATAACCAAGGAGGAGTCTCCCACACACAGTCCCAACCCCAGCTCTGGAGCCCTCCCCTTCAACTGTGGCGGCCCCAGCCCCAATGAACTTGGCAGCTGTGCCATTGTCCCTTGAGATGGTACTGGTTTGGAAGCTGTGACTAGAGATGCCTAAGATCAGGGAATGTGAGGCTGCCAAGCTGCTGAAGTGCTCATCTGTCAGGGTCCTGGGCTGTTTCTGCACCAACGCAGAGAATAGTCTGTTCAGCAGCTGGGGGTGTTCCTGACCAGGGAAGGGATAGAGATGAATTTGGTGCCGGCGTACAATTTTAGGGCATAGCAGGGGAGCTGCTTCTAGTGCAAAGAAGACCTGAGTATATTTCTATATATGTATTTACATACATCCATGAATGCAGTTGGAGGCTGAGATAGTTAAAGTTTTTTGTGCCAAATTGGCCGAAAAACATGTGGGGTTAATTGAAGGGCAGAGAGATAAATGGCTCAGTGAGTTTCTCCTTTCCAGTTCTCAGGTCTCTTGCTCTCTGATGGTCGGACCAGGGTGGAGCTTCCTTAGCCAGTTCCCTGCTTCAATTGGCAAGGCTCACTTCCTGCAAGACATCCCTGAGGAGAAGCCACATGGACCTCCCCGGATGCATCCCTCGGTCCTGGAGCACCTGTGTGGAGACCCCTGCCAGCCGTGAGATGCTTACACATTCACTGACTCAGCTTTCCTCCTGTAGTTGGTGTCGTTGTGTTTGTTTTGTGAGATGAAGGAAGACTTTGTGGATTGGTGTCGGGCATATGGGTTAATATTGGACTTGTGGATTTGGGCAGTACTGGGTTGGGATGTTTTCTCGATGTTCACTTACCCTTTATATAAAACTATCTCTTATAACTATGAGTTTCTGTGGATTTGTTTCTCTAATGTACCCAGACTAACACAGAGGCTTGGGGGCAAATTTCTGAAAACTTCTTGGACAAAAGTAAACACCTTGAGAGAATGAGTCACTGGGCCTGAGACCCAAGACCTTAGACTCAGGGGACATTCAGATCAATTGATATCACATGGTCCACAAGGGAATTTGGAATGTCCTACTTTGTTCTACATCCTACTTTGCTAAGTGGTGATGGGCACCTTAAAAACTGGTGAGTTGTCACCTAATAAAGTTACAACTGTTGATCTTTCCCCATCTGAGTAAATGAAAGTGAAGAAAATCAATGGACTACATGAACAAAGCCTCCAGGACCCTACATCCAGAAGAACTAGATTGGACCCAGTTATCACTGTTCACTACTTTGAGAGATAACACAGCTGGAGTTCCTTGATAGAGTGGGGGGGAAATGGGAAAGCTCAAAATCACAGAAAATATCAAATTTACTAGTCTTATACAGACTAGGGGAACTCCTGAGACTGTGGTCTTTATATATCCTTCAATCAGGGAACTGAACTCACTCCTGACTCAACTTTCAGTCGAACAGGAGACAGGTCTATATGACAAATAACACCAGCAGGAAAGTACTCCACCAGGGAATTACACCCTCCTTGGAACAATCAAGCACATAAAATCAAAAGGTCAGCATTTGCCCAGGAATACAGCTCAGCGGGCCTGAAGAGATTGGAAAGAAGATTAAATAGAAACAACAAGCAAGAAGAAAGAGTGCTCTTACATTTTGAGAATGGATATCAATATCAGAAACCAAAAAAATGTGTATGAATTGTTCAACGGGAGACCAATGTGCTCTGTAAACTTTCACTCATATCACAATAAAAAGTTACAAATAGAACAAACAAACGAACAACAATACCGAGAGCAATGAGGACAACAGCGCTTGCTCATAACCCGTGATCTGAAACCACATGACTCAAAGCGTTACTGTGATTGGGTAAGAATGACCGCTCTGTATGCATATTGATAGGTGTACATTAACTTCCAAGGATGTTTTTATTATCATCATTAAAGGAATTTGTTTAATAAAAATAATAAATTTCTCTGGAACATTGCACAACAATTTTATGGACAGTCATTTTGATATTCCCCTCTGAAATGTCACTCAGTGGGTCTGCACAGGCGCCCCCTCCTGGTGATGCTCCGCTGAAACATTTAGGATCACGGCCAATGAACTCAATGGCAGTCAGGACTGGTAGATAAGGATGTGGCGAAAGTCAAAAGACGGTAATGAGATACAGGATAGACAAATCTAGAGAGATAGTAGCTGGATTAATAGTTTCTTGGGGTGGGGGGTAAATCGGGAGCGAATAATTAGGAGTATAAGAAAGAAGAAAATGTTCTAAAAATGACCGTAGTAATGATTGCCCAACTCTTCAATTTGTAAAAACGATTGTATGACACATCGATTGTATGTCAACAAGCAAATAAAACTGTTAAAAATAATTTTTAAGAAACTCAGAGGGCAGTGAAGTTATGTTGATAGGGCAGTAAGAATGCAGAAAAAAGATCCTGAATGTGGTTGTGCATGGAGAATTTGTAGAATTAGTGTATGCTTTTGGTCTGCCTGTTCTTGACAGCAACAACCACAATAACAGGAAATATTGAAAGTTTGGTTTTTTTCTTTTCAAGTCAAAAGATTTTAACAATTGCATGGCAGGCCACCCATTGGTTAGGATAGAACTCCTGCGTAACCCTGAGGCAACACCTGTAGGCCTTCCTTGTCTTATCTTCATGGAAGATGGAGGGTTTGATCCGAGGGAAGCAGTTGGAGTAACGAGGGCAATGGGGACACAGGAGAGCAGCTCTCCACTCCCCTGAACAGGAGAGTTCGAATATTCTAAGTGTTCCCCTGCTTTGAGGTCCGCTCACCGCACATCATGAAAAGCTCCTCATTTACCTGTCAGGTTTTTTATCTAAAAATTCTACAATTTTCTAAATTTCTACAATTACAGATTACATTTTCTAAAATTCTACAATTATAGATCAAAATTGTTAATTTACTTCTTGGTTTTTTTAAAGGCATCATCCATCCCAAGATTATTTGGATATTTACTCACATTTTCTTTTGGTATTTTGCTGGTGTCTTTTCTTTTTTAATCATTTTATTGGGGACTCGTACAACTCATCACAATCCATACACCCATCCATTGTGTCAAGCAAATTTGTGCCTTTGTTGCCATCATCATTTTCAAAACATTTTCTACTTGAGCCCTTGGTATCAGCTCCTCATTTTCCCCCTCCCTCCCCTACCCACCCTCCTTCATGAACCCTTGATAATTTATAAATTGGTTTTTTTTCCATGTCTTACACTGACTGATGTCTCCCTTCACCCACTTTTCTATTGTCCATCCCCTTGGGAGGAGGGGGTTATATGTAGATCATTGTGATCGGTTCCCCCTTTCTCCCTGACCGTCTGCTGGTGTCTTTTTAACAGATCAAATCTTTCAAATGAATTTGCATTATCTTCTGAGATCCAGTCTTTTTTATGTAATTCATTGGTATTTCCAGAAACCATATTCTGTGGGTAGCAATTGTAAGTAATCAAAATATGTGCAAACCACATAGGTTGAAAGTCTCTAAAGGCTGCCATGATTGATGAGGCATATTCCAAGCACTCTCTGGATTTATCTGATGTGATTGGGTCTCAGCGGGGTCCTTTTGTGGTCCCCACCACTCCTGAGGACAGTTCCTCATTTTACATTTGCTTGTTTGAGTAATGGCTTCGCTTCCACACACATCAATTCTCTCCATCAGAACAAAGGCAATGTCCATTCCGTTTGCCCTGGAGGAAAGCACAAAGCTAGCACACAGTAAAAGATCCATAGATGTATTGTTGAAAATGTGAATGAAAGAAGCAATCTGTAGTGAAAAATGAAGAAGGGAGAAAGGGAGGAAAAGATGAATGAGAAAAATAAGAGAGGAAGGATGAAAGAAGTGGAAGGAGCCTATTTTTCATCGTCTTAGTGCTGTCTCTCCCCACCCTCAGGCCGTCACTCCATTGCTGCATGCTCAGCACAGATGGTTCTGTTTGGACCCCAAGTGAACTGAAGATGGATGATTGACTCCTTCGTTCGTCCCAGACACATGGAAGATCTCTTAAGACGGACTTCATGTGCAATCTATCCCTTTGTGTTTATCCTGTATTTTAATATTGAATTGGAAACTCCTCGAAAACAATGATCACTTATCATTTATTTTGAAAGCACTACGCTCATTGACTATCACTGTTCCTGCCTGTAGCCTAGACAGTGGTGAGTGGAAAGGGGCCCTTGAACACCTCACCCTGAGCAGTAGCCAGAAACCTTGGTTCCCAGTGCCTCCAAGTCATTAGGCAATGGTTCTCCTTAAAAGATTTTCTATCTGCAGCCTCCCCACTTCCAGTCAACATTACATACTCCAGCCTCGTGTGAGCTTTGTTACTGGATGTGTAAATTACTGTCAATTGAGTGACAAAGACTCAGTTAAAGAAGGCAATCGGAAATCAAAGCTGTTGCCTCAGAGGAATCAGGTTTGACAAAGAAGAGATGATAATCAGCATCTTCTAAAGAGCCAGTGCTTCTGAGTGAAGCACCTTCAGGGAATCCTTCCCCTCCCTCCATCTCTTCCATCTGCACGGAGAAGGGCTGGACTCCACAGAGACTGTTGGCCTAGAGCCTTACTAATGCAATGCAAGGCAGGTCTAAATGCAGACAGCTCCGTGAGGTTCTGCAGCCAGTGCCAGTGCCAGGGTCCTGGGCCAGGCTGTGAGCTCAGGCACCGGGTCAGGAGAAATCCTAAGCTTCCTCTGCCACACACTGAACCCAAGGTGATTCTGAATTCTACCAGGAGAGTTATAAAACCCTAGACACATCGGCATACCCCAAACAAAGTGGTCTTATGTAAGACGAGCTTGTTTGCCATGTGTACACTGAGCAAGGCTTTGGCAAACTGGACGTAGCCTTTGGCAAGCATAAAGTCTAACCATGAGTTGGCCACACCCTCTCTGGTATTGATCCCAGGGATCAATCATATGATGTGATCATTCAACTTTTGCATGTTCCCATTCCCCCACTTTGAAATGGGAGAGTGTTTTAAGAACAAGGTAGCTGTTGTGAACAGAGAGAATCAAGAACTTAATTCTATCTCTCTCCTGATGACGAGAGCTACCTTCTCACCTGAACCGCCCTCCTTTCTCCTGTTTCTCCCATTCTCCGTAGACAGAGCCATGAACATACACCTTATAAGATGTACCTCTGCTATCAAGCAAAGTTCAACCTTCCTTACCTGGCAGTTCAAAACCATCGATATCACTTTATTTCCAGAAGAATTTTTCTACTTCACTACCTTCTCCATTACTCTGTGTCCCTATCTACCAAACACAGAAGACCACTTCTTGTTTTTAGTAATTTATAACCATTATTCCAGACTTAATCAATTCTGTTATTTATGATCTCACAGCACATGATACTTCTGCATGTAAAGTCTTCCTACATAGCGTCCATTTTTTTCCATTTTTTAAATATTTGTTTTCCACCAGTGGATGATGTATTCCTGAAGGGTGTTCCTCACAGAACTCTGCTCAGCAATATTATATTATCAGAATATGCTTTTATATGAGCTAAACACATTAATAAATGAATGACTAAATTTAACTTGTAAAATCAGTGTCAAGAACTGTTATGATATACTGAACAACAGTGCTTTGCCATTTGAAAATAATTATACAATTTTAGACAATTGCTAAAGTTATCATTGTAGCTTCTCTTTCTTAAAGGTCTTTTGATCTCAAACTCGGATCATGAGTTATCCCAAAGGACTAATTTATTTGTCTTGGTTTTAGTCTGGTCTGGTCTAGTCAGTTCAACTGGAGATCTGCAAAGGGGAATTTGAGAAATGCCCTTCCCGACGTGTAATACAAAGGGTTCTGAATGCCCCATCCTTCCTTTCTGCGCATGGATATTGTACAATGAAGGAAGCTTTAAAAAATGACAGGAGGACAGGTGGGCCAAAAGAACCTGAGCTCTTACAAAATGGGAGTATTCCTGGTGTGGCATGAAGGAAATAACCTAAAGAATATGCCAGGCTAGGGATAATCCAGCGTTCCACACCCTTTTTAGCACTCAGCACTATACCTCCATTCCCCAGAGTTAAGTAGCGTCCTTTTTTACATAGCAATCCACAGTCCTCTGAGAACCTCGGGTGGGGCCAACTGCTCTTCTTCCCAACCTCAGGAAGAACAAGTGGATCAGGAGAAACATCCAGTTTCAGTTAGCCCTGTGCTGATCCTGAGGACTTGGACAAAACCTAGAGTTCGTGAAAGGAAGCACCCTACTCACAAGGGCAACTAAGTAGCCAGGCAAGTCTATCAGGTGCCGGAAATGCTATTGACAAAAGTAGGACCAGCGTCTCTTACACCAACTTCCTGGGTTACATCACTGTTCTTGCTCAACAAAGTACCAAGTCAACCCTTGTTCTTCAATCTGCTTAAATCAGACTTTCTGGATGAAGCCATTTCTAACCTCTGCCTCTTCACTCTACCTCCATAAGCCAGATGAATG
>NW_022109491.1:50961621-50968975 GCF_000313985.2 Echinops telfairi
ACATAAGATGCATAAAAATATTAGAAATTATGTAGCAATTCCAAGTTGTTGGGAGTGCCATTTAGCCAGCAGAATGTGTGCAATAGAACAAACATTACCTGGTCCTCTACTACCTTCCTGATCATTATTATATTTGTATCCATCACTGTGGACATTGCGTAATGTGTCCCAATCTAGGGACCATGTCTTCTAGCATTATATCAAACAACATTCTGTTCTGACCAATTGGGTTTCGTCGGACTAAGTTTCAGAGGGACTTCCCTAGGGCTTTCTTCCTATTCTGTTTTAGTGTTAGAGCTCCGGCGAAACCTTCCTAGCAGAGTGACCCCAATGGTCTTTTAAACGCTAGTGACTTGACTTCTAGCATGATAGCAATTCACAAGCCACTACAAGGGCTCAGGGGCAATGTGGCCAGTGACACAATGGAGAAGGATAATCACTGTCAAATGGGAAGAAGGCAGATCCAAGCATTAGCCCTGCTTTCCACTGTAAAAGAAATCAAAAGCCTTAGAGGCATACTCTTCTAGTGGAAAAAAATAACTTTTTGAAATTCCGGAGCCACTGTGGATTAGAGTTTGATGATTCCTCAACAAAAGGAACATAGAACTATCATATCACCCAGCGATCCAGCCCTCTGTATAGACACAGAACAAGAGAAGGCAGCAAGAAACACAGAAACTCGTACAATAATGTTTATTGTAAAGTTTTTCACAATAGCCAAATATGGAAATAAATTAATGAATACAAAAACATATACTCATATATACATAATGGAATACAATTCCACTATAAAAAAATAATTAAGACCTGGTGCATGTTACAACATATATGAATCTTGAAAACACCATACTAAGCAAAATAAATCAGCTACAATAATAATAATAATAATAATAATAATAACAACACTCTATGGTCTCACTTCTATGAAATATGCAAATATATAGAAATCAAAAATTATTATTGTTTACCAGGGATGAGAAGGAGGAAACTATGGTAATAGAATGATTTGGAAATGGATAGTAAAAACAATTGCCCAACTTGAAGAAATAATAAATGTTATTGAACTATAAAAGTATGAACTGTTAAATTAGCCTATTCTGTTATATCTATTTTACAGTAATAAATATTAAAGTTGTAAGAATATTTATTATTACACTTCCATTTCCTATTAAGATGAAATTAAGTAGATGATATGCCTTACAAAACATGGAACTTCATTGTTGTTATTGTTGTTAGGTTTCCGACAAGTCCAGTCCAGCTCAGTGGCCCTACGTGCCACAGAACAAAACCCACCCGGACCCGGGCCATCCTCACAATTGTTACTATGTTTGAACCGATTGTTGCCTCATGTCAATCCATCTCGCTGAGAGTCTTCCTCTCTTTCACTGGTCTCCTGCTTTAACAAGCATGATGTCCTTTTCTGAGGACTGGTCTCTCCAGATAACATGTCCAACGTACATGTGACAAAGTTTCACCATCCTGTCATCTAAGGCACATTCTGGCTGTGCTTTCTTCAAAACAGATTTATTCTTCTGGCTGTCCACCCCTTGATCCAAATGCATCAATGCTGCTGTGGTTCACTACTCAGTGTCCAAATATAGCATGCATATGAGGGGGATCAAAACACCATCGCCTCGTTCAGGCTCACCTTTTTCTTCAAAGTAACCTCCTTGTTTTTCAACACTTTATAGAGGTCTTCTGCAGCAGATTATCCCAAAGCAATACAGAATTTGATTTCTCAAGAGTTGCTTCCATGCACATTGTGAATCCAAGCAACTTCAATCTTTTCTCTGCCTAAAATGATGTTGTCTACTGGCCCATTTGTAGGGATTTTAGCTCTCTTTACACTGAGTTGCAATCCATACAGACTGCAGCACTCTTTGATTTTCATCAGCAAGTGCTTCAAACCCTCCTCGTTTTGAGCAAGTAAGGTTAATTCATTTGTATATTGCAGATTGTTAATAAGCCTTCCTTTGATCTTGATTCCACATTCTTCTTCATATACTCCAGTTTCTTGAATTATTTATTTGTTTAACATACAGATTGAGTAAGTGTGCTTTAAAGATACAATGCTGACATGCACCTTTCCAGATTTTAAACCATGTGATTTTTCATTGCACACAAGAAAATTCAGTTATCATATTTAAGAATCCACTAGGGGCTAGGCATTGTTTTATAGGACAAGTCATGATGTTTTGGCCCAGTGATTTTGCAGACCGCTGACAAGCAAGTGAGCCTGAAATGGAGCTACATCTATGTCTTGAGTAGCACCCAGCAGACACATCAGCACTTTATTCGAGGTACCAAGGGAAGCTGATGTCTATCTAAATCCACTTGAAAAGGTGGTGACTTAACCAAAGTAAGGACCATAGAATGGATTACAAGTGGTGGGGACAGTGTAAATAAGTGCCCAAGCACAAAAGAGAATGTGGCTATTCCAGGGAAGTGCCAGGCGCTTTGTTCTGCTGGAGTCCAGAAAAATGGAGGGGGAAAAGGAAAGTATTTGTCATAACAGACATACCATAAAGTGCATTGCTTTAAATAACAGAAATTTCTTTTCCAACAGTTTAAAACACTAGAAACCCAAACTGAGGGTGCTGAGTGGAGGGGCTGGCTGTCTGTGTCAGCTCAGAACGGAGGTCCTGCGCCGCTGTTGAGAGCCGTAGCGTCGGTTGCCACTCAGAGGTGCCCCAGGCACATGCAACAGAATGAAACTGCCCGCTCCTGAGTCATCCTGAAAATGCTTCTTACGTTTGCGCCTGCTCTTGCAGCCACCATTTCAATCCATCTGGTGGAGGGCCTTCCTCTTTTTCGCTGCCCTTAAACTTTACCAAGCATGATGTCCTTCTCCAGGGACCTGTTTCTCCTGAAACCTTGTCCAAAGTATGTGAGAAGTCTTGTCATCCTTTCTTCTAGGAGCATTCTGGCTGTACTTTCAAAGCAATCTGTTTGTTCTTTGGCAGTGCACGGTACTTTCAAAATTCTTCTCCGGCACCACAATTAAATGCATTGACTCTACTTTTGTCTTCCTTACTCAATATCCAACCTTCCTATGCATATGAGGCAACTGAAAATACCATGGCTTGGGTCAGGCACTATTCATCCTGAAAGTAACCCTGCTTTGCAAGACTTTATAGAGTTCTTGTGCAGTAGATGGACCCAATGCAATGCATCATTTGATCTCTTGACTGCTGCTTCCATGAATATTGATTGTGAATTCAAGCAAGATTAAATCCTTGACCACTTCAGTCTTTTCTCCATTAATCATGATGTTATGAATTAGTCCAGTTGTAAGGCTTTTTGTTTTCTCTACATTGAGTAGAATTCATACTGAAGGCTGCAATCCTTGCTCCTCATTAGCAAATGTTTAAGTCTTCTGTACTTTCAGCAAACAAGGAAGGTCATGTCATCTGTAAGTTGTTAATAAGCCTTCCTCCAATCCTGATACCACAGTTCCTTAGAGACTTCTTTGGGTTTTGACATCTGTCTTTCCCCATCTCTACCTGATAACTTTCATTTAATCGATTTTATATATCAGAAGAAATTGGTTCGATAGACTAATGCTGCTCATTAACATAACATAAACAACCTATTCCCAAATGGAATTATGACAATAGGCATAGATGTTAGTTTATAATAGATACTTTTAAGATACATAATTCAATTAACAGCATTCTGTCCTTTGATTTCCAGGACCACCACCCCCCCCAAAAAATCATGTCCTTACCATATGCAAAACACAGTCATTCCATCACATCATTCCTAAAGACTTAAATCAAATTCAAATCCAAAGTTTCGTCTTCTCAGTCTGTTGATGAAGCATTAAGCCTATTCCATGTGGAGCAAAATTCTGCTTTATCTGAGAATCTGTGAAATCTACAATACAAGTTATCTGTTTCCAAAATAACTTGGTAGGACAACCCTAAACATACATTTCCATGACAAATGGGAGAGATCAGAAGGAAAGAAGGAAATGGATGCCAGCAAGTCCAAAACCCAGCAGAAGCAATTGCATTAGCTTCCAAAGTTTGACAATGATCCTCTGTTCTCTGAAGCCATTTAAGCAGTGGGCCTACCCTTCAGACTGTGTGACCCACTCTCTGGATTCTGGGCGGAAGTCCCTCAGCCCCAAGCTTCAGCTCTACCTTCTAGGCTCAGTGGGACAACAAGTCTGCTCCCTCTGCTTCAGGCAGCCCCATTCTCCTAGACCCTGCTCAGCCCTGGCAGGCCCCATTCTTCTACCTTTTGAGCATGGTAGTACCTCCACTCAACTTTGGGGGCAGCCCCATCCCCTGCTACACCATAACAGCATCCCCATACTTGGGAACTGAGTTGGTAAAAATTTTACTTTAAAATCTAGGAGGCTGTGTCCCTATCGTTTGAAGTATAGGAATTGTGGTCCCACTTTGTGAAACTGAAAAGGCCTTGCTCCAGGTGCACTGCCCACAGTTCTGCTCATCACCAAGCTGCTTCACGTGTGGTCCTCTCCTTTCCTTGGAGGACAAGAGCTGGGCTTTCTCCAGCCCGATCCCCACTTGGAGAACTCCAGGAGGCAGACCATTGTCTCTCCTTTTCTTCTTTCTCTGCCTCCTTCAGTCTACGTTAAAAGGTTTTCTTGCTGCATGGTGTAGCCACATCCTTGGTGAATATTCAAGGATACATGTCCTTCATTTGCACAACAATTTTCTAAATATTTATATTTTGTTTCCATTTTGCACAATTTATTTTTAAATACATCTCTTTCCTCTCACATTTTACTATAAGGTATGAGGAGAATGCCACAGCCCTTTTGAGAGCTTGCTTAGAAATCTCATCAGCAAGATATCAAAGTTCATTACTTAAAGTGCTACCTTCCTCCAAACAGTTGAACATACACCAGACAAGTATTTTTGGTGATGAGGATGCCATATGCATTCTCTACGACAAAAGGAACCTTATGGCTCTTCTGATTTCCTTTTGAGCCTTCACCAGAATTGCCTATAATGTCTATAATTTCACACCCGGTCTCTTCAAGGAAATCCTGGCCTTAATCCTGCTGTTGCTGGTAAGTGCCACTGAGTCAGTTCTGACTCATAGGTGCCCAATGCACAATCAAGAAAAACACTGCCCAGCCCCGCACCATCCTGACAATTGCTCTTCTGTTTGTGCCCAGTAGGCACTTTAAAATGCTTACAGCCTTTAGGCAATTCCACATTATAGACATTTGTCAGAGCAGCACCCTTAAATTCTGTCTGTTTTCTTAGTACAAAATTCTACCTTTGCTAACTGCTTGTGGTTGTATTGTGGTTCCTGTTAAGGGTTGTCCGGTTGGTTCCAACATAGTGACCCTTCGTACAACAGGGCAAAACATGGCCTGGCCTGCACCGCCCTCACAATTGTTGTTGTGTGTGAGCCCATCGTTGCAGCCACTGTGTCCGTCCATCTTGTTGAGTCGTCCTCTGATTCACTGCCCCTCTACCAAGTATGATGTCGTAGTTATTCAATCTGTTATTCTAGAAATACCACAACCGGGTAGCTTTATGATGTCTTAGTTATTCAATCTGCTATACTAGAAATACCACAACCGGGTAGCTTTAACAACCAGAAGCTTGTTTGCCTCACAGTTTAGGAGACTAGAAATCTAAACTCGATAGGGAGACTGTAAGGCAAGGCTTTCTTTCTTTACGTCAGCTTTGCAGGAAGGTCCTTGTCTGTGTTTAGATTCTGCTCCTGAGGGATCTTCTTGTGATGAGGGATCTTCTTGTGATGAGGGATCTTCCCTTGTCTTTGTTTGTTTTCTTATTCTAATCTGTCCTTTTCATCTCTTGTTAGACATTGACTCAAAACACACCCCGCCCTACACCAATCCTACCTAATTACCATAGAAAAGATATATCATTCTCAATGGGATTATAGCCAAAGGCATTAAAACCATTGCCACCAAATCAAGTTGAAAATTTTCAGTACCTATTTTAAGAGGACACAATAAATCCATGATAACATTGTAGATGGAAATAAAGTTCAGATTGTAAGGAGTCAAAAATGGTGCCTTGTTCTTTTGTTTCACTCTGTGGCTATGTATATAAGATAAGCAGATAAACAATCCTGAGGAGAACTGAGAAACAACTGAGAATCCTGAGAAATAACTGGACCAGCAGTTCTGAGGGGGACATGGGATAGGAGGGTGTGAGGAGGGGGAGAGGGGAGACAACAAACCTAGAGAGAAGGGAAAAACAGAGATCTAAAAATGATAGCAAGGACAGAGTAGAATGTCTGGTGAAGTCTGATCAAGTATAATGTATCCAAGAGGAATCACTGGAAGGTGACTGGAGGAAGAGCATGACAGTGGGACAGGAGGAAGGTAAAAGGTAATAGAGGAAAGAACAAGGAGGCAAAAGCTATGTACAGAGGTATAAAAATAGGCATGTATATATGGAAATATATTAATCTTTAATGGTAGGGATATAAGTCAATGTACATATATTTATATGTTAAATATTAAGATAGCAGAAGGACTTTGGGCCTCTACTCAAGGCCTCCCTAAACATAAGAACACTTTGTTCTAATAACCTAACACTCTTTGATACCCACCTTCCCAACACTATTGCTGAAGACAAAATGGGTGCATAAGCAAATGTGGTGCAGAAAGCAGATGGTGCCCAGCTATCAAAAGATATAGCATCTGGGGTCTTTAAGGCTTGAAATTTTAAAAGTAGTCATCTAGCAGGGAAGCAACAAAGCCCACATGGAAGAAGCACACCAGTCTGTGTGATCATGAGGTGTCAACAGGATCAGGCAGGCACTAGGTATCTAAAGATCCAAACCAAAAAAACTATATTGATGTGAACTAGACGGGGTGGGGTGGGGATGGGTGGTTGGAGTGGAGACCTAACTAACACCCATCTATAAACAACTGGACATGCCCTCACAGAAGGGTCACAAGAAAGGAACAAGTCAACCAGTGTGCAGCATAGCACCGACAAAACACACATCATTCCTCTAGTTCTTGAATGCTTCCTCCCTGTTGTAAGCAAGTCATTGAATAAACAAAATGAACAGAGCCCAAGTGTAGTTTAAGAGGTTTATTGGGTTCAAACCCAGACGCAGCACTGAGGGACCACAGTAGACCCTGTTGAGTGCCAGGTGTGGACCCCAAACTGAGACTGGGGACAAGCTTTTATAGGCTTACAGTTTATTGGGTCACACAGAAAGGAGGCAGTACTTTGAATTATCTTTTAGCTTGCACCAGTATGTGCTTTTCCTAAGAAGCTGCAGGGTACAGGAGTGGAACATTTTTGCAGTTAAGCTGATCATTACACAAGATTGGGATCATCCTGTGTTCTTCTGTTCTTATTGCAAACTTAGAGCAATTTCA
>NW_022109491.1:50970053-50970897 GCF_000313985.2 Echinops telfairi
TGCTGAGGATTTACTGTTGCCAGTGGCCAAAAACATTGGTCGAGTTATGATTGGAGAAGAATTTGTTACAAAATTGAGTGCAATTTCCTTATCTAGCAACACTCTCCCCAGAATAGATGACATGTCTGCTGGTATTCTTGATCAAGTAATCCAGGAAAATAAATCTGCTCCACTTCCAATAGTTAGCATCCAGATTGATAAATCTACAGACGTCACAAACTGTTCACAGTTACTGGTTTATGTGAGGTGTGTTAATGACGGTGACTTTTAAGGTGAATTTCTTTTTTGCAAACCTCTTGAAATGACAACTACTGCATGTGAAGTTTTTGACACAGTTGGCTCATTTCTGAAAGAGCACAAGCTCTCTTAGAAAAAGGTCTGTGGTGTTTGCACAGATGGTGCTCTGGTTGTGTTAAGATGTCGATCTGGATTTCAACATTTGGTACTGAATGAGTCATCAAAAGTCATCAGAACTTACTATATGATTCATCGGAAGATGCTGCCACAAGAGTTACAGGAAGTAATGAAAAGCGTCATAAGTTCTGTCAATTTTGTAAAAGTGAGCACTTTAAATAGTTGGCTGTTTTCACAACTGTGCAATGAGTTGGATGTGTGGAATAATGCTCTGCTATTTCACACTGAAGTGAGATGGTTGTCAAGAGGAAAAGTTTTAAAACATGTTTTTTAGCTTCATGTTGAACTAAAAATGTTTTTAATCAGAAAGAAAGACCGCAGTTCGAAGCACTTTTCAGTGATAAAAGTGAACTGCGGAAAATAGCTTACCTGGTTGACATCTTTGTCATCTTGAATGAGTTAAATTTATCACCACAAGGACCAAATGCAA
>NW_022109491.1:50972622-50973897 GCF_000313985.2 Echinops telfairi
AGATCATGGATGAGAGCAAGGTAAGTCAGAGGCTTAGAAACCAGTTTAAGTGGCTGTTGTAGCATTATCTCCACACACACACAAAAACCCAAACAAACTCACTGCTATTGAGTCAATTCGGACTCATGGCAAAGCTTTAGGACATGGTGCAATGGCCCCTGGGGGTTTCCAAGTTAAGTTCTGTCCAGTTGGTTCCAACCCACAGTGACCCTACATGCAAGAGAAGGACATACTGCCTAGTCCTGCACCATCCTCACCATTGTTACGTTTGCATCCCTTGTTGTAGCCCTTACAAGAGGAGAAAGCCTCATCTTTCTCCAGGCGAGTGAGCGGCTGGTGATTTCGAATTGCTGACCTACTACACCACCATGGCTCCTGAGCTTGTATCTGGTTACCAACTTCTCTCAAAAGGATCACAAGAGGGGGTCCTGGATAGAGAAGGGGAAAAGGGTGGAACAGACACAAAGTAATTCAAAAAGATCAGGTTTGCTGATCTGGTAAGGACTGTAAAACCCCTGAGCCTATGGCCTTTAGAGACCCTTCAAGCCTGAAATTGAATTCACTTTCAATAATAATCATGGAAATTCCAGAAAATGTCATTGTGCTCACTCAGAACTTGTCCATGGATCAAGAGGCACCTGTCCTATCAGAACAAGGGAATACTGACTGCATGGCTCAAAGTCAGGAAAGGTGTGTGTCAGGGTGACACCGTGCATCGTATGTATTCCATCTGTACGCTGAGCAAATCACCAGAGACGTTTCACTGGCATCAGGATTGGAGGAAGACTTACTAGCAACTTGCCATATGCAGAAGACACCACCTTGCTTGCCGAAAGGGAGGCGGACTTGAAGTACGTGCTGATGACCATCAAGGATTGCAGACTTCCATATGAACTGCAACTCAATATGAAGAAGACCCAAATCCTCCCAATGGATCATTCTAAATGGAGCTAAGATTGAAGTTGTCAAGGATTTTGTCTTGCTTGGATTCACAATCACTGCTCCTGGAAGTAACCATCAAGAGATCAAATGGCACATTGCATCTGGTAAATCCGTTGCACAAGACTGTTGGAAGTTTTGAAAAGTGAGCCAGTTACTTTGAGGACAAGGTGCACCTGACCCAAGCCATGGCATTTCAATTGCCTCTTTCCCATGTGAAAGTTGGACACTGAGTAAGGAAGACCTGAGAAAAATAGATACATTTGAAATATGGTGCTGGCAAAGAATATGGAAAGAAACTTGGACTTCCAAAACAAACAAACAAACAAACAAACA
>NW_022109491.1:50974896-50976710 GCF_000313985.2 Echinops telfairi
AGTAAAAAACCAAAGATGTCACTTTGAGGACTAAGTTGTGCCTAATCCAAGCCATCGTATTTTTCATATAAGAAGAGTGAAGAAGTGACACGGTGGAATGATGGTGTGGGCAGGGAATTTAGAATGTACCATGTGTTGTCAAAAGAACAAACAAATATGCCTTTTTAATGACCATCTTTACTTTCTCCATGTGGGAAGTTCTTACCGCCATCCCACGACTCATCTGGTCTCCCATCATTAATGCTGAGTGCGTCAAACCTGTTTTTGAGATGGTCTCTACAAACAGATGAGATAGACTCAAGATTGTATTGGGGCTCTCATGGACTTGCCTTCACTTTCTTCAACTTCAACTTGAACGTGCATATAAGTAGTTGGCGTGCTCCACTGTTGGCCTCTCGCCTTGTTTGGGCTGATAACATGGTCACCGTTTATGTTGTTGACAGAAGGCGCTTGCAATGAAGAAATCAATGGTTTTGCACAACCGTATCATGTGATCGCCAGCTTCGTTTCTATGTGACTGGGACCTTCTAATATTTGACACTTATGCACAGGAAAAGATTTTTCTAAAAAGCATGGAAAGAAAATGTATAGACTGGGGTAGGGTGTGAGTGGGGAATGGCAACAACATATCAAACAAGGGACAAATCTTGACTATGTATAAAAACTTCAGCATCTTAACAAGAAAAAGATTAATAGTTCAATTTAAAATGGGCAGAGGACATGAACAGACAGTATTAAAGAAAAAATCCAGGTGGTGAAGAAATGATTATGGACATACATTAGTCATGGCAGATTCAAATCCAAACAATGAGGTATCATTTCACCCCATCATGGAAAGTCAAGTCCAATAAGACAGAAATATTGTTGAGAGCACTATGAAAGACAGACACCCTTGTAGACTATCGATAGGATTGTAAAATGGTACAACCACTATGGAGAACAGTGTGGTGCCTTTTTAAAATGTTGCAAATAGAAATTCTCTTTGACCCAGCAATTCTTGTCATGTATATATCCTAGAGAAATAAGAGCCAAGGTACAAAGGGATGTATGCACATGATGATATCCACGACTAGGGATAATGCTCAGAAGACAGCAAAGGGTAAGAAAGACTGATGAACAGAACCGGTAAAGCCATGCAAGAAGTGAGAAGACCACTGTTCCACTGTGGGGATTTCAATCATTGTTAGCACACAAAGTGTGCACAAATAGTTGAGTGAAGAACTTTTTTGTGCTATAAAATTGCACCCACTTCACAATTTTGAAAAATGTAAATGCCACAGTGATTATGACAAAGTTGTCTATATGTATTGTCCTTTGGGGATTTGCATTGAAGATACAATGTTCTTTTCCATCAAGCACCTGATTTATTCATAAAGCTAGAACACAAATTCCAACTGTAAGTAATTCAAGTGTGTCTTCTCCTCCTTGCAAAGCCAGAAACCAAGAATGGAGCCCCTATTTCAGAGGATTTCTAGGACTGGACTTGGTTCCATGCACTGGGAAAGTACCAATTTTCAGCCTGCAGGACAGCAGGGCAGGATAAGTGGAAGCCCCCTTGAAAGAGCTGGCCATGTACAGAGGGGCCCTGGGCTCCTCCACACCATTGAATACAGAGGAGGAGGAAGCTCAGCAGCTACGTGAGAACAACACAAGTGCCAATCGAACTGACAGAGGCCACACAAACAGTTCCAGATGGTAGGCAAAGGGAAGCTTCAACGGCTCTTTCATTTTCCTTTCCTGTGCCCATGTGTGACTTGTGATTGAAAATGCCTGTCATTAAGCAAACATTCATGAAACTCCTACACCATGCCTCG
>NW_022109491.1:50976922-50977898 GCF_000313985.2 Echinops telfairi
ACCCAAGGCTCAATAAAACTGTCCTTGGCAGGACTAATGGAAGGTGCTCAGTAAACAAGCGGGACTCTGGCTAAAGGAAGACAAATGGGCAGCACAGCTTCCCCAGGAGCTCACAGAGAGATGGGCTGAGAGGGAGGTTCTAAAGGAATATGCAATCAGCCAGGCAGCCTCCATCCCAATCAGCATCGACCCCACCAGGATTTTGGGGAGCTGTCTCAAACTCACTTCCGAGAGCTCACATACCCATCTCTTCCTTGTTCTGCCATCAGTGACTCCAGAGTGGATATCTGGGAATTGGCCCTGATGGATGGAATCTCCTACGAGGAATTGATCCCATGCAAAGGAGCATGCACAATAAAGCAAGGCTTCTTTTTACCTGCCAGTTGTTAACTGTTTGCACACCACAGCCCCTAACCCATTCCCCCACCTCCCTCAAGTCGGAAATGACTGGCATAAAATGAACTCTGGTTATCTCCAGTCTATTTTAAAACTGATTCTGAGACTTTATGTCCTTAAGTCTGCAATACGTTGTTAAGAGGGAATCTCCAAATACGTCTCACTCACCCTTCCAGAAAAAAGAGAAGATGTCACCTCTCCCAACTTTGCAGCTTTCGGCCTGGGTTTGAAGAAATAATAATAAATGTGAGTGATCCACCAGCCTATGCGATCACGAGGTGTCGAAGGGATCAGGTATAAGGCATTATCAGAACAAAAAATCTTACCATAGCGAATGATGGGAGGAGTGCAGAGTGGAGACCCAAAGCCCATTTGTAGGCCACTGGAGATCCCCTTGCAGAGGGGTCTCGGGGAGGAGACGACCCAGACAACGTGCTATATAGCAATGATGAAAAATACAATTTTCCTCTAGCTCCTAAATGCTTAATCTGCCCCACGCTATCATGATCCAAATTCTACCTTGCAATTCTGGCTAGACCAGAGTGTACACTGGTACAGATAGGAACTGGAAATACAGGGA
>NW_022109491.1:50978147-50998161 GCF_000313985.2 Echinops telfairi
GAATGTACAAATGTGCTTTACACAATTGATGTATGTATGGATTGTGATAAGAGTTGTATGAGCCCCTAATAAAACGATTAAAATAAATAAATAAATGTGAGTGATCACAAATGTGATCTACTTATCTCACACTTACACACTCTCACAAACACACATATTTTACACACTTTCATGTATGCACACTCATACGTACACACACGTTGTCACACATATGCTCTCACATACACCCTCTCTTACACAAATAGACACACTCTCACACAATTCTGGCTTTCACCCACACACAGTTCACATTTACTGAGCACTTACTATGTATAAGACAAGATGCTAAGTACTTTACATAAACATCTGCTGCTTTCAACAAGCAAGGGATAGATAGACACTGTTGCCGTCTCTATTCTGCAGACAAGGAAACTGAATCTCAGAGATCATAAGTCTACTGACCTGGCTTCACAGGGAGGGCAAAGTCGGGAGGATCCACTATTGTGCCACTGGGTTCCAATCTCTGGAGGTTTCTGAGCAATCACATAGATAGGCCCAGAAGAGGCTTAATGACATATCAGTGAATGGAGGGACACGGGAGACCTGGGTTTATCCCCAAACAGGTATATGTGTAAACTGCTTGCTTTATGGGCCACAGAGACCAGGTTGGTGAATGACATTGACTCTCTAGATATCAACACGCTCTCCCCATACTCAGTCCTCTTGTCTCTGATGTGCCACCCATAGGTGACAACGAAGAAAATAAGCAAAGATCCACCGGGTCAGCATTAAGGGCATTTCTTATTGGGTTCCCTCTTTGCCAACAACTTGCTCAGTGAGGCTCAAGACAGTAGAGGATAAGAGGGGCAGCTAGACTAGAAGAGTGTGGATTTGCCAAACAGTGAATAACTCTTACGTGAAGATACTAAACTTTTCTTAGGTGGCTAGCAAAGACGTCAATACACTCTTGTAGTTTCCCATGAAGCAAAAGCAGAGAGGCTCTGAGACCAATGTCCTTGTGTCCCCAGCTGACCTCCAGGAGTATAGATCCATAGGAAGAAGAAGGGAGAAAAGTACGGTAGGCCAGGAATAGTGAGTCCCAAACTTCAGTCCTTTTGAAAGGGTTGAGTGAAGTCTCTGTAAAGTCCCATCAGACTCAAGTGTTGTTGCTCAACCAACTCCTCCTCGACCTTGTGCTCATCCAGGAGCAAGGTACCAGCTTTGCTTCCCCAGACACCGCCAGTGGACCTTCTACTGTGAGTCCCACTTCCCCCTTCTTTAGCTTCTGCCTGTGGACAGGTAGATTCCATGATATGATGAAGTCATTTAAAGTATTTCACCAGATTATTTGTTAAAGAGTGCTAAGCAGGTATTGCAAGCCAAGCATTAAGACAGCTAGGCTGACTGGGAAAGTTGGGCTGTCTGATTTGTTGTTTAGCCATAGATTTTGATTCTAAACACGATGTTCATTATTCCACTGTGTGGATTCTAATTAAGTGTCAGAAATGCATTGTTGAGAGGATGATGAATTGTGCTGGGAAACTATTAATACAGCTCATTCAGTTCTGCCTCTGTGCACTTCAAACCCAGAGAAACTGGCTTCAGAGATGCTGAACATCAGTGAGAAGATCTTCAATGGCCTTGCCATAGCTAGCAACTAGGGAATGACTAATCTGACCAGCCTTGCACCTGCAGCGGTGCAGACCCTTCTCCTTCCACATCCCACTCCCACAGCAGGCAAGGGAGTGGCACCAGATGACAGTCAACCAAGTGGTCTGAGCTGCTTCTGTTCTGTAGGGTTGCTATGAGTTGGAGTTTGGTGGGGTTTTGTTTGGTTTTGTTTGGTTTATAGCAATGGCCATTGGGTCAGCATCAGCCAGTTGCATAACCCCGTGGCAAAAATAGTTGTAAAAATGGCATGGAGACAGGGTCCGATTGCCTCTGGATTGACCACAGGGGCAGGGAATCAGCAACACCACTGCCCAAGGCTGATTCCTATAAGGTGAAGGTCAGCCAGGCCTTCACCCTCAACTTTCCTTACCAATTCTGGCCCCAACAGTCCCTCCCATAGCACTTTCTGCTTTTCACCTGTATTAGACAATCCATTGCAAGAGCTACAAACAAGGCCATAATTATGGGATTTACTTAGGAAGCTAACAGATTACAATTCAGATGAGAAGTGATCAGGATGCAGTTGTTTTGTCAGGACACCCTCAACCCAAAGGCACTCAGTTCTAGCTCCATAGGTACCAGACCTAGTTCCCCAATTAAGTACCTGGAAGCACCTATTCAATAAGTGATTCTTTAGCTCAAAGGCACTTGCTCCAGGTGGTAGTTAAAAGATTTCATGTCAAATTGATAAATAAGAATGAAGGGGTAGAGTTTAGAGGCATGGCCAAGATAAATGGCTCTCTGGAGGCAGGCTACCCCCTCATCCTGTGCTTCACATTCTTGTCCACAAGCCACGTGGAGCCACACTGATGGCAACCAGAGTCCTGGAGATGTGTCCACTGCCATTGGACCCAGAGGACTTTCCACCCACCGGCCTGTGCTCTTCCTGCTTTAGGTATCATTGCATGTACTGCGTGAGTCTAAAGAGGCATTCATGGGCTAATATTGGACTATGGGCTTTTATTGAACTTATGGACTTGATCTGGACTGGCATGGGATGTTGTACGATGCACAATTACTTCTTGATATGAAGTTCTCTCTTACACATATATGAGTGTCAGTGGATTTGTTTCTCTAGTCAACGTGGACTAATACACTTCAGGAGCTGGGAGCTTCCAGCTCTGCCTCTTTGTTCTCCTGCTGCTCCTGTACCATTCATCTGTGTCACCGATTTCTGTCCGTGGATCAATTTTGATCCACAGGGATACCCAGGTCTAAAGAGTATACCCCACTTCTGGCTCTTCTCTCTTACTGGTAGTGAGGATCTCCCCTTCCTTCCTGTGTGTCAGATGGCTCATTGAAAACCCAGCTGGGTGGAAAAACTGACTAATCCTCTTATCAGATTCCAAGATTTTATCATCACATTTAATCCTTTTAACAATTACTCACAACTGAATGATATAATGCTATAAATATCTTCCTCCACATTCTCTTACTCAGACCCATCAAGAAAAGTTATTTAGTTGAAGTCACAACTCTTCATATAAATAACTACAACTACACATAAATCTAAAAGACCAACCCCCTTTGTCTCATACTGGTTTTACTCAATATATTTTTAAAGACCTATTGGCAAACTAGCATGAAATCATTCAGGTTTATCATAGGAGAATTTATTTTCTTTTTGTATTAATCATTTTATTGGGGCTGGGGGTGCTCTTACAGATCTTATAACAACCCATAATTCAATTATATTAAGCGCACTTGCACCTATGTTGCCATCAACATTTCCAAAACATTTTTTTTTCTACGTGAGCCCGTGCTATCAGCTCCACTTTTTTCCGGTCCCTCCCCCAAACTCCCACCTTCATGTATCCTTAATCAATTATATTATTATTGTTATTTCTCACCTTATACCATCTGTTGTCTCCCTTCACCCACATTTCCATCATTCATCCCCCTGGGTGTGTGTGTGTATATATCCAACCTTGTGATCAGTTCCCTCTTTTTACCCCTCCTCCCAGCCCCCTACCTTCATAGTGTCATTACTCCCACTACCGTTCCTGAGGGATTTATCTGTCCTGGATTTCATATATCTTATCTGCACCAGTGTGCATACTCCTGTTTAGCCAGATTTAAGAGACCAAAGGCACGTGTGGCATGCCTGATACTGTATTTCAGTGAATCGAAGACACTAATGACTCTAATTCATTTATTAACTTATGTACTACTTATTAAAGGAGTCCTTACAGCACAGCAGTTAAGTGCTTGGCTGCTAACTCAATGTTTGACATTGAAAACTATCTAAAGGCTCCACCTCTCAGCGAGCTTCAGTGAAGATTGCCAACTAGAAACATCTGTGGAATTGTTCTCCTCTCTCATATAGTGCTACTGTGAGCATAAAATTGACTCATCAGCACCCAAGAACAACAACACAACTATTAAGAAGGATGAAATTCTGTCAATTAAATTGGGACAGAATGAATTCTTTTGACAAAGTGTTTCTTACGTTTTGTGAAAGAACTTTTTGGGATTTAGCTCAACATTTTTTTTTTTTTATCAAACACTACTTTTTAAAATCATTTTATGGGGGCTCATACAATTCTTATCACAATTCATACATACATTGATTGTAAACACCACTATTTTGTATTACAAAAGTGAACATATAAACAAAACAGAGGAATCTATTCCTAAAAGATGGGGGGTGTGCATGGCCTTGCTATCATGCATAGCGCATTGGAAAGTGGATTATTGCAGACTCAGGTAAGTTAAATTTAGCTCCTTATAATTTGCTCTTCCTTTGAATCATTTTAAATTTGTTGATTGAGGTTTTGCTCTATTTTACTTTGTTATTGTTGTTAGTTTTATTTGTTTGTTTATGTTTTTCTGTATATGAAATCCAGGATAGGTAGATCTACTAAGATTGTAACTAGATTGAAGGTTTCTTGGGGATAAGGCAAGAAAGGTTGCAGGGAAATGAGGAGCTAATAACAATGAGTACAAGAAAGAAAAAAACAGAAAAGTGGGTGAAGGGAGATGTCGGACAGTGTAACATATGACAAAATAATAATAACTTATAAATGATCAAGGGTTCATGAGGGAAGGGATGTGGGGAGGGAGGGGAAAATGAGGAGCTGATACCAAGGGCTCAGGCAGAAAGCAAATGTTTTGAGAATGATGATGGCAACAAATGTACAAATGTGCTTGAGACAATGGATGTATGTCTGGATTGTGATAAGAGTTGTACAAGCCCCCAATAAAATGATTTTTTTAAAAGAAAGGAAAAAAGACTCTAAAATTGATTGTACAACTCTTATCAATATGTTTGAACTATTGTATTGAATGACATGTGCATTATATACTAATACAACTTTTAAAAAAATACAGAGACCAGGTCACTATACAGATCAGAGTTTCCCAGGGGAGGAGGAGAAGCAGGTAGCCCCTGAGCCCAGACCCTTGGTTCTCTTGTGTCTCCAACACCACACAAAGGAAAGAATAGAATGTTCTTCTCTCTGTGTTAACTTTTTTATTGACTTTTCTACTGGTGGTCTCATACAATATTTGTCCTTTGGTTATGGACTAATTTCCCTCAGCATAGTGTGGTCTATGTCCATCCATGTAAGGAGATATTTCACAGATTCATTGTTATTTTATTATTTGGTTAACACGTGCATATACTAAAATCTTTTTTGTCCATTCATCCGTTGATGGCACTTAGATGGTTCCATATTTTTGCTATTGTGAATAGTGTTATGATGAATATGAGCAGGAATATTCATGTCTTGGCCCTTCTTTGTCTGGGATATGTTCCTAATAGTGGGATCATATGGTATTTCCACCAACTTTTTAAAGAATGCAGCATTTTTATAAGACTGCGAACTTGTATAAGACATCTAACTCTTGACTCTTGTTTTATCTTGGGAATGTTGCGAGGGTGGTTACTGGTACTGCTGAGTGAGCTACAACTAGTAGAGACAACACACGCAAACATTGCCTGCTCTTAAACTGTCCTCACCACTGCTGTGATGCGTGAGCACATTGTTGCAGCCATGTTGCTAAACACGTGTAATTCACTATTACTCACAGCACCCTGGCTCACTTGCATGGATTAGAGAAATATCACTGGGTTGTTGCCTACGTGGCCCGCAGGACCCCTGGCATGCCATCTGCACACAATGATGCTCATGCGTTTCATGTCTGTGAAGGCGCAGGCAACGGCAATTATGGGATGATTGTCATCCAGCTGTAAAATATTCTGAGTGCAGAGGTGATAAAATAGGGTATGCACTTTTCATCAATAAATTAACACCAGGCCATTATTGAGTTCTTACAGTGTGGTGGTGACAGAATGCCTGAAAGGTAACCAGACTTGCAGGAAAGGGCACAGTCCTACAGACTGCCAAGCTTGTCGTGACTTCTGACACCAACGTCAAGGAATTTTCCAACTTGCAAAGTCAGAAGGCTCATTGGCCATCAAATTCCTCTGCCTTAGACATAGCAGCAAGATGGGGCTTTTCCCTAAACCAATTCATTTCAATAATTCATTTGAATGACACAGAGAACTCAGAGAAGCAGTACACTTAAGAGACTGTGGTTTTATTCTAGAGAAAGGATATAAATTAGAACTAACCAAAGGTGAAGAGCTTTAGGACGAGGCCTGGAAAAGATCCAGCTGTGGCGCCTCCAGCATCCTCCTCCCCTTATAGAGCCCCAGCCAGCACTCTCCGCTGGATATAGGATTGGGACAACATCCAAGGCGACTTCTAGGCACGGAAGCTCATCCAGCTCTATCATCAAGAGCTCATCGAAGTAGCTCATTGGGCAGACAGAAGTTCGTGAGTTATTGCTCACATGACTGAACCAAATCCTCAGTCCTTCCACTTCCTGGAAGTCTGTCACAGGGCCAAAAGTCCCAACTCTCTAATCACAAGGGTTGTATTTCTGGCTTCGCGAATCCCACCTGGAGTCATCTAGGTAACGTAAAATATTTGGTGTGTTCCTACCACTAGTAATCAAATCAAGTTCAAAGGCCTTAGAAGTTGTGTTAAGAGGCAGGGACAGAGGCCAGACCTCTCTTTAGAGGCCAAATTCTTTAGTACACACTAGCCAGGGAGCTTCACACATTGGACCGTGTTTAATGCTCACACTTTCCATATGAAGGCAACACCTCTCTCGTTCCCAAGATCCATCGGACATCAGTAACAACCTCTCTTACCCCATGCCTTTCTCCAAATCCGGCATGAGCCTCTGCTGTGCACTGCCATGACTATCCTGGAACTATCATCAGCAAAATTCTATCTCTGTGTGATATTGTTTGACAATTTCTGCATCCTACTGAACAACAGTGTCTGAAAATGCCTGAAGTTTTCTCATAGGAAAAAAATGTTTTCTACAATTCTGGTGATTCAGTGGTTGAATTGCCTTCGATGTGGCAAACCAGGGATTGATTACTGTCCAATGCACAGCCACTGCCCATCTACCGGGAAAGGCTTGTGAGTTACTAAGATCTGAGCAGATTACTGAGCAGTAAGGCCTAGAAGGAGGGCTACCTTCAATAAACCCTATGGAGCAACTGTGGTCCTATGGTCCCATCTCATTGCACATGAGGTCACTATAAGTCCAGAGACACCTCAGTGACAGCTAACAATAATTAGCACAATGGTATAATTTTTTAATTGATTGGCACAATATAAGTTGAGGACAATGAAAACTTGCAAGAGAAGAACAGAAATTAGGGGCAGTCAGCACTCCGTTACACAGTGTACACTGGTTCTTGCCTGTGGCGTGGCCAATGCAGGCCGTAGCTATTGTTTTCCCAGTGCTGTGGTTACAGACCTAACGAGGAGCACACATGGGCAAGCCCACCCAGCACACCAGTCTGAAACTAGTTATTTCCACATAGCAATCACAGAATTTTGAGAGTTTCTTGTCTGATATTTCCTTCTCTGGGCACAGGGTTCTTTCGATGAGAGATTTTTGCCCCCACCTCAAAGAAAACACTACTGACTACTTCATGTTAGTAGTACAGAAAGAAAATCAAAATTTCATCCAACAAAACCATCATTAATATTCCCCTGGATAAACCTAAGAAACCCTGATTGATCTTGAAGACATTATTACACATATGTGTATATTCCCCCTGCCCCAATTTCAAGTGGTCTTTTAGAAATTTGCTAACTTTAATGTGGTCTTTTAGAAATTTGCCAAGTTTAAATTCCATTCACCTGCCGAGTTTCACAAAGCTTCCTCTCTCCAATTTCAATGTCAAAAGGTCCTTTTCCCAGCTGATCACAGGTAACATTTGGAAAGATATCAGACTGAGCTTTTACACACAGTGTAGGAAGGTCCCACCCCGCCCCCACACCCCTTCCCTCAGTCTGCGCCAAACATGGCCTTATTGCACAGCCACCCAGGGCAAACGCTCTGTTCACTGATGTCTATGGATCGGCTTCCTCACCCTCTACAAGTGCTGTAACGGTTATATTTCCAGTTCCCATTTATGGGCATATCTCACCTGTACTCATTCTACCTGGGGGGTGATGATCATTAGCAAATTGCTTACTATTAGCTGAACTAGTGAGCTCTGAGCAAGAGACAGGCTCTTGGATTTGACTAATGGAGATGACACCTTTGTTCCACATCTGCGAAGCGAGGATAATCAGTGGTGCCCTGACTATGGGCCTGATCTTATCCTGGTGGCAAGATATCTGTGCCTGGTGTTAGCAATCATAATCTAGTTGTGAATAGCCCTAACCAATGTCAAAGTAATTATTTCCCCTCTCTGGAAGCCGTATTAGATCTCCGTGAAAAGGCCTCTCAGGACCTTGAATTTCAACAAAGGACGAGGGACTGAAAAACTACTCTCACCATCAACCTCCTTCAACAGCCCCAGCTGGTTGTGGAGTGGAGCCAAGGACCAGCACGAGGCCTGGGTTTTCACGGAAGTTGTGAGAAGCTCAACTCTGTGACGAGTGAAGCATGGCAGAATTCAAGAGTGTGAGGAAGGACTGAATTTCAAATCACAGAGCATGGGGTCTCCATGTCCCTTTCAGAGATCTAGGATAGATCCACCATGAGAACTGTATGCCCTAAGTGCCGGCAATTGGCAAGTGGTTTCTCAGAGTAACCCAGGTGGCTTTCAATGCTCAAACTACTGGAATAATGAAACATGAGAAGGTTTTTTTTTTAAGTGTCCAAAAATATATGATCAAAACCTTAGACCAAAAATATTTTTGATGTCCTCTTTAATACTGTATTAGAGTTTAATTTCTAAAGCATTTGGTTTATGGAAGATTTCTGTCTATTGTAGGAATCCTAATAATATTTTCAGTCTTGATACAAATTTAAATATAATTTTAATTCTTTCTGACCATTAAACCAGCAATATGGCTATGTTGAGACAAATTTGGGGCAAGCGCAGGGAGGGACAGTTTGTCTTCAGGCTTGTAGAGAACTGGAGAATCTACCTGGGTGTGTCCTTAACGGACTGTAAAAAATAGCTGCATACTATTTAGCTTACCACCTCTTGTCTGTCGGTTTGTCGTACTGTGGTGGCTTGTGGGTTGCTCTGATGCTGGCAGGTCTGTCACTGGTATTCCAAACGTCCACAGGGCCACCCAAAGCGAGCATGTTTCAGCAGACCTTGCAGAATACAGAGAAGGAATCAGCTGCCCACTTCAGAGGAGACAGCCACTGGAAACCATATACGCAGCATGGGTACATTGTTAGCTACTGAAGGCCTAAGGAATGGAGGCAGAATCTTCTCGGAGATAGAGCCAGAGGATGGCACCTGGGTCAGAAGGTGCAAGAAATGGGATTGATGAGGAGCTCCTTTCTCAAAGTAGGGTCACCCACGCCGACAAGAATGGAGTAGACGGGGGTGGGGGGGCAGGGGGGAGGAGCAGAGCCTTCAGGACCTCCATTTGCTGATGGGGCACAACTTAAGGTTAGAAGAAACTATGAATAAATCTAGAAATCTATTGGGAAGTAGAAAGTACAATTCTGGGGAAGTTGGAAATTGTCCAAAGTGAACTGGAGTGCTGAAAATGAGATGAAATTGACTGGTGTTGGCCATAGTAAATCAGAAAATCATCAGGTCTACTACACTGGGAATGACACAGACAAGAGGAGGGGTGTGCTGTCCATTGTCAGAAAGGGCATTTCAAGACCTATTTTGTCACTGACTTTATTTTTTTTAATTTATTTTTCAAAACCATTGCATCAGGAGCCAATACAGATATTATGTCATTCCATAGCTCAGTCCATCAAGCAATATTGGATAATTGCTACTAAAATCAGTTTCAAAACTTTCTCTTCCTTCTTAAATTCCTTGATATCAGCTCCCCTCTCCCTCACAGCCCCCCCTTACGTCCCTAGGAACCCTTCTTCTACTTGTCTCCATAAGTTCATCAATCCTGGGTTTCATATACCAAAAAAAGAAAAACATATAACAAAAATTCATGAGGGCTACTTACAATGGCAAAATACATCAGAGATAAGCTCCAATATGAAAAAAGAAAGAAATGTTGAAAATCAGATCAGCCCCAATGTGGATCAGAGGGAAGATCAAGTGACAAAGTTTTAACTAGTCAAGTCAGATTTATCATTCTGATCTCCTATAGTTATCTCTCCCATACTCTGTTTGGTAACCAGTGTATTCCCATCTGTCCATTATGAATAGAGGGAAATCACTAGAGGCTTATTTCTGGTGTAGACTAACAAATGTATCTTGGGCTTCCACTGTCATCCACAGCCTGCTACAAACCAGAATTTCACAATGTAAGCTCTGATGCCATCCCCTCCACTGGTTTCAGATTATATGACTTGCAATCCTTGAGTCATTGATGTTGACATGCTTTTTCCATGTGTTCTTAGTTGACATCTCAATAAGACACTTGCTTGTTTGGAAACAAACTTTTAAGACCCCACACACTATTCTATCTGGTAACTGGGTACCATCTAATTTTGTCACCACACTTTGTTATATCACATATATCTTCTGTGTTCCCTTCTGAATGGTTAGTATCAAGATCTATCTTGGAATGCAATGCTGTGATAGGATTTTATCTATCCTCCCTCAAGGAAATCCAATCAATGCAACTAGTATTCAAATTTGTGCACCACCAACATCTTCTTCAGTCTGAAATTGATCAAATATGCAATCAAGATGCAGTGATGATTATTCATGATTAGAAGGAAAAAACTGGAAACACAGAGGAAGGAACAGTAGTTGGAAAATATGGTCTTGGTGACAGAAACAGACCTGGAGCTGACATGATAGGATTTTTCAAGACCTGCAACTTATTCATAGTAAATACCTTTTTGCACCAACACAAATGGCAACTATACCCATAGACTTCTTCAGATGGAATAGACAGAAATCAAATTGATCATATCTATAGGAAGAGATGATGGAGAAGCACAAAACCAGGAGCTAAACCCAGGCCAGGAACTGACTGTGAAAAAAGACTTGCAATTGCTCATATTTAAGTTTATGTTAAAGATGAAGAAAATTAAAACAAGTCCACCCGTTCCAAAATACAGCCTTGCGTCTATCCCATGTGAATTTCCAGAGTACAGATTTGATGCGTTGAACACGAGTGACAGAGGAGCTGATGAGCTGTGAGATGACATCAAGAATATTATTCATGAAGAAAACGAAAGCAATCGGTAATTAAAACGATAGAAAAGAAAAGATGAGCTGGATGTCAGAGGAGCCTCTGAAACTTGCTCTTAATCATAGGGTAGCTAAGGCAAGTGGAAGAAATGATGAAGTCAAAGAGCTGAATAGAAATTTTCAAACGACAGTTCCCGAAGACAAAATCAAATAGTATAATGAAATTTGCAAAGACCTAGCATGAGAAAACCAAAAGGGAAGAACATGTCCAACGTATCTTAAACTGAAAGAACTCAAGAAAAACGTCAACCTTCAGTTACCAAATTGAAAGGTTCTATGGCCAAATATTGAATGATGCAGAAGCACCAAAGGCAGTAAAAAAAAAAAAAAGATGGAAGTGACACACAGAGTCACTGTACCAAAAAGAAACGGTTTCCATTCAACCATTTCAGGAGGTAGCATACGAGCAAGTGCCCAAGGGGCTGAAGGAAGAAATACAAGCTGCACTCAAAATATTAGTCAAAAACCAGGCTCCAAAAATTGATGGGATACCAATTGAAATGTTTCAACAAGCTGGTGCAGCACCAAGCACTTTCTCACGTATGCCAGGAAATTTGGAAGATAGCAGTTTAGCCAACTGACTGAAAGAGATCCATATTTGTACCCAGTCCAAGAGAATGCTCACTATAGAACACTGTCATTAATATTGAGCAACAATAACAACAAATGATAGAACCACACTCATTGAGAGGAGAAACAGCATGTCCATATAGTGGGAGTGCCTCTTAATTCCTCTCTCAAGAAAAACTTTTGGAATTGCGGAAAGATTGTAGCAGCCTGAGTTCAGAAGTCCATGTGGGAAAAGCAAAGAATTGTCTAAGACACCACAGGGAGAAGCTGACCAAACGAACCCCAGAACAGAGGGGGAGGGAGAATCTATTGATCCTGTATTACAATATCATTGACATCACATGCCAGTAAAAGTTTGCTGAAGATCATCCAACAATGGTTACAGGAGACATTGACAAGGAACTGTTGAACACTAACACGGTTCAGGCCAGATTCTGAAGAGGACATAGAACAAGGATATCATAATTGATGTCAGATGGATCTTGGCTGAAAGCAAAGAATAACAGGAAAAAAAAATGTTTACTTGTGTTTTATTGACAATGCAAAGGTATTCAACTGTGTGGATCCTAACTATGGTAGTTACAAAATCTCATGTCAACTTTAGGGTATTATGAGTGAAGGGGTGGAGTCTGGTCTCTCAATCAGGTCATAGTCAATGATGCCTCTGTGTGGGTGTGGCCTTCTCATAAGGATTCTGGGAACTCCCTCTCTCTTGATTCTGCCATCAGAAGAGGTGGGCCACAATCTGTCTGCTTCACAGTCCTATTGACAAGCCACATGGAGCCATGCTGATGGCAGCCAGAGACCTGGAGACGTATCCACTGCCATTGGCTCTGCCTGTGATTTTCCAACATTCAGCATCTTTGCATGTGCTGTGTGAATCTAAAGAGGAGTTAATGGACTAGTATCAGACATATGGGCTAATATCAGACTTAATGGACATGATCTGGACTGGGCTGAGATGTTTTCTCAATATACAATTGTTCTTTGATGTAAAGCCCCCTCTTGTACATACATGAATGTCTCTGGATTCGTTTCTCTAGTCAACCGGCCTGACACAGTAACAAATTATGGATAGTCTTGAGATGAATGGGGATTCCAAAAATCATCATTGTGCTCATGCTGAACTTGAATATTCCTCAAAAGGCAGTTGTGCCAATAGAACAATGGAATACTGCGTGGTTTAAAATCAGGAAAGATGTGTGACGGGGTTGCGTCCTCTCACCATACTTATTAAATCTGTATACTGAGCAAATAATCAGAGAAGCTGAATTATATGAAGAAGAATGCAGCATCAAGATAGAAAGAAGGCTAATTAACAACCTGCGATGTTCATAAGGCACAACCTTGAATGCTGAAAGTGAAGAGGACTTGAAGCCCTTGCTGATGAAGATAAAAAATTGCAGCCTTTAGTATGGATTATGAATCAATGTAAAGAATGCCCAAATCCTCACAACTGGTCCAATAGATAACGCCATGATAAATGGAGAAAAATTTAAGTTAGCAAGGATTTTGTCTTTCTTGGATCCACAATCAATGCTTATGGAAGCAGAAGTCAAGAGATCAAAAGACACATTGCGCCCAGTAAATCTGCTGCCCGGGGCCTCTGTAGAATGCGGAAAAGCAGGGAGTTTACTTTGAGGACTTTCCAACGTACCCCTGCCATGGGATTTTCAATGGCCTCCTATGCACTTGAAAGTTGGACGTTGACTAAGGAAGACCACAGAAGGATAGACGCATTTGAAAGATGGTGTTTTAAAGAACATGGAGAGACCTGTGGGCTGCCAAAAAAACAAACAAATCTGTCTTGGAAGAAGTATAGCCATAAAGCTCCTAGAGGCAAGGATAGGGGGACTTTGTCTCATGTATTTTGGACATGTCATCAGTAGAGGCCAGTTCCTGGAGAAGGACATCATGCTTGGAAATTTAGAAGGGCAGCAAAAAAGTGTAAGGCTCTTCACAAATGGATTGATACAGTGTCTGCAACAATGGGCTCAAACATAAGAACGATCGGGAGGATTGTGCAGGACTGGGTAGTCTTTCATTTGTTTACATAGGGTAGCTATGAGTCGGAACCTACTCGATGGCACCCAACAAGCACAACAGTGAGTCTTTCTCCAATCTGGATTCCATGTTCTTTTTCATATAGACCAACTTCTTGGATTGTACATGTACACATATCCTCTGTCAGACCTACATATATATTCATGGGTGTAGTCCTATTTATGTTTGCATCCCCATTTACATGAGTGTTTGTCTGTGCATCCATTTATGTATGCTGTGTTGTCAGTACAGAAGGCACTTTGATTCTGCCTGGATTATTGCACGTTTCTCCAGTGTATGAGCAAGCCAGGGTGGCCTCCTCCACAGTGTAAGGCAAGTTAGTTCAGGGAAGTGAAGGACAGATGCGCCCCACGGTACTCTACTCATCCAGCTCCTAATGAATCGCTTGGGGACCAATGGAAAACAAAATCAAAACCAATGTTATGGTCAATGCTGAAGGGGACCAATAAATCCTGTTAGTCCCAGTGTCCTCTGCTGACACCACCACCAGTACCCCTGCCCCAAGGGTATAAGGAGGGCCAGGTGAATGGGTTGACCCAACTCAGACAAAAGAATTCTCTGAGCATCCATAGCTATGCCTCTCTCAAAAGCTTTACAGAGAGTTCAAACCCCAAAAGTTTGCACATAAACATATTCAGGGGACTTCAACGAGTTTGTGAAAAAAAGTTCCATTATTGTTTTATGTTTACACAAATGTTTAAAAACAGCAGGAGCCATATAGAAAGTATTGAGTTGTGGTTCCAAGAGTTAATCCTTCATGAAATGGAGAGGTCACAATAAACTAAGTTAGTCAGAGCAAGACTTTCTGAGGAAACTGAAATTAGGCTGATGGATAATCCAGACATTGTCATAATGGCAATGGGTATGAAGAGAGATGTGCTCTATAAATAGCCAAAGTGAAATAGAGTATTCCAAGAGGAAGGCAAGGAGACAGATAGGCTCGGGATACAATCAAGGTATAGGGTCCAGTTTTGAATACAGACAAGCAAGAAGGTTGGCTGATCAGTGTTTCAATCTAGTCTGTCTGGTTCTAACCTCAATGTGCTGACTTCCGTGCTCTCATGCCTCCACCCACTGCAGGACAAGCCTCATAGACTGCCACTCTGGAATTCTCACTGGGGCACACACTGTTCTGAGGATTAGCCATGCCCTAACCCCTAACTCATTTATTAAATCAGTGGTTCTATGTCATAGACTCTATTTTATACCCATTTTGTGGGTGAGAAAATTAAAGGCCTGAGATTAAGTGACTAGGTCCCATAGTCAGTAAATACTGAATTTGACTTCTGAATCCATAAAATTATTTTATTTCTTAGTGACTTTGTTTCTTTACAAGTGTTCCCTTCTTCATTATTACTCTACATGGCAGCAACATCAATGGGCTTTAACAGAAAGGTACTACCTGTATTTACCTACCCCCACCTCACCCAGAAAATCAAATTGTTTGTCCTGGTTTCTGTTTTCCTTCAGTCGTTACCACTGAGTTGGTACAGTTGGGTCATATGTTAGTTGGTAAAGAGCTGCTTCCTGAAGCATTTTCATCCTGTACCCTGCTCATCCCAGCACCTCCATGGAACCCAGCACCTTCCCCCTTACAGCAACTCAAGGAACAGATAGGTCATATTTTAACTGCTGTGATATATTAATTGTCATAAAGGAGTGCTAAAAGTGTCCAGAGGCAAAAGAAAATCTTTACCATTGAGTTGATTCCTGACTCATAGTGATCCTACAGGATAAAGAAAAAAGGGTTTCCAAGATGGTAAATCTTTGACAAAACAAAGAGCCTCATCTTTCTCCCATGGAGTTGTTGTGGGTTTGAACTGCCAGCCTGTGGTTATCCACCCAATGCTCGTCTCACATCACTATGAGGGCTCCTCACAATGTCCAGAGTCATTATTTTGATGGCAGTGAGTCGTGAGTAGTGAATAACCAGAAGGCAATCTTGGGGTCCAGGTGTCCTCAGGAGAAAGCAGTTCCACCAGGGCCTAAGTCAGACTCATAATGATAAAAGCTCAGACTTAGGGAAGAGGCATAGCTCAGCACTCCCATTTCCAGAAAGGCCTCCCCTTTTCATGGGAATACTATCCTTGGACGCATAAATATGGAGCCTTCAGGCCTAGTGACAATTTTAATGAGATGCTCTAAAAAAAATCTGTAAAAATGGTTAAGATTTAACATGACCGAGTTCCTCGGTGTTTCTTTTTATGTGTCTATAAAAGTGATATCATCCAAGCAGTAGTGGAGATGATTAATCTGGCTGCAGTCTTCAGGGAGAGGTTGGAGGCAGGGTGCCCAAGCAGGGATAGTGGCAAAGACCCAGGTGACGTTCAAGGGTCCAAGTCAGCCAAGCCTTGGAAAGATAGACCATGGGAAGGAAGAGAAAGGAGCCATCACAGGAAGCAGATGGATGTAGTGGGAAACCATAGGTATCACAGCGGAAATGATGATGTCCGAAATAAAGAGAGATGATGAGGGGATTTATTTTGTACGTGTCAAATTGGAGATATAGGCTAGCCTAAACTATAGTGAGAAGGAGGAACCAAAGTAATCACTAGGTTGAGTGTGTTGTTATTAGGTTCCATGGAGAGGATAACTACCCAGAGTGACCCTTGGCACAACAGGAGAAAACACTACCAGTCCAACAACGATTGAAGCAGTACATTGTCTGAGGTTTAGGCCAGCTCCGGAAGATGATGTGGAAGACGGCGGATAGCATTGCTCATGCCAGAGGATTTTCTCTTAATTGTTGCTATGTTTGGGCCCGTTGTTGCCACCGCGGTGTCAATCCATCTCATTGAGGACCTTCCTCTTTTTCAATGCCTTTCTACTTTACTGAGCATAATGTCCTTCTCCGGGGACTTGTCTCGCCTGGTGAGATGTCCAAAGAATGTCAGATGAATTCTTGCCACTGTTGCCTCTAAGGAGCACTTGGGTCTTACATCTTCTACGACATATCAGTTTGTCCTTTTAGCAGTCCATAAAGATCTCCAGCACCACAATTTAAATGCAGCAATTCTTCTTCAGTCTTCCTTATTCAATGTCCAACTTTCACATGGATATGAGTGAATTGAAAATAGCAGGGCTTGGATCAGGTGTGCCTTAGTTCTCAGACTAACATCCTTGCTTTTCAATACTCTAAGCAGATCTCGTACAGCAGGTTCACCTACTGTAACTGTCTTTTGAACTCTTGTAAGCTGCACTGATTGTGGAGCAAAGAAAGACAAAAGCCTTGGCACCTCATCCTTTCCTCCATGTATCAGGATGTTACCGATTGGTCCAGTGGTGAGGATTTTTGTCTTCTTTACATTGTCATAATCCATACTGAAGGCGGCAATCCTTGATCATCATCAACAAGTACTTCCAGTCCTCCTCCCCTGCAGCATCAAGACTGGGTCATCTGCCTAGCCCAGGTCCTTAATAAGCCTTCCTGCGATCCTGAGGCTGCATTCTTCTTCACAGAAGGCAGCTTCTCTATTTATTCAGTATTCAGTTTGAACAAATATGGTGAGAGGATGCAACCCTGTCACACATCTTTCCTGATTTTAAACCAGGCAGTATTCTTTTGCTCCGTTAGCACAACTGCCTTTTGATCCATGTACAAGTTCAGCATGAGCACAATGAAGTGTTCTGGAATTCCCATCCCTCTCAAGGTCATCCACAGTTCATTATAATCTACATAGTTGAATGCCTTAGCATAGTCAATGAAATGCAAGTAATTATCCTTCTGGTCTTTTCTGCTTTCATCCAAGGTCCATCTGACATGAGCAATAATATCCACTGTCTTCCACATCATCTCCCGGATCTGGCCTAAACCTCAGACAATGTACTGCTACAATCGTTGTTGGATAATCATCCACAAAAATTTATTTTCACATTATATCAATTATACTGTTCTATAATTTGAACATTGTGTTAGCTCACCTTTATTTGGAATGGGCACAAACACGAATCTCTTCCAGTTAACTGGCCAAGCAGCTGTTGTCTGAATTTCCTGAGTGCTTCTAGGACTTCATCAGCTTGTTGAAAAATGTCCATTGATATTCCATCAACTCCCGGGGCCTCGTTTTTTGCTCAGGCTTTCGGTGCAGCTTGAACTTCTTCCTTCGGCACTATTGCTTCTTGCTCATATGCTACCTCCTGAAATAGTGGGATGCCCACTGGTTCTTTTGGGTACAGCATCATTGAATATTTTGCCCAGAGAATCTTTCAATATTGTCACTGAGGCTTGAGTTTTATCTTTAGTTCGTTTAGTTTAAGATATGCTCTATATGTTCATCCTTTTTCCGTTTTCTAACTCTGCATGTTTGCACATTTTACTATTCTGAGTTTGACAGTAGCTCCCTCATAGTCACGGGGGTACTCTCCAGCCAGAGGACCATTGTCAAGGACAGGAATCTTTAAAATATGGAGCGGGAACAAGCTCTTTGTGGCAGCATGCATGGAGAGGGAAGGGAGTTGAGGAGAGGTCCTCACAGCTTCCCACTTCTAGAAGGCAGGAAAGAAAGGGAACCAGGAGAGAGAAGCTTTAGGGAAGTAAAGAGTAAACCAAGAGCTACCATTGCTACAGCTACAGCTTCCATTAATATCTTGTTTCCCTGTGAGAGAAACAGCCAGTGCCTGGGGTTTCCACACCCTTCAATCTATAGAAGGTGATCAGTCTATAGCCTGATCATTAAAATAGATAAGCCCCTGTAAGGTCAGATGAAATGCTTTAACTGATTCCTTATTCAGAGTTCCCCTGCCCATTTTCATATATCCTGATCAGGAAAGGGTTGTGGGCCACCCAGAGTCCTAAAATGGTCCATTCCTGAGCAACTTCATCATTTACCCTAGGGCTATGATGAATCCTTCCTGAAAATATATATTTGCTTTCTTTCCTAAAATCCCTCTCTAAACAGACAACCCCACTGACCCTGGAAGAGGAAGCAGACCAGAGACCTAACAGAGTGAATGGGTTCTGAAGGAGGTGATGGTCACTCTGGACAATTCTGTAGCACAAAGGTTTAAACGGCTCCTCTCTGTACACATGGGGTGGGACTTTCAGGTTTACATGGGCGCCAGAGACACACAGGCCTTAGTTGTTATAATCCATCCAGAAAATCTGCCTCTCTCTGTTCAGTTTTTCTTTCCTTTTTTTCCTTTTTGCTGGTGATGACGAGCAGCCTAACCTGTGGATGAGGCGCCCTGGTGGTATATTCATAGCATGTGGCTGCTAACTGGAAGATTTTCCTTTTGAATCTGTCCAGTGGCCCCACAAGGAATGTCCTAGTAATCAGCTTCCATAAAGATTACAGCCTAAAAATCCTGATGGAACTTTTCTGCTCTGTTGTAGGAGGTTATCATGAGTAAAAATGTACCCTCAAAGTACCCTGATAACAATGTTTTTGAAGTACAGAAAGTTAATACAGTCCCACTAGGAATTTTCCATAATGCCCAGAAGATTCCATGATGCCCTCCACTTAGAATCGTTCAAATACATGGCCTCATCAGAGAGTAGACCTCTGAAGGCACAGACTATGCAGGAAAGATCTTTGGTGCTCATTAATCATGCATTAGGTCACAACAAGAAGAAGCAAAGCCTTGGGGGGAAATCGGAGAACTATTAAATCAAGGCTTTCCTATAGCGGACTATTAGAGAAGCCTGCTCCCTTGAGAGGATTGAGGAATGGTGACAATTTTAAGCTCCTGAGATTTAGGCCTGCATTAGCTGGCCCAGTGGGCCTTTCGAAGTTCTCTGACTTTGAGCTGGATGTGGCTATGGTGAGTGGGAAATACTACCCTCAGGGGCAGGCTAACTACGCATGTACAACCCACTGCAGTCCTCAGGCACTACAGCAGGGTGTGTGTCTAATCACAGAAAGCTGAAAAAGCACTAGATGGAAGCATACCTCTAAATGGGGCTTACCTGAGCTTGTGGAGTGCCTGGTCCACCAACAGGGCAGCTGGATGGGGTGGTCCAGCCAGGAAGTAGGACCTCTATGAAGAATCGATGGTCTTAAAATTAACACCCTCAAGGAAAAAAGGAAACATCTTGTTAGCCATTTAAACACTGTTCTCATTCAGCAGATGATGACATAGAAGTTCCGAGACCTTGAATAGGTTGCTGTG
>NW_022109491.1:50998323-50999368 GCF_000313985.2 Echinops telfairi
CACTGGCCTGTGATCTTCCTGCATTTTGCGTCATTGCATGTGTTTCGTGAGTCTGAAGAGAACTTTATAAATTGGTATCGGACATATGGGCTAATATCAGACTAATGGGCTTGATCTGGACTGGGCTGGGATGTTTTGTCTATATTCAATTGCTCTTGTATATCAAGCTCTTTCCTATATACATATGAATGTCTATGAATTTGTTTCTCTAGTCTATCCAGACTAACACAGTTGCCTAGGAAATAAATGGCAAGCACATGCTTACAACCCTGAGGCCTTTTGAGAAGCCCAAACCAGTTGCAATTGTATTGACTCTGATTGGTAGTGACAATATGTATAAAAAGAACAAACTCAATGGGGTGAGGGCAGGGCTTATGGGATGATTTTTTTTGCAAGTAGAGTGCCAGACTTTTCTTTAAACCCACCTCTGAGTGGGCTCAAACTTTGAACTTTTGTTTAGTATCTTTGAGCTTAACCGTCCATGTGGAAGGACAGAGGTAAAGAAAAGGAGGACACCAGAGCCCTGAGGTTCTGAGAAGTCAGCACTGTCTCAGAAACACATGGCAGGCCCTCTCAGGCAAAGACTTCGAAGCCAGGTTCCGAATGGGTCAGGGACAGTCAACTTCCCTACCAGAATCCCGGCTCTAGAATTGGCATGGCACATTCGAGAGGGGACGGGGTGTCTGTGTTCCATTTAGCCTTTCCAGAACCTTGCTGCTGTTGTTGGGAGGTGCTGTTGCATAAGTGCTGACTGCTCACAGCTCCATGTGGCGCAGTAGACCTGCCCCGTGCTGTCCAGGCTGCAGTCTTCGCAGAAGCAGATTGCTTGGTCTTTCTCCCACAGAGACACTGAGTGGGCCACAACGGCTAATCTTTTGGTTAGCCCTTACACACTTAACCATTGCACCATCAAAGCTCTGTCCTGCAGAACTTTGCCTGACTCAAATATATTCAGTGACGTACTTTTCCCTCTTTAGAATAGTGATTTGGCATTTTAAAAAACAATAACTAACGATAAAACCCTTTGACTCAATGTTCCAAATTT
>NW_022109491.1:50999468-51002067 GCF_000313985.2 Echinops telfairi
TGGGCCACAACGGCTAATCTTTTGGTTAGCCCTTACACACTTAACCATTGCACCATCAAAGCTCTGTCCTGCAGAACTTTGCCTGACTCAAATATATTCAGTGACGTACTTTTCCCTCTTTAGAATAGTGATTTGGCATTTTAAAAAACAATAACTAACGATAAAACCCTTTGACTCAATGTTCCAAATTTTGCAACTTCCTTGTGTTTGTCCTCTCATGTGCTCCCAATGACAGCCTCCGCCTGTTCGATCTCCTTCCCCCTCTATTCCATCTATGAGCCCTGGATCCCCCCAGGTTGCTTTCGTGTGATTCAAGACACCGGAGCAGATAGGGTGAGCGGTGGCCTGGGACCAGGTTGGGTAACAAAGATACCTACCGCCCACCCATTAATGGCCTGACTCACCCAGGAAGGTGGTAAGAATGCCTGGGAGACCTTCTCTCGGCAAATCTGCTCCCTCAGAGGTGAGGGATTCTCTGTGACCATGATGCTTCAGCAACTTCAGAACACACTGATGTTCCTGCAGGCTTCTCTCTGAGAGGAGTTAGGATCAAAAGAACAGCTTTAGTTAAGCGAACAAAGAACAAAAATTGTTGGAATAAATACAGCTCATGAGACAGCCCAACCCTATTGAGTGGTCGTTTTCTGGTTTCTTTGCTTTTGGGTATTTATTTTTGTGTTTGTTTTGGGGGGCGGGGAGCGGGACGTTAGCTTCTCTTCTCCTCTCTTCTCTTTGTTAAGATGTTTAGTGGATCTCATGTGAGATATAGACAGCTCCTCTTGGAAAGATGGTCAGTGGAATAACATAGGGTGGATGCTGCTGATTTGCTGCTGAAAAGGTGCCACCAGAAAACACTTGGGCTAAAAGAAGGCCCAGAGCCCAGAGTTCTGTCCTAACAGGCCAACCTGCAGGGATAATTAGGGCTCCACATTTAGAATAGGCCATGCACCCACTAAAACCCTTTGGACATTTTGATGGATGCGCTCATCTTTCCTTCCCAGTTTGTGTTTGGGTGGCCGTGTGGGTAGCAGCAGACTGGACAGACTATAAGAACTGTGTTAGTCTGGGTACATTAGAGAAACAAATCCACAGACATTCATATGTATAAGAGAGAGTTTTATATAAAGGGTAAGTGCACATTAAGAAAACATCCCAACCCAGTGCTTCCGAAGCCCACAAGTCCAACATTAGCCCATATGTCCGACACCGATCCACAAAGTCCTCCTCCATCTCACGAAACCCACAAAATGATGCCAACTACAGGAGGAAAGCTGAATCAGTGAATGTGTAAGCATCTCAGCACTGCCAGGGGTCTCCACACGGCTGCTCCAGCACCCAGGGTTGCATAGGGGTAGGTCCATGTGGCTTCTCCATGGGGATGTCTTGCAGGAAGTCAGCCTTGCCAGCTAAAGCAGGGAACTGCGAAGGCAACTGCACTCTGGTCCAGCCATCAGAAAGCAAGAGAACCAAGAACTAGAAAGGCGAAGTTCACCAAACCATTTATCTCTCCGCCCTTCACTTAACTCCACATGTGTTTATCGGACAGGTTGGCACAATAAACTTTAACTATATCAAGAACTAACACCCAAAACCATGCCAGGGCTCGTTTAAATCTTGTCTCCTTGTTTACTGACCTGCAAGACCCTCCACTCTAAACAGAAGGTAAATCTCATTACCCTCATCACCCTAGGGAGGGGGAGAGGAGAGATTGGGTCATAAAGCACTTGTCTCTTTATGACAGATTTCTGTCAGGAGTTATGATATCATATAATAATGTCATTATCATCACCTACATTCAATTAATAAAGAAATTCAGATGTATTCAGCACCAGCTATGTGCATGGTACTCTATGGAATGGAGGGTGTTGGGGAGTATAACACCAAACGGTACCACACCAACACACAGTCCTCAAGAACTTTTGATTCACAATCCCATTCATGCACCATCTAACCACATTGCCTCTTAGAGCCCAGCATTTATCTAGACCCCTCAGGACATGCTCACATAAAACAGATTCGTTTTCTCCCCATAAAGAACGTATTCATCCCAGTAAGTAGTAATGATTCTGAATCACGAAAAGCCACAGCAGAAGTCAGAACAGGATGACTCTTGACCTGGGATCTTGGAGCATCAGTAGGCTCTCAGCAGATGGAAAAGGGGTGAGAAGCATGCTAAGAGAAAAGTAATACGGTCATATTAGGAAGGAGAGTTATAAATGCAGAAGCAACCTGGCAACAAAGGATAGAATGTGATAAATCTCAAATGAGTGTTTCTGGCAATAAATACTGACAAGATAGAGAAAAACAATGCTTGGATTAGAATAATCAGGAAAGGCTGCATCGAGCAGGTAAGGTTTCTAAGGGATCTTTCTTTGGCAGATGGGAGAAAAAAACTGCAATTAACTTGATTCTGATTTACATCAACCCTACAGGACAAGGTAAAACTCCCCCCTATGGGTTTCAAAGACTAGTTCTCTCTCTCTCTCTCTCTTTAAACATTTTATTGGAGACTCATACAACTCTTGTCACAATTCATACATCCATCCATTGTGTCAAGCACATTTGTATATTTGTTGCCATCATCATTCTCAAAATATTT
>NW_022109491.1:51003352-51007129 GCF_000313985.2 Echinops telfairi
ATCCAGCCTATCTTATCTAGACAGACCTGCAGAGAGAATAATATGTACAAAAACAAGACAGAGCAAATCAAAGCAGCAAAAGAAAACAAAACAACAGCAACAACAAACCAATTACAAGAAAAACCTGTAAATAGTTCAAGGTCTGTTTGTTGACCTTTAGGAGTGTTTTCTGGTTATATCTGATGGGGTGCCACGCCCTGGCCCCAGAGTCGATTTTTGGTATTTCCTCGGGACTTCCTTACTCTGCTCCCCTTGCTGTTCTGTTGCACACCCTTAGTGTTTTGCCTCCATGTGGTGGGGTCAGCTCTCCAAGACTAATGCTTTATGGGAGTAGAAAGCCTTGTAGTTATCAGCCCAACATGCAATGACTACACCACCAGGACAAGGTATATTAGAGCCAATATTGCAGCATGCCTTGGACTCTTGGACCCTGATTTAAGAGTCTATTGTTAGAAATAGGCAACCATGAAATCATAGGACAGGAAAATGGCTCAGAGAAAGTAATGTTTGTTTCCCCTATTTGGGAGAGACAATCCTGTCACTGCAGGGATTCAGCATCTCTGGAAAAGTCAGAGTGGGAGTGGGAAGGGAAAGACTAGAATTCATTTCCAACCCCCAGGCTAAAGCTCTCCTGGAAAAAAGAATTCCTCTCCCTTTCCACGGTTCACAAAACTGTCCTCCCTTGCTGTCCCTCCAACACAGTTCACACCATGTGGGGAACATTTGTTGCTCTTTACTAAGAAAGGTTGCTTTCTGTTGTGTTTTTTTTTTTAATCAAAACCAAAATGGAACTATCAAGGTCTCCTGAACACAGCTTACTTAAAAACACAATTTTCCACTTGCTCTCTGTGGGTTTTTGTTTAGGTTCCTTTCTTCTTCCATCATTGCTCTCGGCACACTACTAATAAGATGTATGGTTTCTCTTGAAGCTTTGGAGCCCAAATGACCTTTTTTGCTATGTTTTATCACAGCCAAGTGCCCATTGGCTAAGCCTGAGGGCCCACCAGCAGGGCCTGTGGGAGACAAATAGGAAGGGAACAGCATTCAAAAACTAGGCATGATTCCAAAGAAAGGAATAGAGTATAAGTAAAGAATCAATTTAGTGTATTTCTTCGTGGTGTGAGATTACAATGATACCATGTTATGTGTACAGTGAGTGTCCTGCCTTTTTCCCCCTCTTTCATGTCAGCATTTCCCTATGTCAGTTTGTGACACTATCCTCCTTAGATCTCTTTATCTGGCTAACTCCTACTCACCTTCCATGCCTCAGCATCCATAGCAGTACTTCCAGAAAGAGTTCCCTGACCAGCAGCATCGCAAGTGACAGGCTCTCTTACGTATTGCCTTATTCCTACATTTATTTTCTCTTAATTCCGATCAATGATATTCCAATTTCTTGGTTACATGAGGGCATGAAATTATATGAGGAGTAAATGTATCCTTTATGCCTAGTATAGTCTCTATTGCATATTAAGCATGCAATAAATATTTGTTGAATCAATTAATGGATGACTGCATGAAGGGATCAATGGAGGGAAAGATAGTTGATGAATGGATGAATGTTGTCTTTTATAAACTTTATTTTTAAAGGCCCAACATATTTTATTGTAATAATATACCACAATTGTACCTTTCTTTTCATTTTGTTTGTTAACACAATGTGTTATTTTCCTCACTAAACTCTGAACAAAATTATAATACGTAGAAGACTGTGGCTTAGATAGATGCTCCTTGATATCCCCCTACAACAACAACTTGATAAACCAAATAAACAGATACAAACAATGATTCCAGATCCCTGCACCTCAAAGGGAAGGTTGAGGAAATTGAACTGATCACATTTGGAAAGTGAGTTAGAATGAAATCAGAAAAAAACTCAGAGGTTCTCAGAGAGTGCATGCCCAGCCAGCTGGCCCAGCACAGCATGGTTATTTTGAGACCGCAGCAAATAGCAGCCCTGGGCAAAGAGCCCAGGAAGGCAATTTCACAGAAAATGCAGCTGGAAGCAGAGATACTAAGTGAATGAGCCTGGGAAGAAATGAGGTGGGCGGGTCATATGCTGGTCCAAAGTAGCCTGAGGAAGAAACACAGGGAGTCCCATAGCTTTGAAATAGGGGAACACCTGGGAAGTGCCCCCGAAACAGAATAAGCAGACCAAATCATTGGAGCTTCAGAACAAGAGATTGATAAGACAGGAATATAACTTCGTGGAGTGAGTAGGGTGAGTGAGGGAAAGTGGGAGGGAATTTCAGAATACCTGATGGAATGCAGAGAAAGGAGCCTTGAAATTAATGACAGTGGTGATACACCTCCATTTGGACAGTAGCTATCGATTGAATAGTGTAACAATCAGAAGTTTCCCCTTGACCAGTCTCATGATGATCCCTCTTCATTTCTTATTTGAGAACCCCCACTTTAATGTTCTTATAAGATTGGTCTAGTTGTTCCAAAATCCTTTAATTTTTGTTTATATGAAAGTATCCTATTTTCACTGTCATATATGAGGGATAATTTTCCTGGTATGTTATTTGTATTTGGCAAGTTGCTTTTCTTTTAGAGTTTTACATGTACCATTCCATTGCTTTCTTGCCTACATTGTTTCTGCTGAGAAATCAGAGCTTAGTCTTATTTGCTTTCCTTTGCAGGTAATGTTTCATTTGTCCCAAATAGCTTTCAGGATTATTTATTTGTCTTTGATTTTGGAAAGTTCAACTATGATATGTCTTGGTGGTTGTTTTTCTTTGTTACCATTTGCTTCTTTGTTTTTAAGCAGTCTATGCTGTTTAAGGGCTTGCTAAGATTCTTTTTGTCTTTCATATTAGGGAAGTTTTTATACCACAAATTCTCAAAATTTTTTCAAAGGGTTGTGTTTATTTGTTTGTTTTGTTTGTCTCTTTCTGTCCTGAAACTCATCAAACTTGATCAGATTTCTCTTGATAGTTTTCTACATAATTCTTAGTGCTTTTAATTCCTCTTCTCAGTCTTCTGTTCCTTTTTCTGATAATCTCTCTGGCAAATTAGCATTGAGAGCTTTTTTCCCTTTATTTCACTAACTCTGCTTTCCAACAATTCAATTCTATTATTTTCCTCATTCTATGTATTACCTAGTTCTGAAATTTTAATAGTAATCATCTGTTTGCCATTTTGAATTTCTGTTAGAATTTTTGTTTGCCATTTTGTATGGTATCTCTTGTCTTCCTTATTTTGTTGGTTTGTTCTTAAAGTGTCTTCCTGAATTTTTCAATAGCTCTGCTTGTGTTTTACTGTATTTTACCTGTAGTTGCCTTGATCTTTCTCTCCACGTGCTAAAGGTGCATAAATAGTATTCTTTTGAATTCCTTCTCAGGTAATTCTGATGTTATTTCTTCCTCAGAAATGTTTTCTGACTTTATTTTGGTCACATTTTGAGCCACTCTGTCTTGTTTCTTTGTGTGAATTGATGCTAGCTGTTTTTTCTGAAGCACTGTATTTTATTGGTGGTTGTAGGTTGCTGTGATGTTTTCTTTCTTTCTCTTTTATTAGGAACACGTTGGTTTGATTTTACTTTATTTTTTTTTAGATATACCTGAGTGAGTTGGTGAGTACACTGCTTTGCTCCCTAGCCTGACAGGACTGTGGCACTTATATTACCTGTCTACTGGTGGATGTAATGGACTATGGGAGTGTGTACACACTTTTTAAATTTTCTGTTCATGTAGAGAAGTTGAGGCTGTATTGGATTAGTGTTGGCCTTTATTATTGATCAGGGAGTAATGCAGAAGCAGATGGTTGCTCTCA
>NW_022109491.1:51008854-51009977 GCF_000313985.2 Echinops telfairi
TCATTCACTATTATAAAATTTTTTGTTCTGATGATGCCTGATCCCTGATCCTTTTGACACTTCGTGATCACACAGGCTGGTGTGCTTCATCCATGTGGGCTTTGTTGCTTCTGAGCTAGATGGCTGCTTGTTTACTTTCAAGACTTTAAGACCCCAGATGCTATATCTTTTGATAGCCTGGCACCATAAGCTCTCTTAACCCCGTTTGCTTATGCACCCATTTGTCTTCAGCGATTGTATCAGGGAGGTGAGCACACAATGATATGATATTTTGTTATTTGATGCCTGATAACTGATCCTTTCAGCACCTCGTGATCATGCAAGCTGGTGTGCTTCTTCCATGTGGACTTTGTTGCTTCTCAGCTAGATGGCTGCATGTTTACCTTCAAGCCTTTAAGACCCCAGATGCTATATCTTTTGATAGCTGGGCACCATAAGCTTTCTTCACCACATTTACTTATGCACCCATTTTGTCTTCAACAATTGTGTCGGGAAGGTGAGCATCATGGAATGCCAATTTAATAGAAGAAAGTATTCTTGCATTGAGGGAATACTTGAGTGAAGGCCCAATGTCCGTCTGCTATCTTAATACTAAACCTATAAATATATGCACATAGATCTATTTCCCAATCCTCATGTATAAATATATTTACATATCTACATGCCTTTATTTAGACCTCCTCTATAAGTGCCCTTTGCCTCCTAGCTCTTTCCTCTATTTCCTTCGACATTCTACTTGTCCCACTGCCATGCTCAGTCTTCATTTGGGTTTCAGTAATTCCTCTTGGTTACATTACCCTTGATCACTCCCTACCAGGCCTTGTACACCCTCCTCATCACCGATTTGGACCACTTGCTGTTCCCTTGTCTCTGGGTTTGTTAACACCACTACCTATCCTCTCACCTTCCCCTCTCTCATGTCCCCCTGGAACTGTCGATCCTGTTGTTTTCTCCTTCAGATTGTTCATCCAGCCTATCTTATTTAGGCTATGTGCAGAGATAATAACATGGAAAAAACAAGACAGAGCAAAACCAAGCAACAATATACAACAAAATAACAACAACAACAAACCAATGACAAGAAAGAAAAGCTTGTAGTTAGTTCAAGGACTGTTTGTTATCC
>NW_022109491.1:51010423-51039367 GCF_000313985.2 Echinops telfairi
GGGCAGACCAACACGGTGATATTACTTCCGGTGGAAGAGGCATTGAGGAACAGGGCATCTGCGATGGGTCAGTGTGTTCCGTTCACTGAAGAGTTATGGACCATTGGGGTACCTGGTACAGGACAGAATTCCTGCCCACCTAGGAAATGACTAGGGCCAATGCACCTGTTGCAATAAGGAGTTTCTGCTGCCTAGATGTATCTGAAAGATCACTAGTGGTATCGTGGATTTCACATTGGGCGACTAATAACAATATTACCAGTTTGGAGCCACAGCCACTCCATGGGAGAAAGACAAGGCTTTCTACTCAGATAAAGAGTTACAGTCTCAAAGGCCTTATTACTAAAATCTACACTACTTTGCAAGCTTACAATAAGAAAAAGATAACTGCCCACTAAGGAAGTGGGCAAAGGACCCGAACAGACATCTCACAGGGCAGAAACCCAAATGGCCAATAAACATATGAGAAAATGTTCCCAATCATTAGCCATAAGGGAAATACAAATTAAAACAATTATGAGATACCACCTAACACCCTCAAAGATAGCCCAATTCAAAAAATCAGAAAGTAACAGTGTTGGAGGGGCTGTGGTGAGATAGGAATTCTCATCCACTGCTGGTAGGGGGAGAAAGGTGGAATTGATCACAAGGATCAACATATAACCCCCTCCTAGCGGGACAAACAACAGAAAAGTGGGTGAAGGGCAACAGAGCATGATGTAAGATATGAAAATAATAATCTATAACTTATCAAGAGTTCATGAAGGAGGGTGGATAGGGGAGGAAGGGGGGAAATGAGGAGCTGATATCAAGGGCTCAAGTGAAAGGAAAATGCTTTGAAAATGATGATGGCAGCACACATGCAAATATGCTTGACACATGGATGAACATATAGATTGTGATAAGAGATGTAAGAGCCCTCAATAAAGGTATTTAATAATAATAAAAAAGAGTTACAGTCTCAGAAACCCACAAGGACAGTTCTACCCCATCCTATATGGTTGCTATGAGTTGAAATCAGCTAAATGACAGTTAATTTGGTTTATGGGTGGCTAGCCATAGGGTGCCTTGTCCCCAAAGGAGTTTCTGCTGGCTCAAAAGGAAATTGGGTTGGGAAACCTGGTTCTGAAAGAAGCCTCTACCAGTTCAGGTGGTTATTGGGGATAGGGCACCTACCTGGCACTGTGAATGCTGCTAGCACAAGAGGGCAGAGATTACATGTCTCCAAACATGGGGGTGGCATACACCTGGCCCCCACCCAAGGATACAACTCAAACATCAGGCATAACAAAGATTTTGTACAAGACAGTATCACTAACCTCTGGATGGGTGGAGCAGGGCCTAGCCATAGGTCTGGTCACCAGAAGGGGTGCATGCAACATCAAGAAGAATGCACCTTTCTGGTCACAGTCATGGGGTTGGGTGCTATGAAGTCCTGGGCTACTGGAGCCAATTATCAGGTAGCTATCAAGTCCATTGTTTCATTCACTGTCAAAAAGGACATCTCAAGATCTATCTTGAGTACAATGTTGTCTGTGATAGGATTATATTTATCTACCCTCAAGGATTTTTAATCAATACAACTAGGATTCAAATTTATATGCCAATCATGAAAGCTACAATTCTAAAAGCATCTTCAGTCACAAATCAATAAAACATGGAATCAAGATGCATTGATCATTATTGGTTATTAGAATGTCAATGATGGAAACAAAGAGGAAGGAAAAGTATTTTGAAAATAAGATCTTGGTGATGAAAATGAAGCTGGAGGATTTGCAAGACCAATAACTTGTTGTGTTAGTCTAGGTAGACTAGAGAAACAAATTTATAAACATGCATAGGTGTATAAGAAAGAGTTTATATACAAGAGCAATTGAATATTGAGAAAACATCCCAGCCCAGTCCAGATCAAGTCTGTAAGTCTGATATTAGCCCATATGTCTGATGGCAATCTATAAAGTCCTCTTCAGACTCATGAAACACAAGCAATGATGCCAAATGCAGGAAGATCACAGGCCATGGCATGCAAGGTCTTGTGGATCCAGTGGTGGTAGAAGCATCTCAGCACTGGCAGAGGTCTCCATGTGGCTCCTCCAGTTCCCAGGGTACAGGGTCTATCAGCGTAGTGCTATGTGTCTTGTCAGTAGAGCATCTCTCAGGGAGTGAACAGAGAGAGCAAGTGTCTCCCGCCTCCAAGGAGGAAATACACCAACTCCCAGAATCCTCAGGAGAAGGCCATGGCCACACAGAGGCCTCATTGGCTATGATCTTATTGACAGACTAGACTCCATCAATTCACTCTTAATCCTTGAGAAGTCCCAAATTGACACCAGATTATGTAACCACCACACTTGTTCTAACAAACACCTTTTTCAACAACACAAAAAGGTGACTATACAAATAGACATCTCAAGATGGAATAAACAGAAATAAATTGACTATGCTAAAAATAGGCCAGGAGCTTACTGTAGAACAGACTATCAATTGCCTATAATGTAAGTTCAGGTTGAAGCTAAAGAAAGTTAAAATAAAGTCCACTAGGCACGAAAGTTGACCATGAAGCTATCCCAACTGAATTTTGAGAACATCTCAAGAACAGATTTGAAGCATTGGAAACTACTGACATAATACCTGATGAGCTGTGGAAGGACATGAAGAACATCATTCATCAAGAAAACAAGAGGTCATTTGAAAGACACATGTGTTTTTTGTGGTTTTTGGTATCTGAAACCCAGGATTGATGAACCTGTAGAGACAACAAGCAGAATAAGGGTTCCTGGTGTGTGGGGGGGTATAGTAAGGGGGTGGGGGAGTAGAGGGGAGCTGATAGCAAGGTGTTCAAGATGGAAGAAAATATTTTGAAACTCATTGTGGTAGCAATTGTACAATACTGCTTGATGTGATTGAACTATGAAATGGTATGTTATCTGTATTAGCTCCCAATAAAATGGTTTTGAAAAGAAAAGAGAGAGAGAGGAAACAGAAAAGATCAAAGTGGATGTCAAAAGAGATTCTCAAACTTGCTCTTAATGATAGCGTAGCTAAGGCAAATAAAGAAATGACGATGTCAAAGAGATGAACAAAAAATTTCAAAGGACAGTTCAAGAAGACAAAACAAAATACTATCATGAAATGTGCAAAGACCTAGCACTGGAAAACCAAAAGGGAAGAACATGTCAGCATATATCAAACTGAAAGAACTAAAGGAAAAACTGAAGTCCAGAGTTGTAATACTGAAAGATTCTATAGGCAAAAATATTGAATGATACAAGAAGCATTAAACAAAGATGGAAAGAATACAGTCACTGTACCTAAAATAACTGGCCAGCATTCCATTATCTCAGGTGGTAGCATATGAGCAAGAACCTAGGGTACTTGAAGAACAAGTTCAAGATGCACTGAAAGCATTAGCCAAAAACAAGGATCCAGGAAAATTGATAGAATACCAATTTAAATGTTCTCAACAAGCTGATAAAACACTAGAAACAACCACTCATTTAATGCCAGGAAATTTGGAAGACAGCTACTTGGCCAGCTACCTGGAAGCAATCCATATTTGTGCCCAGTCCAACGAAAGATGACTCAACAGAATACTCAAATTATAGAACTCAAATGATATCACATGCAAGTCAACTTTGCTGAAGATCATCCAGCAATGGTTGCAGCAATATATTAACAGGGAACTGCCAGAGGTCCAGATCAGATTCAGAAGAGAATGTGGAACAAAGGATACCATTGCTAATGTCAGGTGGATCTTGCTGAAATCAGAGCATACCGAAAGATGTTTATGTGTGTTTTGTTGACTCTGCAAAAGCATTCAACTGTGTAGAGCATAAAAACCTATGGATAATCTTGAGAATAATGGGAATTCCAAAGTCCTTCATTGGGCTCATACAGAGCTGGGATATGGATCAAAAGGCAGTTGTGTAAACAGAACAAGGGACTGCTGCACGGTTTAAAATCAAGAAAGTTGTGAGATAGGCTTGTATCCTTTTGCCATACTTTTTTTAATCTGTATGCGGAGTAAATAATCAGAGAGTCTATGAAGAAGAATGCAGCCTCGGTATTGGAGGACAGCTTATTAACAATCCGCAATATGCAGATGACACAACCTTGATTGCTGAAAGTGAGGAGGACTTGAAGCACTTACTGATGAAGATCAGAGATTGCAGCCTTTAGTAGGGATGGCAACTCAATGAAAAGAAGGTCAAAATCTTTACTCCACAACATGATAAATGGAGAAAATATTGAAGTTGTCAAGGATTTGGCCATGCCTGTATCCACAATTAATACTCATGGAAGCAGCAGTCAAGGGATCAACAGACATGGTGCCATGAGTAAATCTGCGGCACAAGACCTCTGTAGAATAGAAAAGTAACAAGGAAGTTATTTTGAGGACTAGGGGGTGCCTGACACAAGGCATGGCATTTTCATTTGCCTCATAAGCCTGTGAACATCGCATGCTCAATAAGGAAGGATAGATGCATTTGAATTGTGGTACTGTAGGAGAATATTGAAAGTACCATGGACTGCCAAAAGGACAAACAAATCTATCTTGGAAGGATTTATGACAGAAGGCACCTTCGAGACAAGGATGGCAAGCTTTCTCTTACATACTTTGAACACGCCATTAGGTGAGACCAAAGCCTAGTGAAGGACATCAGTCGAGAGGCAGCCAAAAAGAGGAAGACCCTCAACCAGCTCGATGACACAGTGGCTGGAACAATAGGCTCCAGCATCGGAGCAGTTGTGCAGAGTGTGCGGGATCGAGCAGTGTTTCATGCGGATCGGGACTGACTCGGTGGCACCTAACAACAACATCCCAATTGGAGAAGAAAGAGTTACAGGCTCAGAAACCTACAGAAGCAGCCCTACCCTTTCCTGGAGGATCGCTTTGAGTCATAATTGACCTGCTGACAGTAAGTTTGAGTTGCTGTTTTGTCCCACGTGGAATGCTGCTAGCAAAATCTCAAAATGACCTCATTGTGTTCAGGCCAGTTTACAATCCACGGTTCCTTTTGTCACCTTCATCATCATTTCTATTCAGTTCCTTCATCATGTTCAATCCATTTTTTTCTACCCTTTCCCCTGCAATTCCAAGATTATCATTCACATCTCTTCTGTCTTTGTTGTATGTCTCGGGAACCTGGCTGCTTAGCCTTCCATCTTGCCAGAATTCTGCCATTGAAAGTTCTTTCTGAATGTATTTTGTTGAGAAGGGCAAGAGGTAATGAAGGGCCTTCTGTGACCTCGTGAACACGAGGTTTTTCTAACAATGTCCTCTACTGGGGAATCCTGGGAGATGGAGGGCAAGGGCACCTGTGTTGCTTTGAGGGGTCTTTGAAAGTGTGGTGCTCTCTGAGAGAGCTGGTATTAGATCCAAGCAGCAATTACTCAGTTAAATTATAGCCCAAATGAACATTCTGATCTGAATTAATTTGCTAAATTAGGCCAAAATTAAGATGAGTAATAGGATGTAGAAAGTACTGACATCATGGCATAATTACCCAAAAATGCACCAGTAAATATGAATCTTAATCTCAGCACCTCTACTTACCAGTTGTGCAGAGAAATAACTTCTTTTTTCTGCATCTCAGCTTTCCCATCTGTGAAATAAATATGTTGGATCAGGTCATTATAAAATGCATTATGATTTCTGAGTTTTTAACTAGCCAATTGCACACCATATCACCTATATCTGATTACTGCTTGGCCCAAAGATGGCTGCTTTAATTCACTGTCTCTAACTTCAATTATTCCCATTATAATTTAACTTCATCCTGACTATCTAAGGCTTCTGACAGAAAATGCACTGCTTGGGAATTGAATCCAATTCCTATGGCTTTCCCATAGCGAGGAAGTAGAAAATAGAGCAGAAGGAGCCTGGGAATCTTCCTTCTGTCCTTCTAGTCTATCGGATCATGACTGGATACAAATGGTGATTGCCTACAGTGCCGGCTGGTCTTTCCACCTTAACCAGTCAGACAGTACCAATGTGGGGACCAGACACAAGCCCATAGCTCTCAGAGATCTTAGGATTTGCAAGCAGAGGAGATGTTATGCTACTGAAGGCAAGAAGACATCTGAACGTACTAGATGCAGTGAATACCCTAGCTACACAGAGGCTCGCTACCTCTGCTCCTAAACCTCCATGTCTTCAGGAGATCACAGTCAGATCTGAAGTAGCTTCAAAGGAAAGGTCAAGACTCCAAATCTCCTAATATTTCAGAGGTGAGTTCTAGTTCTGTGATTTTACCATCCCAAAGAGACAAGGTTCTGCAGCAGGCCTGCTAAGCATGGACTTGGAAAATTAAAACTTTTTGACTGACTCTCCTTGTTCTACCAAATACACAAATTGTGATGTGTGCAATCACTTTGCAGAAAGTCAGTTGGCCTTTGTTCTCAGTTACTTTGCAGTACACCAACACTAAGGCCAATGAGTGGAAGTGAATCAGAGTAAAAGGGCTGACCTAAGGGTCTAATGTTGACTACTTTCAGGAGGCTTGATGTAATCAATGATTGCCTCCTAGTGAAGCTAATCAGAGGCCTGAACTCATGGGCTTACATGGCCATGCGTAGGAGAGTAGCATGTCCCTCTTTAAGACTTAGAGGCTGTATGTTGGGACACCTGCCAAAACTCATCTGGTGCATCTCTTGAATTATTACTTTTTCCTGTTATATAAAGTTGGAGTCATAAGTATGATGTACACTGCATGAGCTTCTGAGTTGTTCAGCAAATAAATGAACTCAAAAGGCAGTAAAAGCCAGCCAGGATTGGCGACTATTTATTTGATCATTTGAAAGAAGTTGTCCTTCTAACATGTGAGCTCTGACCCAACTCAAGCTGGCTAGGGCTGCAAGGCCCTGTGTGTCTAATCCGTGAGCTCTGATCCAGCTCCCAGTGACTGGGGTTGAAGAGAGAATGCCGTGTGACTGGCAATGAGGATTGAGTAGTAGTAAGATGAGGACTGGATCAGTTTCCACACTTTGGAGACTCAATTCATGCTGAATCTCAACACACAGGGAGACTCAATTCATGCTGAATCTCAGCACACAGGGATGTGCTTATTGTGGTGCTTCTGTGGTCCCTAGGCATGAAAGGCTCTGTTGTGTAGGCCTACTTGAGTTCATAATATCGGAAACCATAAGAATGTATTGAAAAGGAACCCAGCCCTGTCACAGAGCCAGAAGTATCTGGGGGCTTCATGGAAAGAGGCAATAGGTAATTAAATTAGACAGATGTGAAGTCAAAGCCCAATTCACCACTTTTCAGCTATATAGCTTTAGGAGAAAGTCATTGAACTTCTCTAAGTCTCAGTGTCTTCACCTATAAAATGGGTATTATTAATGTAAATGAGCTAGAATTTGTGCAGTACCTTTCACGCAGAAGGCAATTGATAAATTCTGAGTTTTTTCCTGTCTTTTCCCCAAGCCAGTAGCAAAAAGAGCTGTAGTGAAAGAGCAATGTCTATTTGATCCTCTCTTGGAACTTTCCTCCCTCATTAGTGAAACGGCAATAACTATGCCCACAACAAATGAACAGAATGAGCTATCTGTGGGCATGATTTTCTTCTAAAACTTTAAAACTCTATTTTAAAGGATGGGAGGTGGGTGGCCTCTTTAATGACCCTAGTGTTTTTTATTTTTGCCCGAGTGGCACATGGGGTCATCTCCAGGTAATTGGTGGTCATGTTCCCATCATCAAGGAGACCCTCCCAGAGAAGCGCTGCTTGCTGGCTATTTCCCTCCTGCTTGCTAATGCTGTTGACGATGCCCTTGTGGCATCCTCTGGGAGTCTACCTCCCCAGACAGCTAGGAGATATTCTGTATCTAGCTGTGCCTACCACACCTCTGGATAGCGACCCCTGGGCTGGAATCAGGAGATTCTCCTAGGGTGATTTTCTTTAGTGAATAGGTCAGAGGTCTCAGACACACTTCCTGTATCTGGGAAAAATGAGTTACAGACGCCATGATCAGCCTGTCACTGGGTCTTGGAATGTGCCTTCTCAGCATCTCCTCTCCTGCAGAGCGCCTGGTCCATTTCCCTCAGAATTCACCACGGTAGCATGACTCTCACTGTTTTCTTGTCCCTTTCCTTCAATATTGCAAGCTCCCCGCAGATAGCAACTGCGATTTAGTCATATGTCTATCTATAATGCCTAGCTCATAATAGGCATTTGGTTAAAATAAATAAATAAACAGACTCAACCTCCATCAAATATCCATGGTGCTGAAGACCCAGAGGCATCTTGTAGGGATAATTCAGGGTAAGGAGCTCACTCACGGTCAAGATGGGATGCACACGAATGAGAGAGAGAAAGCCCTGGCCACAAGTAGACGCTTCCTTGGGGATACAGTCAATTGGTCTGTGCTATTGCCCCTGTGGTGAAAGACAGGCCCTGATTTGGCCAGGAGACTCTTGACTACTTGCAATGCCATACTTTCTAAACCCCAAACTGGAAACTAGGGACAAAATCAAGTCGAAGGTGGTGGGTAATCTGTTCTGCTGCAATGAATCTATTCTGCCTCAATGAATACAATTGTGGGATTTCAAAAGAGCTTTATAAAATCCACTACCTATAAACTGCTAGAAAAATACTTCTATATGGCAAGGGGTTGTTCGTGTGATCTGCTGCCCAGTTAGTTCTAATTCACAGGGACCCTATGTTCAACAGAATGAAACACGACCTGGTTCTGTGCCAGCCTCACTTTTTCAAATGTTTAATGTTTGAGCCTATTGGTGTAGCTACTGGTCAATTCAGATTGATGAGGATCTTCTTCTGGTTTTTTGACCCTCTACTTTACCAAGCATGATGCCCTTCTCCAGAAACTGGTCTCTCTTGACAACATGTCCAAAGCATGTAAGATGACGTCTCACAAACTCGCTTCTAAGAAGCATTCTGGCTGTACTTCTTTTAAGACTGAGTAAAGTATGGAAGGGAGAGGGGAGTTGATTAATTTCATTGTGCTCTGAGTGAGATTGTAAGGTACCTGCTCCTAAGAAAACTGATCACAAGCTTGGCAGGTCAGTGCTCTACAGAGTGATGTGAGAGTCTGCTCTTCCTCTAGAGCCCCAGCTCCGGTCTTTCTTTCGAGGTCAAGGAAGTCCCCTTGTAGTTCAGCTCCATAAGCAGCTGACCCAGGAAAGACTCTAGGCTCTTTGGGAAACCTCCCCACTGTCCCAAAGCTCTAGAGAGAAGAAATGTATTCCTTTCATCATCCCAGACCTCACCCCACTGACCAGACATATGAGGTGGATCTTCTAAAAGACTGTGGACTAGAAAGCTGTACACCTGGTTTGTAATGGTGGCGTCCTGGTATTGTGTGATCTTGGGGAAATTCTCTTGAATTTCCATTTCCATGAGCATAACAAGAGAGCATTGGCCCTTCAGTAGCGCCTTGGAATTCCACAGAGGGCCCTGGGAAGCCCTGTAGAAGTTCTCCAAGGCTCCAACTGCTCGACTTCCAGTCACCTCCCCTTCCCCACAGTAGGACAGTAACTTGCTTGTCTTTTATCAGATACCAGCACTCATCACAGGAAGCCCTGGTGGCACTGTGAGTCAGGCTTTGGGCTGCTGAAGAGGTCAGTGGTTCAAACACACTAGGCGTCCAGCAGAAGTAAGGTGAGGCTTTCTTCTCCTGTAAAGATCCGCAGTCTCTGAAACCATCCACTGCTGCGAGTCAGAATCACCTTGATGGCAGAGGGTCTTAGTTTTCGAACTCATCACGCAATTCTGCCTGGCGAAAAAAGCCGCAATTCTGTTTGGGAAAAATTTAAATAAATCATTGTAGATACCACTAGAATAGATGATTATTATAGATCTCTCTGACTTTTATCCTCCAGTCTTAGATGGACTTTTTCAATGAAATGAGAGGGACAGTTGAGAAAATATTTTACCTTCTTCGTAAAATAGCTTACACAAGAAAAGGCATGAGGACTTACAGTTTATATTTTTCTACCTCCATCGAGCTATGTGACCTTGAGTAAGTACTTGAGCTTCCCTGACACTATTTCCTCCTCTATTCAATGGGGAAAATGAGCAAGACTCCCTAAAGGAGTAGTGGTAAGCATGTGAGCCCTGTGCACAGAATGTCTTTGCATATGTGCAACAGTCTTGAGATGCCTATTGCCTTTCTCTCCTCTGGAAGGAGAGGACACTGGCATACTGCCTCTAAGAACTAGCATTTCTTTGTTCAGAATCCTAGTTTTGGGTTTTGTAGGGTGGTTTTATTTTGGTTCTGTTTTGTTTTTTCATAGAGGCTTAATTGGGAACACAATGTACACGGTTTTCTTGCATTACTATTAAAAGCATAAATTAATCCTACTGCGAAGCACTGTGATTTACTTGGGAGGGAATGGGGAAAAGTAATTCTTGCTCCAGAAAGTACTCCTTGTTAGTTCATAAACTCCCCAGGATCCTGGATTTCAGCAGGTATCATTTCTGTTCCTTATTATGTAAGCAGGCCCAGGAAGTAAGCCCACTGCCCCTGCAGCCCCTGCCCCAGAATCCCACATAAGCCCTGGCTGGATGAGTATCCAGGAAATAGAAGTGTTTGCCTTGAACCTTTCCCTGAGAGTGCATGTCTTGGAGCATGTAATCCTTCACAGCTAATGATGCTTCCCTGCCTGGAGGGCTGGGAAAATGTACCATGGTCCCCGAGACCCCGGGCATTATTCCCTCAATGCTAGCCTTTATCTCCTTCTCTTATGTGGGTAGTATCTCTTCTGCTTCCTGCTCAGCACTTGCCTTCCTCTAGCACCAGTATCAACACCTGCCTGACAACCTAACTTTCTCCTGGGCTCTTTTGTGCCAGTCCCCCAAAGTTATTAGCCAACCCCACTTCCCTTGCCCTGGGGTGGGGGGTGTTCGATTCATTTGGTTGGTTCTCTTGCTGCCCAGCATATTCTGACTGCTGCCCCAGGCAGTCCAGTCTCTTGGTCCCACCAAGTTCTTGTTGTTGTAAAGGCACCATTGATTTGGCAGTGACCCTCAGCACAACTGAATGAACATGGGCTCGATCCTGCATCATCCTCACCATTATCCCTATGCCTGAGCCTACTGATGCAGACACTGTTCAATGCTGCTCATGTAGGGCTTGCCACGTTTTCTTTGCCCCTCCACTTTACTAAACATGATCTGCTTCTCCAGGGATTGATCTCTCATGACAACACGTCCAAAAGTCTCGTGATCCTTGACTCTCAGGAGCACTCTGGCCTTACTCCTTTCAATATAGATCAGTTAGAACTTTGAGCAGTCCATGGTACTTTCAATATTCTTTTCCAGCACCACAATTCAAATGCATCCATTCTTCTATAGTCTTCTTTATTCAATGTCCAACTTTGACATGCAGATGATGCAATGGAGGATACCACAGCTTGCGTCAGGCACACTTTAGTCCTCAAAGTAACACCCTTGCTCTTCACTCTAAAATTTTGGTCCCATCATGCCCAAGACTAATGGCCAAGTAGACGTCTGGCTTAAGACGACCTCAATTCCAAGAACTTTCTTGGTCCTTTTGAATGATGTCAAGCCATCAACATACCTGATTTACCTTAGGATTTAGTTCTTTATTGCAGGGATGCAAAAAGTTTAATCCACTACAGAAGTGACTGTGCTTAGCCATAGACATGCTTGCAAATTTAAGGACAGCAAGAATCCTAGATCTGCCTTGTCTAGTCGAATGAGCTTATTTGAGCTTTAAAAAAAAAAACCTCAAGTTCAGAGAGGAAGTGATTGTTAGTGGTCACACAGCAGCCAGTCACAAAGATATGAATGACTCCTGTGGAAGCAGCAGGTGATGGAGGTGGACTAGGTGTGGTTCTGCGTGGAGATGAACGAATGGTCTCTACAGTGGGGAAGCCAGGCTCTGGAGCAGAACAATGGAGAGCAAACAAAGAGAGCATCGCTGGCACCTCAAGTCGGTGTTAATAGACCTTTGGCCCCAAGAGATACCAGATACGTACCAGGTTATAATGCTGCCTGGGCCAGCTCTGGATTCTCAGCGCCTCTTATGGAAACATATTCCATTCTCTTCACAGGACCAGAAACTAAAGCAAACTGGGAATTGGTTTTTAAATTCCTGAGCACTCGGAATGCCTGACCTGAGGACAATGTGGGAATGAACCTGTGCCCTTTCTGAAACCCTACTTCCTGTGTGGATCTCTTTCCAGGGCCATGTTCCTTAGAGGGAGGTGAGGAGGCATGGCAGGTTAAGCCAGAGGACACCTTGTATGTTTTATGGGGACCCTGCAGAGTCTGAGTGCGGGCACTGTGCTCATGCAGCGGACTGTGCAACAGAGGAGGATTCGACACTCACAGAGCAGGACTGCGCTCAATCTGCAGCTTGTGGAAAGAACGAAATGGCACCTAATTCAGTTAAAAGAAAAGGAAGCAGATCTCATCACAACAGTTGAAAACATGGAAACAACAAATAAACAGCTGCTTTCAGACAGCAACAAGAAGCCAATTTGATCTTTGGATGGGGGAAAAAAAGTGGCATCATGTGTGTGTGTGTGTGTGTGTGTGTGTGTGTGTAAGGAGGGGTGGTTTTCAAGGAAGTGCAGCTGTGAGCAGTTCAGAAAACCGCATTTACCAAGTTCCTGGAACAATCTGCTAGATTAGAGCTCCCCCATTCAGAGAACGCAGACGTGGGTCCCATGTCTAACTACAAATAGACTACACCCACACGTGTACCAGCCCCAGAGGCCACACACACACACACACACACACACACACACACACACACACACAGACACATTTAACTTATTGTCACTGGGCTATGAGAGGAAATAGTTGGTCTCTAAGAGCTCAATGTCCTGGGCCTGAAAATGCGCTCTAGCGCTCCCGCAGCCAGCCAGGTGAGATGGGACCAACGACTAAACAGAGATCCTGTGGGAGGCAGAGCACCTGTCACAGAACTAAGAGGCACACATGAAACATGAAAATCCCTGCGCCAGCTTCAAGCTTACAGTTTCCCAGGGTGTGTGAGCCTGGATTTTAACAGGAACTTCCAGTGATTCCTTTGTCCACAAAAGTTGAAAAGTACCCAAAGACTTATTATCTCTAAGAGTACCAGTTAGCTATTGTTGTGACAACTCAACGTAGTAAAAATAAACCTGCCAAATCTCAGTGGCCTCAGGCAACAGCCGCACAGCCGTGCATTCTCACCGATCAGCGGCGGGACAGGAGCAACGTGGTGTTTAGTTATAGGTCTCTGGATGCCGAGGGAAAGGACCCAGCTGGGGGGCCCAACCCCCCAGAAACAATCCCTTCGGGCCCTGGGCAAAGGAGGCAGAAGACAGTGTGAACACACACACACTTTCTCTGGACTGGTCTGCTTTCCTGCATTATCCTGCCTCCGCCCTCCCACCCAGTGCAAGAGCTAAACTACACTGCCTGCAATGAGACCATGACCAGAGTATAGTTTCAGAGATGGGTAAAAAAAAAATGGCAGCTAAGAATTCAATCGCCCACGTAGGCTCAATCAAGGCCATGCTGGTTCTTAATTTTGTTATCTACAAAAAGAGTCTAATTGTCAATTATCCTCTTTGTAAAATGGGTGGAATAGTGAGGCCTGCCTTTACCTATCTCGTGGAAATATGTTCAGGACAAGACAAAATAATGCAGTTGGTAATGATTTCTAAACCCTGGCGTGATACCCACCACTTGTCTGTCAGTTTGGCATATGTACTGTGGTGGCATGTGGTTGCTGCGATGCTAAAGGCCATGTCACTGGTATCTCCAACACCAGCAGGGTCACCCAAAGGGAACAGGTTTTAGCAGAGCTGCCAGACTAATAACAGACTGTGAAGAAGAAATAGGCTGTCCACGCTAGAGGAATCCGCCCCTGAAACCCTTGTGGATAGCCTGGACACATTGTCAGTGACTGACGACCCAGTGAACAGAACCAGAGCGCTGGCTGAGTTACTGCCAGAAGAGGAGGAGTCCCTGAGGTGGGAAGGCGCTCAAATATGACTGACAAAGAACTGTCTTCAGAAGCTACGGGGACCGTAATGACACAGATGGAGGGATGCCTGCGGCCGTGGGTCTGTGAAGTCTTCGGGGTCTGCATTTGCTGATGAATTATGACTCAAACTCATTCCCATCACATGGGTCCAAAAAGATGGAGGAGAATAATTGAGTAAACGGCCTCTAAAATCTGCCAGGCTAGATTGTACATTACTGCATATGTTTGTTAATCTATACATCCTACCTGCTCTTGTGTACTCATCCCAGGAAAAATAACAACAGGATGCCCTCTTTTGATAGATCCAAGTGTCCCTGATGGAGAGACCACAATAAGATCCTAAGGGCCCCAACCAGCTGAGCCCTGTGACTCTAACCCCAGTCTTCTGTGGGCTTGAGACTCCTCTGTCCTTTGTGAATACTGAACCCCTGCTCCTATGTGCTTTTACTAATTCAAGCTTCTAGGAAGGCGTACACATTGGCCAATCAGCAATTATATCATGCTTAGGATATTCAAAGCGCCAGCACTTTTGGTAAAGATTTGTACTGTTTGATTAATTTATTGCGGTCCTGTGCACTTTGTTGTGAAGAGCTCTGCTAGTACCTTCATCTCCGGGAAGCCACAAATTGATGTGGTGTCCATGCTCCCTTACATTGGTCATGAGAGGTCAGCTGGAATCAAGGACCCGCTCTTCACCACTCCTTGCCCACAGCACAATGGCCTGTTATTAGGCCACCCACATACCTTGGAGTGCGTGTGCTGCCTGGACACAAAGAATTCCAGAGATCTGCAATATGCCAATGTCTCTCAGTCCACATAGCCGATGTGTGAACCAGACATGCATTTCCTGGCTGGCATTTTTGAATATGCATCTCTGATTTGGCTCACTTCACGTTTCTGGTGATGGTCTGGGGTGATGTCTGAATCCTGTTATGCTTGGGAGAGGTGTGTTCTAAATCATTCCCTTTCCCCATCAGCCTTTCCCATTGAGGGTGGTGGTGCCTGTTGAGCTTTTCCCATGGCTTCTCTCTGGGCCATTACTGTGGGTTGAGGCAGACTCCTTCCCTGGACTTGATGGAGGTGAACGAAGACATGGCTTTTATACTTTTCCTAATATATGCATGAACTAGGACATTTTTCTTCTTTCCTAGTTTTTTTGTCCATCTCACCTAGAACCCAATACGTTTTTTCAACCTACAGATTCAAATCTTTTGATAAACCAAGAAAAATGTGCTGCATTATTTCTTTATTTATTGCCTCTCTTCCATCTGCTCCCCTTTCTCCCTCTGGAACGCCGACTATTTATACGTGAAGTCTCCAAAAGCAATCCTTCAAATTCCTTACTCCTTTTCTCCTCATAATTCCCAACTCTATTTTTTTTTTTTTTGCTGTGCATATGAGCTATCGCTTCTACTTGGTCTTCTAAATCACTAATATATTTCTCAGTGATTGCTATCAATTTCCTTAAGTCAGATATGGAATTTTTCAACTTGGGAGAACATACCTTGTCGATTCAGAAGGTATTTGCTGTGCTAGAGTGTGATGCCTTTTAGTGCTCTGGGTTTTTAGGTACTGCTCGGGGGGTTGTTTCCTGAGTACTCTAGTACAGCCATCTACTCTGATAGTCTGGTTGTTCTCCATTGTGTATCCTCCTTAGGTGGGACTCATCTTGACTGATGAGCTCGTTTAAGCTGTTCCGTTTCCCTAAACAGTGGCAAATCAGGGGCCACAACAGCTGCCAGTAAGTAGCACCCCCTGCTTCTATCTCCTTAACGTCATGGAAGCATTCTCTCAGCTCCAGGCTGGAGAAAGAAATGCCTGCATCCTCCAGAAACTTCTGTGGACCCAGAGAGACTAACTATAGCCCCTTTCTATTTAGACTCTTCCATGAAAAACATGAACATTCAAACTTAATGTCCAAATCAGACACAATTCTTCCAAAAACCCTGACCCTGTCCCGCCCCTGCTCCCCACCACACCTTTCTACTATTCTCCTACTTCTTCCCATCCAGCTCCCAGAACTTATCCTTGACACTGCAGGTCCCCACATCATGGACATCCAAAACCTAGCAAGTCTTCACAATTATCTCAGGTCTCACTACTACATTTGTCTTCTCAAGACATGGTTCTTATATCTGTAACAATCGGACTTTCTTTATTAGGTTTCTCAGTCCTGGGTTTTCACTTCTTGTTGATAATTATTTATTCAGGCATCTATGAGCTCAATAAAGATATATTAAGTATCTACCACATGCCAGGGCTTACCTTAGGTGCCTGTGAAGCAATGAGCGAGTCTTGGTGGTCTTTGCCCTCAAGATGTTTGTGGCACATTTCAGAGAGAGAGAGAGAGAAGCAACAGGGAATGTTGCACTGCGGGCTCAGTACTGCATAGGGATGAGGGCTGAGTACTGTGGGATCGCGATGGATGGACAAGCATTGTCTCTGCTGCATGTTCAGGGACTTGGCTCCTTCTTTCCTCCCACTCCACAAGATCCTCAATGGCCTGCATTCTTTCTGCCTCTATGCGTGCCAGGGCTTTTCCATGCATCTCTTCGTTGTTGCCTCTCTCTCTCTGGCCCTTCTCCCTTGCTTCTTCCCTCTGTTCTTGGCAGGAGCTACTGAACTTGCCATTCCTGACCCTAGACAACACCCTTGAAAGAAGCACCTCTTCTCTGCCTCTTCCCCGCCTCGCTGGTGGAGCATAACATGCTATCACCTTGGCTTAGCTTCTTTTTCTCCTTCCAACGCCTGAAAGCTGCACAGATTAAGCCAGGCTCAACAAGTCTTAACTCTAGTTGTCCCCTGTTCTGCCAATTGGATGATTTTATGCAAATCTCTGGGCCTTCTTGAGCCTGAGTTTTCTCATTTGCAAAATGAAATGATTGGACAAGATCTCGTTTAGAAGAGAAGGTATCTTATTGGACAATATTTTATGAATCTATGAAAATTGTTGACTATGAATTTAACGGACCTTAGGATTTTTATCCTTTTGACAAGAAATCAAAAGATGAACAACATCATCACTGCCTTCAAGCACATATCCTGCCTGTGCTCTACGCCCTGCCCTACTCAGCATGAGCTAAGTGGGCCAGCAGCGTCAGCACCATCGAAGGATTTTTTTTAGCAGTGCAGGATATGAGGCCTACTGAATTAAAATCTATATTTTAGCAAGATTGCCTCAGGAGATTCATAAGTATTTAAAATTGAGAGTTGCTTCCCTAGAGGGCAAGCCTGGGGAAATTAAAGGGGGGCAGGGTTCAATTTCAATAGACAGAACTTTAAAATGTAGGGAACTGACCAATGATGGAATGAAAACATTAGAAGACATTGGGATCTCTGTCGCTGCGTTCAAAATGTCTCAGGGATCTCACCCAGGAGAACAGAGGATGCTAGGGGGCGGGGGGGATTGATGAACTGATTTCTGGGTTTTTGATACCTTAATGTCTAAGGTTTTAAAACTATGCCCCTGTCCATTGCCTTGGTTATGTCCAGGGGACAATGAAGGCAGGTACAAACACACTAATCTACTCAATCTGTTGTGGCACGCTACTTCCAAACTTGAATGTACTGGTGGATGGAGGTAAAGCAAGGCAGAGAGCGTGACAGGACTCTTCCCTGACTATATGTCCTTCTTCCTACTAAGAAAGCCACAGGGCCATCCACAGGCTTGTGTATTACTTTCCTGACCAGACTGTAAAAGGTCCCTCTTCTCCCTTCCTGGTCAAGAGCCTGGATTCTCAATTTAGAATCTAAATCTTGTTCAAATTAATCCATCGTGCAGATAGAATTAGAAGCTGGGTGATGATTTGGAAAATACAATCAATTTGGTCCAATTGTTCTTGTATGTCTGCTCCATCCAATAATGAATTTTTCTCCTCAGGCCTAGTGCTGACAAGAAGCCATTATCTACAGCAGGGAAATTAGTCTGATAGAACACAAGATCCAAATGGGCTAAGGGCTGCATTTGGTTCTAATCGGGGCCGGGGCTGGGAGGTATGCAAGGACATGGAGGCTGGTGGTCAGATTGTGTGCATGGAGGAAAACATCATCACAGTAAGACAAGACACCTGTGAATCCAGACCCCGGACAGCATCCAGAGCAAGAGAAGGCATCTGGCCTCGCCTCGTTTTCCTTCTGTCTAATTGGGGTGTTGCTGCCTATCCTGCCTAACTCATGAGGCTATGTTTATAAACAAATAAAGAACATAACTTATGCAAGACCTCATTTATTCCCTAACTATTTACAGTATCTGATGTCGAATAAGCACATAGGGTATGCCAAACACTAAATGGAATAAAAGAGATGAATTAGTGAATATGACAGTTTGAGGACTCAGAGCACTCTATAAAGTGACACTGACCAAATAAATAACAGAGAAGGCAGTACCGCAGTGGTGGTAGTCAGGATGAGGGTAATGGTGATGACAATGAAGACGGGCACTCACTAGAAAGTATGGCTGGTCAGTGCCTGGTTCTAATGTGTACTGAAAGATGATTCTTTCCGTTGTTCATCTTGGCTCTGAGCAACAAGAAATTAAAATGCTTTTCAATGAGGAAAACATTATACATATTTTATGAAATACATCTCTCTGCCTGTTTAATTGTGGGATCTTGAAGAGGGTCAGGGAAATTCACTACTCACCATGGGACAAATGGACAGAGTTTCAGCCTGAGAAGCCCCCTGACCATTGGAAGGCCATGGGTTTGTTTACACTTGCTGATGGCAGAGCACACCAGAAACCTAGTGACCCGGAGCAAGCTTTTCCTTCCCTGGCTCTCAGTGTACCCACTTATAAAATTAAATTTCCCATTTCCCACTGCTTACAGTTTCCCACGACTGTATTATCACAAATGAATCTGCAAGGCTATCACAAAGATGATAGGGACTTACCAGAGGACAAACAATAAGGCCACTAGAAATTTCTTCTCCCAGAAACATCCTGGTGTGTCTGGAAGTCGCCCATCTCAGATTGTTAGAAGAATCTCTGTTGGTCTTTCCAGTCTTCACAGCCAAGATACTCCCATTCCATCCCAGTAATCATCAAGCTAGTGATAGGCGAGCGCCGCTCCGAAGGCACAGAACAAAGTGAAAGCATGGAGCCGAGGCAAAGCATTCAACCAAGGGGCAGAGGGTAGGGGCAGGGCTGGGCCAGTGACAGCCACAGGGCTCTGGGTCACCAAGTAAGTGGGTGCCAAGGAGACCAAGCCCCAACTTCAGTTTGCAGGAGCGCAGGTCTCCCAACCAGAACTACTCACAGCCTCACCCAGGCTGGGTGCCCTTGCCCTGCCAACGGGGCCGACCCTGCAATCCCTGCCACTCAGGCTTCTCTGAATGTGCTTCTCCCCAAAACACCAGGCCCAACCCCACTGTGGCCGAGCGCCTCGCAGATGAAGGGGATCCGGTTGGGGTGGCCCACCTCTTGGGAAAGGCCCATGGACCTTGTAGGCGCCCTTCTGATAAGTTCTTCAGATGAGTCCTGGGCCAGGGCAACAGCCTCCAGCAGGGCGGTTGTGTTCCCACCCTCTGGTCTCTCTGCCCGCCAGGCCCTTGTCCCCATGAGAGGCTCTTCCTGGCTGGGCCTGGAGCACTGGCTCAGGGCAGGGGGCCTGCCCGCCTGCCAAGGGGCGGCTTTGCTGCTCAGAGTCCAGCAGAGTTCCGCTCGTGGCCCCTGTTCGTCTCGCTGCAGGCTGACCAACGCCAAAGCTAGACCCCAAAATGCTCCTCCCGCTTGCTCACTCTGGTCCACATGGGTGATGTCCCAATTTTGAGTATTGTTGGCCTGTTTAAACTTCGCTTCTGGAAGCTTCTTGTATCTCCCAGGTCCACCGTTAAGATTTTAGAGAGAAACTTAGGAAAAGTGTAGTCGACATGTCGGGAACCCTAAAGGTAGTTGCAAATTGAGGATACAAGGAAGAAAAACAATGTTCAATTGTTTTTGTTTTTTTATGCGAGGGGTATAGTGCACAATCAAGCTTTCTATTTAGAGGTTCTGAAAAGATTTCGTAACAGTATGCGACGAAAAAGACCTGCCTGTGGCAGACAGGGGACGGGTTTTGCCACCACAACAACGCACCTGCTCATGCAGTCATCTCAACGCGCCAGTTCTGGGCAAAAACAGCATGCTTCTCTTGCTCCACACCTGACCCACCTGACCTCACTTCACTCCACGCGACTTCGTTTTGTTTCTGCGAATGCAGAGTCATGAACAGAGAGCGATTTGATGAGAAGAGCTGAAGAAAACAACGAGGGAGGCGCTGTCAGCCATCCAAACAGATGAGTTTGAAAAATGTTTCCAAGAATGGAATTGCAGATTTGACAAATGTATTAAGTGTAACCAAGAGTACTTTGAAGGTGATAAGGGGTTTTTGTTAAAAAAAACAAAAACCTTAAATTTGAAAAATATGAGGGTTTTATGGGGGGGCTCCCCCTCATATTCTGAATTCAAGGGTTCAAAACAAAGCAAATACAAACAAACAAACAAACAAAAAACCTCCCTGTCAGGTCGATGCTCCTTCATAAGGACTCTATAGACAGGGTGGAACCCCCCGTGTGTTTCTTTCACGGGAGTAGAAGCCCCATCTTTCTCCTGCAGAGATGCTGGTGCTTCCAAACTGATGACACTACGGTTAATAGCCCAATACATCAGCACTGTGCTGCCAGGGCTGTTGAATAGCAGTGGTAAAATTCTACCAGGGACCTGTGGGTGACCACAGCCAGGTGGGGGGGGGGGGGGGGTTGTGATCATCATAGCTACAATAAACAGGCAAAAGTCATTTAACAAGGTCTTAACACACTGGAAAATATACTGATGATTCAGAGCTTGCTTTTCTGGCCTCAGAGCTAACTCTTAGAAATTCTGCATCCTATTTCTGCCACCTGAACTGTCATCATGTGGAGAGGATAGGTGCTTACTGTGTGGAACCCACTGGACCAGGACTTAATCATACCTTCACTACTTCAAGAACATAGCATCAATCTCATAGAACATTGTCCAAAATATTGTCTCTTCAGTCATTCCTTTTCCCTACTGACTGTAGGCCCAATGAGGGTGAGTAAAATGTGATACCCAATAACAAACATGTTAGTTGAGCAAGTGAATAAATTAACAGATTAATAAAAAAGAACTAGAAAAGAGAACACATAGAACCAGATTTGAAAATACATATAACATATGAGCGTAAAGGTATCTTAGATATTTCTAGTTACTGAAAATGGCAACACACACCATCACCATCCTGCTACCCACTCAAGACAGACATCACTCGTTGGTCAAAGCACTGTGTCCTGCCAACAACATATGTAACTTAAACACAGCACTTCACATATCCACAACAAATTCATTTAAAATTGGCATGCAAGAAAAATTGATTTGATATCCTGATCTAGTTCTGTCCTCTTATTTGGAATATGGGTCTTCCTAATCTCTCCAATCCACCTCATACCTGGCTTCTACTCTTGTGTCTTGGCTAACTATAACTTTAAAGAAGATCCTGTCTTTTTTTATCTATTTTTTTTTAATGAACATAGACAGCCACGAGGCCTGGAAACAGGCCTCTGTGTGGACGTCAGCATAGCCCTCTTGCCAAACCCAAGTGGGCTCCCAGCACCCTGATACCACTCATGTCCGAATGTAAGAACATATGCTGCTCATGAGTGTCGCTGGCCATGGTGCTGGAAACATGGATTATGTATATATGAGACTGAAAATTCTATTACTACAGATTTAGAGAGCTTGCTTTGCTAAATGAGAGATCAGAGACCAGAAAGCCCAAAATGACCATCTATTTGCAGAAACTAGAGCTGAAGAATTAGAACTATCAGATGTGTGCTAAAACTCAGAGGACATATTAGAGCTTTCCTCAACTCCTTAGATCCTTTTCCATCACTAGACTGGGCAAGTTCAGACCATCGGTCCCCAACTAAGATTCTGAATGCTTTTAGCTAGAAAATGTGCACCAGATTAAAAAAAAATTCCAGACAGTGCGCTCAGTCATCTCTAGGGTGTGTGACCTGGTAAGCAGTCACTCAGGCTACCTTGGGGACTAGTTGACTAGGCAGGAGGCCCCAGGCTGTAGCTGTTGAGATTTCATCAAAGGGTTTCTGCTTCATGTTGTTCTGAGAGCATTCCTATCACTTTTCATAGAGTTCAAGCATCAGCTTTGTCCACATCCTTTAACCCTCTTTCCATTTGGGGACCCACGCAGTCTCCTCTTTTCCTATAAGCCTAACAGCCTTGCCCATCTTCACAAAATCAGCAGGGAAATTGCTCCCCAATTCCTCTAGCTTCCATGATCAAAGTCTGCCAAGGAATATTTAACTTGAGATCTTACTTTTCCTATGTGGCATAACACACAATTCAGGCCCCAAGCAGATTTTGGGCCAAGAATGATAGGGTCCACTGATTCCGAGAAGCAAGATAGGGGGAGGGGGGAAGAGAGCCAGAAATGTAAAACCTGAAACATAGGAGAGAGAGTTGCTTCTGATACATTGAACCACGCTTCTCCAACCTTGTGTGTGCGTGTGCATTTTTCTGTTTGTTCTCAACCAAAAAATTTTTAAAGGGGGTTGCTAAGGAGATTACAAAAATCTAGGAATGCAAGGGAAATCTCTCAACATGAAAAAAGCATTTACAAATGGCCTACGACGATCAGCACATGTCTTTCAGAATGCACCTGGGTTAAAAAAAAATCATTGTTGTGAATGTGAAATGTTTCTGCTTCCTCTACAGACCCCTCTCCCACACTCCCACCCTGAAGAGTCACTATACCCCCGCATCATGAGTGATAACCAAAGTAATTTGAATATGGATTTTTTTCTGCTTGTCCCTTTCTCCTCTTTCTCCCAGTTCTCCCATCTAGAGCAGCCCCTAACCAAACTTCAGTCTGCTCTCAGACAATTCACTCTTCCACGCACCTGTCTTTCTTTCTGAAGAACCCAGTGGTAAGGCACAGGGCTACCTGATCTTATCTGTAGATGAACAGAGAAGACTGCAAGCAGAAACTGGTCTCACATTCATGTATTTTTCAGTGCTTAGCAAAGTGGAGAAAGAGGCTCTCTCAGAAGTTTTTTGGGGAATGAATGAATGAATGAATGAAGCATCCATAAAAGAAGATCTCTAGTTTTGTCTCTGTGTGCTCCTACACCTGAAGGGAGGGGTGAAGATAAGCTCAGGGTAAGGGACCACTGTATATAAGTTCTGCTCACACCCACAGGTCTTCAATGCTAGCTCACCACACAGCTGTGCAAAGAGTTTGAACTAGAAATCCAGTGACGTTCTCCACCCTTCTATTGAATAGTCACTCGACACCAGGGTGGCAAAGGGAATGCTCTACTCCCCCCTCACTCAGGACACTCCAGCCTCCTTGGCCTCATTTCTGTTCCTCACATGTGCAGAGCCTTTTCCTGGCACTGCTGTGTCCACTCTTTCCCCAGCCTTCCAGCCCTGAAAACAGCCATCTGCACAGCCTGCGGGGCTCAGTTCCCAAGATACCTCGTTAGCGTGCTATTTCCTGAGCCACCTTCACAGAGCCCCACCCATGGTCCTTTCGATCTCCTTTGTGCATTTCATTCAATGTCTGTGTAAAGTCGTGTTGTCTATATGTGTGTCTATTACACCCCCTTGCATGTAAGATCCAGAGGAGTACCCCGAGGTTGAAGGGCAGAAGTATGGGAACTAGACTGACAATTCTGGCACTAACCAAATGTAAAACTTTGATGATATTTCCTAAGTAAGAGGCCTGAGATTTCTCATCTAGAGAGTGAAAATTATCATGGAGTTTATTGTCATTATAGATGAGAGAATTGTATCATTGTAAAATGGGAAAATGATAATAGAATTATCATTATAATAAAATCATCACCGTTGTCATGAAATTAGTTAATGGACATGAAGACTTAGAACATGACTTGGCTCGGACAGAGAGACTAAAAAGTAAATTTTTGTTATTGTTGTTGTTTATTGCTATATTGCTGGTGTCCACTCCAGTAGCTGGCACATAATTGGGGCTCAATCAATATTAGCAGAACAAGAGGAAGCACGAGCCCCTGATTAGAACCTCAGAGAATCCAGCTGAAAGGCTGTGGGACCCAGAGAAAGGCAGCGGCTTCTGAGCTGCAGGGATCCAGAGAGGCTGCAGGAAGAGAGCGGTGGCATGGAATGGGCCTTGGAAGACTGTACTGAGCACAGCACGCGCTTTCCTGTGCTCCCTAGCAGAGGCTCTAAGGAGTTGGAGGTTGAGACATGGGAGGAGCGGGCTCTGAGAAAGAGTTGGAGCCACTTGGTTTTTGTTGTGTTGTGTTGTGTTTTTATAATTCCCCAAGAGGACAGAGTATGATCCCAGGTTTGCTTTGGGGAGAAGTTCCAGGGATCTACTTTACCACCTCTCAGATTTCCCATAGGGCACAGTATATATAAAGCACAACAAAAAGTATATGGTTTTAGCATTGGGAAGCCATGCAAATGGCCCCATCCCATGAGAGCAGGTATATGGAAAGGGCAGGAGTCTACCTCCTTGCTGCAGTTCAGGAAGCTGCTGGGGCGGGAGGGAGGGAAGGAAGCAGAATGGGGAGCTAAGAGCCTGTGCGAGCTAACAGCGGTTTCTCATTTGTTATAAGCAAAGCCCAGACTGAGCAGAAGCCCATACTGAAAGGGGTGAGTTAAAATGTCTCCTCCCGTTTTCAGCTCTGAACCATAAGCTCAACCACTGCCAGCAGCGCATGCACACACATCCCCGGAGGAGCTGCTGCAGTGGTCCAGACGTGCCGCTCAGACACTGTGAGGCATCATAGGGCCCCTGGGGAATTCACTCTGCCCAAGACTAAGCAGCAGCTTTCTTTCCCCACTGCCTCCCATTGCCCAAGCCTCCCTGCCCCCCAGGACCAGGTACAGAGGAGGAACCTAGAGGTGAGGTGAGGCAAGGGGAGGGCAGGTGGCACGACTGCACCTCCTATCTGAAATGATTCCCTTGCCTCATGGTGGGGCTGGGGCAGAACTTTCAGAGGCGCCCTTGAACTGATAGCAGCCAAATCACAGCTGTGCACTTTGGGAGGGGGAGGGGCAGCTAAGTAGTCAGCCCTCAGAGGGGCAGGCTGGGATCCCAGGGATCCTGGAGCAGGAAGTGGCTCTTTGCTGCATCAATGCATCCTATCTGGGATGGTGAGCTCAGAAGGAACCACTGGCCCCCAAAGGAAGCCTAATTACAAATCAGAAGCCAACCAAAGCGGCTGCCTAGAGAGAGGCCAAAACAGAGAGAATCCATGAGGGGCACAATTAACTGATAAGAGTAAACTAATCGTTATTCATATTAAATTAGGGCACAGGTGATTTGGGGGAAAACTCTACAGACTCTCCCAGATGTTTTGCAGGGTTGGCATTGCAGATGATGGTTTTATGGGACCCTTCTGGGATTCCGATTATAGGAGCTGGGCCATGTCCAGAGCGGGGGCAGGGCTCCGGTCCTGCTTAACTACACAATAAACACATAACGGTTTGTCCCTTAGGACAGAGCCGAGCTTTGCATGCTAAACATGTCAGTACTAGGCTTTGGGGCCCTGTGAGAGGAGGGTCTTGCTCATAGAAGGAGAACAGTGAGGAGGGGGAGATCCTTGATTTAGGGAGACCCCAAAGCTGCTCCTGATGTTTAGAATTAGGGCTAGTTTATGAGGATACCATAACCCCAGATGTAGAAGGGATGGTCCTGGATTTTTTCAGACTTGCAGAGTCTAAGCAGAAAGACAGAAAACAAGGGTAGGAAGATGGTAAGTATGGCCCAGGACCACCATGTGCAGACCAGTGTATGTGAACAGTGATCTGTATGCACACAGGTGGGTGCAGGTCTGTCATCCAGGTATGTGCAGATGCTTGTATAGGTACACATAGACATATATGAGACTATACTGTGCATATCGTTGGCTTTCCCTATCCATGCAGGGAGGGGAAGAAGGAAGCAAGGAAGCGGTCAAAACAATACCTCAAAGGTTAAGAGGGAGAGGAAAGTGCTATTTACAGAGAAATTACATTATATTAGGTAGGATAAGTAATATAAAGATGACGTAAAGTATTTCAGAGATGTGGGTAGGCTACATGCAAATATTAGTCCCTTTATAGAAGAAAAATGAGCTTCTGAGGATTTGGGTATTGGTGGGAGGTGCTGGAACCAATCTCCAGAAGATACCAAGGGACAACTGTACTTGTTTGTGTGTTCGCATGTATAGATGACTGTAGGTGCATTCACGTGTGCTTGTGTGTGTCCATGCACTTAAGGTGTTGCCAAAGCTTCCTATTCAAACAAGACAGGCCGGCCCCTCTTCACTAACCCTTATCACGCTACTTTTAGTCTCGCATGATTGTCTTAAGTTAGCGCTAGAAACTAGTATTTTAGAATATCATGAACAGAGCCTAGGGATACATCACACAAGAGGTTACCCTAGAAAAGGGGGGTTTATTATCACGTCTTATAAGGAGCTCTGGTGGTATAATGGTTAAGTACTCAGCTGCTGAAAGAAAAGTATAGGTGGTTCTGAACGCACCAGCTATGTGGCAGGAGAAAAGGCTGGGAGGTCTGCTCCAGTAAATAAATAGTAAAGTCTAAAAAACTCTCTGGGCTGTTCTACTTTGCCCTACCAGGTCGCTATGAGTATAATTGACTTAAAGGCACAACAACAATGGTTCTTAAAACAATGGCGAGGGTACTGGGCCCTTTCCTTTTCCATCAGGATACCCTCCCACTAGCTTAAAGGAGTCTAACCCTGAGAACATCTACTTCCCCAAGAGCATGGGCATACTGCAGATAGGATCCAATGGTCACAACCTGTCAAAACTCAAGATCATTTAGTCCAACCATCTTGTTTAATTTAGTACTGATAAGACTCTGACTGAGAGGGAATGTCACTTAGCTACATCACTAATCTGCTTTCAGATTAGGTCTGAAATTCCGACCACTTCTCTGTCGCCCCTAAACTCACTACAGGGAGGCTGGGCCTGGCCCTGAGCCTAACTGAGAAATTGAGGTAGTTAGTTTATTGCGCTAACTTGGCCGATAAACACGTGTCGTTAATTGAAGGGCAGAGGGTTAAATGGCTCAGTGAGTCTCGCCTTTCTAGTTCTCGGGTCTCTTGCTTTGTGATGGTCGGACTGGGGTGCACCTGCCTTAGCCGGTTCCCTGCTTTAGCTGGCAAGGCTCACTTCCTGCAAGGCATCCCTGAGGAGAAGCCACATGGACCTACCCCGATACAGCCGTGGGTGCTGGAGCTCCCATGTGGAGACCCCTGCCCAGCGCTGAGATGTTTACACATTCACTGACTCAGCTTTCCTCCTGCAGTCGGCATCATTGTGTCTGTTTTGTGAGATGGAGGAGGACTTCGTGGATCGGTGTCAGACATATGGGTTAATGTGGGAGTTGTGGGCTTGGGCAGCACTGGGTTGGGATGCTTTCTTGATGTGCACTTACCCTTTATATAAAACTCTCTTCTACATGAGTTTCTGTGGATTTGTTTCTCTAAAGTACCCAGACGAACACAGAAGTGGTGTGGCCCCTATCACACATTGGCCTGGTAAAGCAAGTCCCCTCTGGAGGTTTCCATTTCCTTGCTTATGACACTAGGAACTGGAACCAGAAATTCTCCATAGTGACTTCTCCTGGCCTATTGAATGACTGGCTCAGCTGAGAGGGAAGTCACCTTGCTATCCTGGCAGACTAATGGGCTGGTCATGTCTCTGTATTCTCCCTATTGCCCCGTCTTGGGCTTTCCGTTATTCCTCCCCCATTTGGGGTCGGAATCAGAGGAGAAACAGCACTGTTGGGGAGGGGGGGGGTGAGAAAATAACTGAGGGAAACTGAAAGTAGCAAGGGTTATTCCAACAGGAAAAAAAAAGCAGGGGAGGCCTGGCTGCCATTCGTGCTCCATTAAGATAATAAGGAACTGACCCTGCACTGCAGCAAGAGGCATGCGGGCTAGATTTGGGAGTTGATTTGGAAGAACTTCCTTGCTGGCAAAGAGGGCTGTTGAGCACTGGACTAGAACAGGGAGAGGGAACTCTGCCCCTAGAGTGGTAATCAACTATATTCTCAAACGTCTGTGGGGGCGGGGGACCTCTTCCTCACCTCACCTCTTGACTAAAGTGGCAGATTCTAAAGGTTCTCTCCCTACCCGCCCCCACCAGTTGAAATATTAGGGCCTGATTTGGTGAGGTCCTGTGACTCTCCACATCAGGACGCAGGAGCACATTGCCTACTGATGCAGTTCTGCTTAGCAGTGCCTGGAAGCGGGCCACAGGCTTCAGAGCCCGTGAGAGGATTTGATCTATTAGAGAGATTGATCCCTTTTGGCTCTGGTGGGGACAGAGTCCAGCCACAGCAGCTGGTCTTCGCCGCGGGCTGGGAGGAGGACACAAGTGGCAGGGCTCCGCCACAGGTGTTCAGAAGACAATCAATCCAGGGGGCGCGAACCTTTAAACCATGTACAAGGATCGCTTCTCAGTTGGCAGCGTGATGAGGGAGCGTTTGGGAATCTCTCCGTAATGGCTCCGTGCCCCTGCGACATCTGCACGCTCACAGATGGGTGCACATATACACGCACATGTGCACACACGCACGCACACAGTCATGCCTGCCTTCACAGCACCCCAGCTGCTGCCTGGTCTCTGGAGGCGTCTTGAGGGTCGGGGATGGATTGAGCGCAGACACTGCATCTTGCCAGGCCCTTAGAGAGGACCGCAGTGCCTACAGGTGGTGTCGCCTGACTGGTCTGAGCCTTGGGACTGCACCCCCACCCCACACAGTCCCACCCGCCCTCCCCGGCCACCCCATGCCCGCTCGATCCAAGCGGGAGTGGGCACCCACACCCCAGCTCGGCCTCTTAGTAACCACGAACCGCCCTCCACGGTCCATCCCCGGAAACAATCACCCTTTGAGAGAAGCAGCCAGGCTGGGCGCCGGGAGTGGGCCGGCTGGAGGCCAGGGGGCGGGCGGGGCAGGG
>NW_022109491.1:51040008-51042454 GCF_000313985.2 Echinops telfairi
GGCCCGCGCCGGGGAGCATCCCGACTCGCATCCCGACTCGCCAAAGCAGGTCAGTGCCCTGGGCCGGGGCCCGCGCCGGCCCGCCGCCTCTTGGCCGCACAGAGCCCCTTTATGCGGCCGCATCAGTACCCACGCCATGTCCGCGCGGGTGTGTGTGTGTGTGTGTGTGTGTGTGTGTGTGTGTGTGTGCTCGTGCCGCGGGGAAGCTGGAAAGGGGCTGCTGGAAGCCGAGCCGGGCTGGGAGGCGGCTGTGGCCACTGAGGAAGAACGGCCACGCCGGGGAGGCTGCGAAACAAAACCAGACCGTGGGCCTGCCCTCCGTGGCCCGGGATGAAGGCGGACTGATCCTCAGGAGCTTCTGGACAGTTGTCTCTGGCCTTTGACCGGTCCGTGCCCTTTCCATCCCAGCAGGTGGTTCCTGCCAGGACCAGCACCCTCTCCCCACCCTCCTACAATAATTTCCACCCGCCTATGCCCACCCCCACCCCCCTCAGAGGCACTGCAAGTTAACTCTTTTGCAGGGTACCCAAGCTCTGCAGCTCCACTGGGGGTGCAGAGGGAATGAGAGGTGCCAAGGGCGTCTACGGGTCCTTGGGCCCTTTCTGGGTGGCGGAGAGGAAGGTGTTATGTCCGGTTCGCCAGCCTTTCCCTCCATCTTGGGTTCCAGCGAACGGCCCCCACCCCTCCAAAGCCAGAGCACACAACTTCGACAAAAGGCGAGAGTTGAGGTAGGAAAGGAGGCGGAAGGAAACTACCAGATCCATCAGTGCCAGGGAAAGACAAGAGGACAACCCCAGCCCCCACCCCCACCCCACCCCACACACAACGCCTAAGTACAGCCCTAACTCAACCTCCCCTTCCCCAGTCCAACCTGCCCTATGAGCAGCCCGGCACCTCAGAATGGCTTCTCTGGAAACTGCACTAAGAGACCAAGACCCAGCTCTTTACTGACAGTTGCTGCCAAGGGTGGTGAGGGCACCTCCGGGTGCACCAGTCTGAGTGGTACTCTTAGAACTGGGGCTGTGAGATTGGTGCTCTCTCAGAAGACTGGGTAGAGATGCTCTATTGCATACTGCAACGGTTTTGCATGTTTGCGTGGAAGTGGAGGAACGCAGTTTCATAAGTTACTGGAACCCAGTGTGAGTATGTACACCCCCCCAACTCCTGGACTCTGTTGTCCGAGGTCATTCCAAGTTTGTTTTTTCTTTTGTTTTCCTTGCTCTACCTGTCTCCCTATTTCTCCCTATACAAAGCTGGGGGCATTTTCTCCCAGATCTGCTTAGCTGACGACTATTATGGACTGTGATTGGTTCAAGCACCAATCCCTCCTAGACCCTCAATGAAACTGTCCAGTTTGCCCGGTCTATACCCAGCATTCTGGGTTCTGGATCCAAATGATATTTTCTCTCTGCCCTTTTTACTGGAGATACAAATGCTATCCAGTGTTACTGTAACAGAACAGGTTAATGCATTTTGTTTTTCATTCAGCGCCAGAGCCAATGGCTGGCTTCACTCATTTCTAAAACTGAACCGTAGACACTTGGGAACTACGGTATGTGCTGGCATGGTGGAAGTTCCAATGTGACGAGTTGAGAATATGTTTACGGATGAGCTGGTACCAACTGCCTCACCATCAGTATGGAGCAGCTCCAGCCGTAGGATGGGGCCATTGGCAGAGATGAAGGCTGCAGAAGAAAAGACCCGTAAGCTAGCTCAGCTCACCTCCTCTCACTTCTGGATGGATTGGAATTTCCCACATAGCTCTTTGGGGATCAGGGCAGCAAACTAGCTTTACTTTTCCTCTGTGAGACACTAAGTGATGGGGTAGGAAAGGGGGGAGCTTTGCAAATGTAAGCAATGTGGGGGGCAGAGCTGGAGGGGTCAAGGTGCTAGGGCAGCATGTTGGCTCAATTTGACTGGATGCGCTGGCTCAGAGCGTGAACACTCCCTCTGTGAGAACTGGAGAGGAGAGACAGGCCCCTGGAGGAGGCTGGGAGACAGGGGGGTAGTCTGAGAGTTTCTAAATCGTCCCTATGGGAGAAAGAACCGGAGGAGGCAAGCAGGGACACAAAGCACACTGGGAGAAGGACACAGGCACTCGGAGATGTCTGGGACGTGAGTGGGAACCCACGCAGGCCCAGCCACGCTCCTTCCACCCTCCAGCTGAGGAAGAACTTTCCTTTGGTTTTCACTAATGCGGGGTAGTTCAGTGGGAGGCTGACAGAAGGCTATAGAGAGTTTGAGCATGTGAGAAATCCAGTCACCCGCTTCCCCCACCCCCACCCCCACCCCTCCTTGTACTGAGGGTCCTCTTTCCATCATCTGGCCCCTCCGTCCCCAGTCCCCTTGGGCCTGAGAATCTGGAGAAAGGTTAAAAAAAAGACCTTCTTTCATATAGCCCCTGCCCCAGGATTCCAGGCAGGAAGACCTTTCAGGACTCCTGAAA
>NW_022109491.1:51042554-51063628 GCF_000313985.2 Echinops telfairi
TCAGAGGGTTCAGAATAGCGGGCATGTACCAACTCTGTGTCTGGCTGCATGCAGTTGGCTCAGCACCTTCTGGGACCAGCTGAGTGGACTTTAGGAAAATCAGAGCACTCTTGGCCCTGATTGCCTGATAGTTTGTCAAATGCAGAAGCTGCATCTCACCAAGCTGTTTTTTAAGTGAGTTGCAATATATATATGTCCTATACACACACACACACATACACACACCCCTCTCCACATCCTTCTAACATCTACAAATCTCTAGAACTTTGAATAGACAGTCTCTAAGCAAGCTAGTCCTGGAACCAACCATGGTGAAATTGATGCAGTGTTTCCCCACTTCCCATGCTTACCCTGCCTGAATTGCTGCTTCCAGGTTCACAGGCACATCCAGCCATAATTAACGAAACCCACACACCCAGCCTGTACCTTTCTTAGCAAGGTACCCCCGTTTCCCTGACAGCCTGCAAGGGGATTGGTGCTCCAACAATAACAACAATCTTGTTGCACTTAATGTGTTAAATTTGATCGTTCTGGTTTACCAGCAAACGGTTGTCTAAAATGTTGTGAAGTGTACACACTCCAGATCGGTGATCTCTATTATCCTGCGGAGAGACAGGATGGTAATCAGAGGACTGTCAGACTCAGTTCACTGCCGCAGACATTAACCTAGCACCTACTGTGCGCTAGGCTCAATACCAGTACCATGGACACAAGACAGCCAATAACCCCAAGTCATAGTTTTCTCTGTAGCTTTGGAGGAGTTCTTGTGGGATTTTTCTGGTTTGCTTTTGTTTTGTTTTTTGTGGTGGTGGTGGCGGCGGCAGCAGTTTTGCTTTTTTTTTTATAGCTACAGTAAATTTACTTTCCTAATGAGATTTTGCTTTGGCCAATACTAAAACGAGCCTGCACTCTCTGTATACACACAGCTGACAGCTGGCCAGGCAGGAGCCACCAAGAAAAGTACCTGGTGAAGATTACAGCTCTGTGACCACTAAGTCTGTCAATGGAGAGTCAAACGTTAACTGCAGTCAGGATTAAACCTGGCCTGTGGGTCTTGGGCCCCTGCTCAGTGCTCAGTGCTCAGAGCCGTGGAGAGCTATGGCGGGAAGGAGAACAGCGGAAATGGAGCACGCCATGAAACTTAGGAAGGATTGTGTGTTAGGAATTGACCTGAGGCTGGTGAGCTAGGCTCTCATTGATCCTCATTCCCTGGCTATGTGAGGCTCAGCAAATTCTTTTCTCTCGCCATCTTGCTTCCTTCTTTACAAGGCTATTGTCAATCTGGCCTCTGAGGTCCCTTGTAGCTCCAGCAGGCTGAGGATCTGGGATGCTCCTTTGACTTCCTTCAGAAACTCCCATGCAGAGGTCTGTCCGAGGTGGCTCACGCTCATTTGCACGAGTCACATGTCAGGGGCTCCATAGCCTGTGTGGCTTGTGGCTTCCATACTGGATAGCACAGACACAGAACATTTCCATCCACACAGAGCACTCCTGTGGACAGCCCTGCTCTAAGTAGACCTTGACTCTAGGGAAAGGCTTTAACAAGGTAGCTAACAACGTGGAACTTAGATCTAGGTTTCTCTGCCACGTATAAGCTGTGAGACCTTGGAGCTCAGCCTTTCTGTGCCTTAGCTTCTTGCCTCTAAAATGGGGATGATAATGGGATGTTTATAAGGCAGCATTAGAGCCCATCATGTGAAGCGCTTCGGACGTGCCATCATAAATGCTTCCAAACTCTCACTGCCATCCAGTCAATGGGAAATCAGAGTGACGCTATAGGCCTCGTGAGAACTGCCCTGGTGAGGTTCTGAGACGGTCACTCTGCCCAGGAGTAGAATGCCCATCTCTCTCCCTTGGAGCCCCTGGTGGTTGTAAACTGCACACCTTGCAGATCACAACCCAGTGCGTACCCACCTCACCACCAGGGCGCCTTGACACGGATGCTTCACAATTGTTATTGTTTGTGTATTTAGAAATTGACTCACCATTTATTGAATAGCCCACCTCATGTCAGACCTGGTGACATATCTGAGCTTCTGTCACCTCTCTGGTCTAGGAAGATTGTAGCCCCTGCACCCCCATCACCAGGAATATGATTGGCGTGAGGTATATGTCCTTACTACCAGGTAAAAAGGAAAGAGTGTGTTTAGAAGCAGCTGCCAGGTAAACAGCAAACTGTGTTTGGAGGCAGACCCCAATGGAATCCTAATCTATTGCTATCATTCTCCCAAAAGAGCAATTCCTAACCCCTGCACATCAAAAATAGAAAGCGCCGACAGAGCCCAGTTGGCCATGTCCCCCACCTTGCTGACTGGGGATAAAGGAGACCGGAGGCAGGCGCACCTGCTGGGCTCACACTCAATTGGACTCTGAGGGAAAGAAAACTCCGAGGCCACCCTCGGAGCTCTCAGCAGGCAGTCCTGAGACGGCTGGCATGAGGGCAGGGGATCGGATGCTAGTCACAGCTGTGTCAGCAGCTCAACGTGACAGTCCCTTTGGGCCTCAGTTTATCATCTAAATAGTGAGTGAGGGGGGTGGACCATGTTCACATTTCCCAACAACCTAGAGCAGGAGGCAAGAACACGAGGGGCCTCCAGGCAAGCTGCTGGGGGCCGGAAGGGAGGTGTGAGTGGGCTGCCGAAGGGAGGTGCCCTCTGAGCCACAGACACGCCAGACCAAGGATGACAGAATCACGATTCTGACCCAAGGCCATGCCTCTCATGTTCTAGATAAAGGAGCGGGATGTTTAGTGAGTCCCACCCTTGTCTAAGTCCAGAGCAGGTGCGTACCTTGGCCCAGACTGTGGTCTAAGTCCCCCAACTCTGGACCTCCCGCTTGTCATGTTATTGTCTTCATCTCCTGGCACCTAGAGGTGGATGGTGAGCAGCAGAAATGACCCCCAGAGCTCTCTCTCACCCTGGGTGGACTGGTGCCCTCCCTCCTCCGTCTGACAACGGGGCCTCCTTCTGACAGTAAAAGGCTCTTAGAATGCTCCTGACAGAAACCTGGAGGAGCTTAGACCCTTCAAGGCCATAAGCAATGAATTAAGAATACATCTAAGACTGCAATTAATTAAATCCATGAGTCATTAACTTCATGCACAATGATGTCTGTGCACAGTCTGACCATAGGAATAGGTCAATCTTGAGAAAATTGGGCAAAGGACACTCACAGGCTCTGTGACTCAGGGTGCCCAGGCTCCTATTTAGCTCAACCCAATGCCCTCTGGGTACCTATAAACTAACCGCAGGGCCCATGCGGTGTGTTCTTAAGCCTGAGAAAATCGAACATTGTTCCCAGCCTACCTCCCCCATTACCGGGGACCTGACAACCAGAGAGATAAGCCCCTGCGTTCTGGAGGCATTATGGATCTATCCTTCCAGGGGGTGAGTGGTCTTATAATGCAGCCAGGCTAGCAACTCAGACAGTGTCTTCCCCAACCATTCCTCCTCTCCCCATGTGTTCACCTTGGCCCTTCATCCCAGACCACCTACCAGGTGGGACCTCAGTCACCTCCTCCAATTCACCTCCCCGGGAGGCAGAAACTGAGATCCACAGAGACAAGGGGCCGACTGGAGCACGCAGCCTTGGTCCAAAGTCAGGACCCTACTTAGGTTGATGTATAGCCTCTCACCATGTTATTTTCTTTTCCAGTCAGGGAGTTGCTGAACTTGAGCTGAAGGATTACTGTCCTAACTCATCCTCTGTCAATATTAACTTCCTCTCCTGCCCATAAATCTCTCTGAGAACAGACATTCCCAGTTGCTCGTTCTCTCCCCAGCCCATGCAGCTGATGATGCCCCATGATCTGCAGGCTGCCGTGTGTGTTGGTGACTCCACGGTCCCTTGTCTGGCCCACTCCTAGTGGCAACATCTGGGAGAGCAGAGGGGTGCTTCCTGCAGGGCTCCCCATGCCAGTCCACCAGGACCATGCTCTCAAGGCTTGGCCAAAGGCAGGTGCATGCAGAGCCCCAGCCCCACCTCTGATCATACAGATACTGCCACACACCGTGGCCTGGGAAGCACCCCAGGGTCCTGGGTGCTAAGGAGTTATCGCCAGGTTAACCTGCCCACTGTGGAACGTCCGGTGGGTTTGCTGATGCCAGATTGTTAAGCAGAACACACTCAATTAAGTTTAGTTCGCCTCAGCTTACCTCGCAGGGAATGACTAGTGTGGGGGAGGCCTGTTGGCGACTTCTGAACTACTGGTTGATCTCTGCCCAGATATTCTGGAGCACACAGAAATGGAGCCAGGTTTTGATTGAGAGTGACATTTGCTTCAGGTTATCTAATATCTCCACGCTCTGTTTATCTCCTAGTGCCCAGCACTGTCAGGCCCTGCACCTGACCTTGTGATTTAAGACTGTACTGGAGCCCCGCAGGTAGTGAGGGAAGGGCACCCCAGCAGAGGTCCCAGGTGGTAGAGACAGACCTCCATGCTGTCCCAAACATCCCCACTCCTGTGAGCCATCCCAGGACCCAAGGAGAGATCTAACCCCCCCCCCCCAAAAAAAACCCAGTTCTCCAGAACCCCTTGGAGCCCCTGAAACTCCCCAGGTGCAGAAGTCTGCCTGGTGCTCATGACACTACCTTTGCAGAGTCAGCCCTGTCCCATCCAGGTGGGCCATGGCTGCCCTGCTGCCCATGGGTAATCTACCACCTGTGAAACAAAGAGAGATAGTGTCAGCACCATGTACATTTGCCAGCCTCAGTTTTAGTGAGCTCTCCATCCATCATGTTTATACCTGCCCTACTCCCAGAAGGGGCCACACACTGCCTATTCCAGGATGCACCCTCCCTGCCCACGCCCCTCGAGCTTCTCATTTTGAACTCTTCCTCACCTGGTCCAGTCCGTTTGACTGATGTCCCAGAGGAAGAGGTCCGGGAGCAATTAAGTCCATGAGGTTTACCTTTCAGCCATCCTTGGGCTCCATCAAGAGGCGGGGGCAAGGGTAGAGAACACGGGACCTCACAGCGGCTGGCCCTGTACCCCGCTGACCAGCAGCTCTCCTCCCCAAAGAGCCTCAGGTTTCCCACAGCTCTGAAGATCACAGAAGCGGACTGGGACATTGGACTATTCTAAATCACCCAGCAGGGGGTGGCAGGGCCCCAGAATTGGCCTGTGCAGTTGTGTGTCTGGCTGAGTGAAGCAAACATAATTGGACGTTGCACGTGAGAGGTGGCTAGGCAGCAGCTCAAGGGCCGTCATGGGGTGGGTTCAGCTATCTATTTTTAGCAAGACCCTGCAGTTTGCACCTCGGCTTCCATGCCTGTAAAGAGAGGTAGTGGACCTGGCGCCCAACTGGGAGTTGGTTTGAGGCCTCGTGAGAGCACATGTGCAGGGCCTTGTCACCAGACTGCCGTAGATGGACCTGGCACAGCCTGGGACAGAGCAGAAAGGAGGTGGGCCAGGAGCTTGAGCTCTGGAGGGGTCAAGCATAGGATCACCCGCCTGTATGTGGCCAATCGGCCTTCTCTAGGAGCTTTTAGAGATCTCTGCCTTACCCGACCCCACCCCCATTGGCCACATTGCTGCATGCCAGTGCACCTGCTGTCCACAGAGCTCAGGCCTTGGCACAACCTTGTCCCTGGGAGGGAGAGTTTGCTTAAAAAGCTACCCCAAAGTCCACACAGAGCTCATGACTCATAATGAAGATGCTGAGACACCCCCATATCTTCTTCCAGCCACCTGAACTCAGTGATTACCACCACTATCCTATTTCATATTATCTAACCTCTTTAGCACTGAGGCCCTGCCAGACCCTGTGCTAGATGTTTCCATGGAACCCTTATTTATTTGGGAAGCACCCTGTACGAGAGATAGGTGAGGAGGCTAAGGCACAGAATCTTGATCCCCAGGTGGGTTCTGTGGTGAACATGCAGAGGTGAGTAAGCTGCTGTGCCCCAGGCTCCTGCCTGGGCACTCGGAGAACACTGTGAAGATGGTACGTGTGCTGGAGCCATTTGATGAGGGCACTGTGGATGCAGAGGCCTGGGTCCAGCGGGTTCTGGGAGGGCTTCAGAGTGGGCATAGGCAATGCCTGGAGAGTCAAAACTCAGTGAGTCTAGCCTTGCCTCCACCTTCAGCCAGAACAACATGGACCTCAGCACCCAGGGAAACCAAGGAAGAGGGGACCCTGTGACACACACGGAAGTAGAAGGTAAAAGGACAGTCTTACTGGGACAGGGACTGGCTGCTTATACCCCCCTGCAGGGCAGCAGGGGTCTCATTTCTCCTGGCCTGAAGCACCGCATACCTACCCAGGCAGCTCCAGGTTCAGGACCCCTGGGCCAATTGGCCTGCCTTCACTGGTCTCCCAGATCTTGCCAAGACTATATGCCGGGCCACTGACAGGGTACACACTACAGAGGTACTGACCAATAGCCCAGAGACCGTCACTGGGCCCATGTGCAGCCTGGGCACCTATGTAGCCCCTTGGGCCTTTGGAACAGCAGGTCTTCCTGCAATCTGGGTTGTACTCTGACCTAAGCTCTGAGAGGGGGTGTGCTGCCCCTCTCCTTGTGCCAGGCTACCCTGTCGGGAATGGAGAAGGTTACCTGGCTGTGGACACTGCCGTTCCATTAGCAGCTGTTGAGGCATTTGTTCTTGCTCCTGGCCATGTTTGGTGTCTGTCTTGTGCCAGAATATGCTGGAAGGCCTCTCCTCCACCCCAGCTGCTGTGTCCTTCCATACCCCAGCTCCAGCAGGAGCCCTCGGTGGTGCCATCCCTTCATACACAAATTGGTATCTGCCTCGGACGTACAAGGCCTTGCACAGTCTCATAGGACACTAAGCATTGCAGCAGGCCAGGGCTGGAGAAATGAAAAAGCTCAGTGTCTTGAGGGGCGTTCTGTTGTACTATATGCAGAGTCAGGGAAAGAGCAGCGTCTTGGTGTGCCCCAGTCTTAGAACCTAGAACTGCAGCTCTGTCGGGCCTGCTTCCAGGGAGCTCCGTGAAGCTGGACGGTCAAGGGTGCGCTGGTATCTGGAACAGTGGAGCCCCTCTCTCCCAGAGCACTGAGAGAAGGGGACCTTTCTGAGCTTGCAGGTTCGTGAGGGCTCTTTTTTTTTTTTTAACATTTTATTAGGGGCTCATACAACTGTTATCGCAATCCATACACACATCAATTGTGTAAAGCACATTTGTACATCATTCTCAAAACATTTTCTCTCCACTTAAACCCCCGACATTAGGTCCTCATTTTTCCCCTCCCTCCCCGCTTCCCCCTCTCTCATGAGCCCTTGATAGTTTATAAATTGGTATTTTGTCATATCTTGCCCTGTCCGACGTCTCCCTTCACCCACTTTTCGGTTGTCTGTCCCCCAGGGAGGAGGTCACACACAGTTCCTTGTAATCAGTTCCCTCTTTCCTACCCATTCTCCCTTTACCCTCCCTGTTTCGCCACTTACACCACTGGTCCTATAGGGCTCATCTGCCCTGGATTCCCTGTATTTTCAGTTCCTATCTGTACCAGTGTACATCCTCTGATCTAGCCAGACTTTCAAGGTCGAATTCGAGTCATGGTAGTGGGAGCGGAGAGGAAACATTTAGGAACTAGAGGAAAGTTGTATTTCTTATCGTTGTTACATCGCACGCTGACTGGCTCATCTCCTCCCCGAGACCCCTCTGCAAGGGTATCTCCAGTGGAGGGCTCATTTTTAAGGCCTTCCTAAGGAGTCCTGGTGGCCCTGTAGTTTAAGCATTAAGCTCCCAAACACAAGATTGGCAGTTCAAATCCACCAGCCACCTCACAGGAGAAAAATATGTCTACTTACTCCCATAAATACATACAGCCCCAGAAACCTTATATATGATCACCGTGAGTCTGTAGGTATGCACCTGGGGGTGCACTGAGACGAGAAACCATGGCAAACATCCAGGCAGCATCCAGGCACCTGCGGGCACAAGGGTGACTGTGAGCTAGAACCAGGTGCCCCTGTGGCCTAATGTGCCGGCCTCACTCTTGTTGGCAATCTAGTCACTGTATTAAGTATTTTATCACCTCATCTCACTGTCAAATGTGTTCAGCTTCAGATAATAACGTAGATAGCCACATCAGCACTAATGAACAAAGGGCTGGAGTGGGAGTCACTGGGCTTCCCGGCACCGCACCTGTAGAATGGTTTCACAGATTAGCAAACAGATTAGCTATGGTTCAAGCAAGCTGAGGGCACAGGAATGAGCCCGGCCGAGGTGGGTAACTCTCCTGGGACGGGCGCCAGTGCACCCACATACTGTCACTAGCAAGAGAGGGATGGCAGTGCCACACTTCCTGGGCCACTCCATGGCTTTGTCACTCTGAGACAGGAGGAGAAGATCTTGGGCATGTGTGTGGTATGTCTTCTGCTACCTGGGAGACCTGGAGCACTCCCTAGCCCCCACATGTCTCAGACTCTCCACCTGTAAACCCAGAGTTAAACTTTGGCATTCTAAAGGATTTAATGCTAAGTGAGAAAACCACTGTGAAATTGTGTGTGGAGTAGGGGAGGGAGTGCAAATCACCCTTTAGAATGATTTTAGGGGAGATGGCTCCTGCACTCCGCACCATCTGCCCATCCTCTAGGACAGTAGGGTACGTGAGCTCATCCAGTGTGTGAGCAGAGGCCTGTCAACAGGAGCAGTGACCAAAGCCCAGCCAAAGGTGGGTGCCCATGTGCACAAGAACATGCAGGCATCCCTCTGGTGGGTGCACACGCATGCCGAGGCATGTGAAGGAGCATGCCATTGCCCAAAGGAACCGTTTAGAAGGGGCTCAGTGTGCATCCAGGTTGGCAAATTCAGCCCCAAGGGAATTGATAAATATCACATCCAGGACCGGGGACAGACTGATACCTTTTCTAGTCAGACAGAGTCCAGGGGGCTGAGTCAAAAGGCAGAGGAGCGCAGCAGTCCAACTGTACTCAGCCTCACACACGACACGGATCCTGTGGCAGTCATTCAGACAGGGATATGCATACTCAAGTACACACACATGTGCACATGTGTGTGCACACCTAAACACAGCTGGGTTGTGGTAGATGCTTGGCAAAGAGGAACCAGCAAGGTCCAGGGGTCAACCTCCAACAACTTTGCAGCTAGTTGATGAGCTCAAAGAAAGCCTCCCATATAGAGAAAATTCAAAACCACCTACAAGAGAACTTGAAGGGCTAATAGGGGGATTTAGCAGTTGCAGGGTACAAGGTCAACAAACAAATATCAGTTGGATTTCAATATAACAGCAATGAGAAACCTGAAAGGGAAACAGAAGAAACAATTCCATTTACAGTAGCATCTGCAAGAATAAAATACCTAGGAATATATCTAACCAAGAACATGAAAGACTTACACAGTGAAAACTCTAAGGTAATGTTGAACAGGATTAAAGATGACTTAAATAAACAGACAGATGATCTGTGTTCATGGATTGGTACCCTTAATATTGTTAAGATATTAATAGTACCCAAAGTGATTCTATAGATTCAATGCAATCTTGATAAAATTCCAACAGCCTTCTTCACAGAAAAGCATACAATCATTAACTCTAACTGGAAGGGCAAGAGAGCCCAAATACCTAAACCAATGTTGAAAGAGAATAAAGTAGAAGGACTCACACTTCATCATTTTTAAAACATACTAGACCACAACAGTAAGTAGCGCTGGCAATGCTGTTGGGTAAATGCTGGACTGCTAACCACGAGGTTGTCAATTCAAATATAACAGCTATTCCTCGAAGACAGATGAAACTTAGTGTTCCAGTATAGATTTACAGCCTTACGAAGCCTATTTAGATGTCTGAGTTGGAATTGACTGAACAGCAGTGGGTCCGAGTTTGTTTGTTTATTATACAGCTGCAAGAATCAAAACAGACTGTTACTGGTATAACATGAGATGTGCTGTTGAATGGAATAAAATTGAGAGTCTAGAAATCAACCCACAGATCTATGGTCAGCTGATTTTTTCACAGGATCCTAGGAACTTTTCCATCACTTCATTCCCAACGTTTCCCATCGTTTGACGAGAAAAGAAGAAGCTCTCCAATAAATGGTTCTGACCAAATTGTATTTCCACACACAGAAAAGTGAAATCGTATCCATGTGTCACACCACATGCAAAGAAAAATTCAAAATGGATTAAAGACCTAAGTGATGTACAAATGAAAGCATAAGATTCTTAGAAGCACAAGCAATACTTTCAGGTCTAACATTCAAGGAGGGCTGGTCAAGTATCATCAGAGAAGCAAAAGACAAAATAAAGCAATGGGACCTCATAGCAATTTGGAACTTTTCTTCTTCAAAAGCTTAACATTAAAAGTGAAAAGACAAGCTGCCATCTGGGACAATATCTTCAGAAACCATATCTGACAAGCACCTAATAACCACAGTGTATATGAAACTTCCACCGCTTAACAACAAAAGGCAATCCAATGATAAAGTGTGTAGAGAAACTGAATAAAGAGCACAGACAATGACCACCAGGCACATGAGGAGATGCTCGGCACCGTTAGGCATCAGACAGATGCAAGTCAGACCCACCGTGAGATGCTGGACCCTCCTGCTCAGAGGGCTGAGAAACAAGCAACCAGGAACCCAGAAAGTAACAAGTAAATGTCAGTGGAAAAATGAGGAACCTGGGACTCTTATCCATTGCTGATGGGAATGCAAAACCGTACAGCTGTTGTAGAAAACAGCGTAACAATTCCTCAAAAAAAACCAGAACAACCATATGATCCAATGATTTTATTCCTAGGTATAGAGATGCAAAGAGACTTGTGCCCCAATGTGCATGCTGAATAGCCCCAAAGTGGAAACAACCTAAATGCTCCTCAAGAGATGAATGAGATTTTTAGTGTGGTGCATACATGCGATGGACTATTATTCAGCTAGCAGGAGAAATGAAGTCTTGATATGTGCCACAGTATGGATGGAACTTGAAGGCTTTGCGCAATCATAAAAGTACAAATATGTATACTAAGAAAAGAAGGGCTTTGATAAAAAGAAAAGAAGGACTAAATGCATAGAGACCAAAGTTTATTCATGATTACCAGAGGCTGGAGCAAGGAGGAAAGGGGTGGCTTAAGGTGGTGAGACAATTGCATTGATTAAGAGCAGGCTTACAAACTGATTACTGTAATTGCCGTCAGCAAGTTATATACTTAGGAGAAGTTTAATCGGTAAACATCATATGATAGATATTTTTGTAACTATGGGGAAAATGTGTAGCTTCTGAAGCTCCTTATGTGCAACCCAACATCCCATAGACTTGTATTCCTTCATTTGGAGGTTTAGAGCCATGGTTTCATGGAACGTCTCAGTTGATTGACCGAGTAATATGTGCAGTCCTTCTTTTCTGTCTCCTACTTCATTACATCATGTCTGCTGTCTTCAAAGCTTGCAAGCTGCCACCTAAACAAGGCACAACGTCTGGTCCCTATTTACCCGGAACCATCGAGGAAAACGGAGAGTCGAGATTGGGAAGGGGGGCGGGGAGGTATGAAATGTGTGGCTAGTTGTCTCCATAAACAATTGCCTTTTTTGACACGAGACCAAAAAAACTGGATTGTGTCCTTCTACCATTACTGAATATTTTGATCCAAGATTCCTTAGAAAATCCCGAATCAAAAGGAAGAAATGCAGAACAGGGTTTCAAAATTTCATGGATTCTCCCTTGTCTGGAGCTATAGGAGCTGAATGAACCCCTGGAACTATTGCCCTGAAATAATCTTTAAAGTTTAAGCCAGAGATGTCCCCTGCAGTCATCTTAAAACCACACAGTAATTGAGCTTAACCGATAAACAAGGCCTGCCTTGAGCGTTGTGTTTCTCAAACAGCAACCTATATGCCAACAAACTGACAACTAAGAGAATCAGATAAGAACTTTATGGAGCAATGGATTTATGTTAATGAGAGAAGAACAACTTTTAAAAGGAGACTAAGAAGGATTCCAAAAATTAAAGAATGCAGTCATGTCACTTAGCTGTGCGTATAGAAACTGCTGAATTGGTGTATGTCTTACTATTCCCAATAACACACTGTCATCAAGCCTATTCCAATCACAGTGACCCCACAGGACAGAGTAGAACTGCCCCTTCGGGTTTCCGAGGTGGTAAATCCTGACAGGAGCAGAAAGCTGCACTTTTTTTCCTGAGGTGCAACTGGTGGATTTGAACTGCTGAACTTGCAATTAGCAACTTGATGTCAAACCAGAACTCATTTCAACAGCACAGCAAAATAAAACTTAGAAAGTAACGTGAGTGGGGGCAGATGATAGACTGTGAGGGGTGATTCTTTGAACATCTTAACTAAGGTAACCAGATGTCCCACTTTTGGTGGGACAGTCCCGATTGTTAACAATTTTCCCACGTCCTGCGGCATTTTTAAAAAGTCCTGGTTTTTGGACAGAATGCACGACAAGCTAAGGTATACGGTTTTTGGCTGTCATGTGGCTATTTCGCCAGGATATGAGTTTTATCGATGGTGTCCCGCTTTACCAATGTTAAAATTGGTCACCTTAGTTAGTAGGCAATAGTGGGTTCTCGCTTAAAGAAGCGAACTAGAAGTCAGAGATTAAACGAGAAAGCCATTGTTGGCAGGAACAAAGCTCAAGGCCAGGAGCTTGCAGGGCAGCCGCCAGTAGACCTGAGGGAGGCCTGACCAGTATGGGAAAAAGAAGAATGGAGGGTGTCAGGCTGAGGGCTAGACATTTGTCAGAAGGAGGCCCAGGCAGGGTTCTGATGGTGGGATCTTGGTCTTGTAAAGAGGGGGAAACAGGAAGTTGTTTCCTCTGACTGCCCCAGCCCTGCTCAACAGCCCTCTGCTCCTCGCTGGGGCTCATGAGCCTCTCAGGGCCTGTGACTTCAGCCCGCATCCCAGCTAAAGGGAGTCAGAAGGAAGCAAGCCTAACAAGCTCACTGTATCCACTGCAGAGCTGCCAGGTCAACAACTACAGCAACCATAACAATGAGAAGCCTTTCTATTTATTGGGTACCAACCATGGGCCAAGGAACTCTGGTGGTATAATGGTTACTCAATGGGCTGCAGTCCACATGGTTGGAAGTTCAGAACTACCAGCAGCTCCGTGGGAGAAAGATTGGGCTTTCTACTCCCGTCAACAGTAACAGGCTCAGAAACCCAAAGGGGGTCGCTAGGAGTCAGCACTGACTCAATGGTTTGGTTTTGTTGAGTTTGGAAAGCCGTGTGCCAGATACTAGACATTGATCTTTTCCTCCTAAGAATCATTCTGACTACCTAGGAAGGATGAACTATTGTTATTCCTACTTTATGCTTAGAAAAGTCAGGGCTCAGAGAGGTGGTCTTGCCAAATCACACAGCAGAAGACTAAGGCTAACTGATCCAGAACCTGGACGCTTTCTCCAATCACACTGTTCCTCCGACACACCGTTCTTCTGGAGCAAAGAGAACTAGGATAGAGGTATGGAAAGACTGACCCCAAGGTCAGCTTCTGCCCTCACCCTTGGGAGCTCCAGTAGCCAGATGACAAGCTCTAAATGGCTGCGAGCCAGAGAGAGAGCTGGCTGGTAGAGCCCTTCCGCCTTGTGTGGCGAGCAGACTTGAGGGCCCTTGGTTTCTTCCTCTTGACATTCATGCCCTCCCCTTTGAGGAGGATTGAACCTGTGATCCTTCTGGACAGTATGCTGTGGCAAGGTGGGGACTGTCACTCCCTCGTTGGTCTCTGTTACATGTACGAGTCTGTCCTACCAGTGGACTTGCTCTGGAGTTTCTTCTTGCCACCTCAGTTAACCATTGATCACCTTGGGGAAACCCATGCAGCTGAGAAGTCAAGGACACCTCTTAGAATTGAGGGTAGCCTCCACAAACAAGCCAGGATAAATGATGGCCCTCAGCTCACAACTGCAAGACAGCACAGTTCACCACCAGTCTATAGGTGCTAGAAGCTGGCTTCCCCCGCTCCATCTCCAGCTGAGAATACACCCCAGCCAAACTTGTGGTGGACTGCAGCCTGTGAGAGCCATGGACCAGCTGAGCCATGCCTGAGACCGAGATGAGCAGCCCTACAAATGCGTTCATTTGTCATTCAGCAACCAAAAGGCAGCACACGTGGCTGGAAGCTGGCCCATCCAACCCAAAAGTTGTTTTCTTCATTTTTTCCTGGATTAATGCTACCCACCTAGAAAACCGATAAAGTACATTATTCTCATGCCGCTGGAATAAAACCAAAGCATCACAAAATATCCTTTACACTAAACTAGTAATCTCCTTCTGCCAAAGCCCTTGGCTTAGTGTTCCTAGTCAGAAGCAGAGGAGGTCAGTTGTGGCCTAGAAGCAGCCTGCCCTCGAGGGCACTAGAAGTGAGAGCCAGGGTGACCAGACCTGGTGGACAAAACAACCATCCAAGGAACTAGGCCTTTCCTGGGAAGCACCTCCATACCTGAAGCCTCCAGAGCCCCTCCTGGGTGCACTTTGGAACAAGCAAGACCAGGAAGCATTTCTGGGAATGAAGTGCCCAGTGAGTGGGCCTGGGTAAAGAATGGTGTGAGTAGCCATGGATCGGGGAGACTGTGGACATGTATGTAATGCTGTACCTGGAGGCCCACATCCGGAGGCTTTCTGTGATTTGGGATCCATCATACAACCTCGGTAAGCCTCAGTGCCCTCATATGTAAATGGGGGTGAGATCCCTGCTTCGTGGGGCTGCTGTGAAGATCCAAGGAGAAAGCCCACAGGACAGGCTTTAGACAAATGGATCTCGCTGCCCTTAGCCAGGGATAGTGGCTCCCTGACAGAACCCTGGCCCTCCATATGTGAGAATCGGGTTCGATTCCCCGTCTGCGCACTTTGCATAGCCACCCCTCCTCTGTCAGTGGAGGCATACAAGTTATTAAAATGTTGAACAGGTTTCAGCCAAGCTGCTGGACTCCTAAGGACTAAGAAGACAGGCCTGGTCCTCTGCTTTCAAAAACTCAGCCAGTGACAAGCCGATGGCTTCCAATAGCCCGACCCCAAACTGGTCAGGAGGAAGTCTCCAAACCGGCAGTTTCATTCTGCGTTTCCAAGGTATTGCCACAAAGAGGGACCCCGGAACAACCTTACTAAGAAAGTTTCCCATTCCAAGTACAAGTATCCCTCAAGTCCCCCATTTTCCTTTGAGTGGCATCTTCTGTTCGACCCACCCTGGGTCACATGGTGCAAGGGAGGCACCTCAGAGGAGCCAGCTCCCAGCCCTGTGTGCTCTGGCTGGTGAGCAGCAAGGGGTGCCTCCTCCATGCCCACAGGAGAGTATATTCAAGGAAGGGCTGGGTGGGGGGTGGGAGAAGGAGCCCCGGTGGCTGGAAGCCCGAGCCAGGTCTAGGGCAGTGGCTAGGGGAGATAGGGGGACAGGCCTAGGTTAATGAAGTATGGATTGAGTGGGTTGAAGCTGATCAGCTCTGGCATGGGCTTTTCCTAAGCAGCAGCAGCAGAATCAATACTAATCCCTTGATCCCATTAGGGCTCCTGTGGATTTCTGGGACACAGTCGGTGCTGCACTCTCCAGCAGGGGCCCTGCCTGCGACTGGAGAGGAAGCCAGAGCCTTGACCAGTTATTCTTTTTAATTAAACTGTTTTCACTCTCTGCCGCCTACCACAGGCTTCCTGTTGCCCTCTCTCGGCTCACTTGTCCCCACCAGGACCACTGCCACCACTACCACCATCCACCTCCTTAGCCCACACCCGCATCCCTGGCCCCAATCAGTGCCCCAGTCACCATCTGTATTAGGAGTTGCCTCATCAGCCTCTGCCAGTCTCAGGGGTCTCCTCCTGTCCCCCCTCAGCTCCCATGCTGGGAGCTGCCATAATTTCCTTCACACCTGCACTGCAACAGCAAGTTTGACAGTTCAAGCTCACCATATTTCTCTTCAGGGGAAATAAGCAGCTATATGTTCCTGTAAAGAGTTACAGTCTCAGAAACCCTGTAGAAGGGTGCTGTGGCCCGGAATCCACTCCCTGGCTGTGGATTTTGGCTACATGTGACAGAAGTGCTCTTCCATGGCTTCTGCTTCATGGACTTAGGAAAGGGGCTAGCAGCTCCATTCTCTCAGCAGAATGCTTAGCTGAGCCCATGGCAGGCGGGAGCGATACGATATCCGCGGGCTTCCGTCCCACAGCACCTACACATCGGCTCGCATCTGAACTCCGTGCTTACCAAGAGTTGTAACACTGGTTCACGCACCTGTTCACCACAGGCACGTGTGGGGTTGTCATCATGTGAGCACAGCAGTCATTGTCATCTGTGAGGGTTGAAAAGAGATAAATGTGTGGTTTCTGTGGAAACTGGATTCAATGCGTTTAAACGATTCGATGAGGTGAATGTGGAAAATAGGTCTCTCAACTAGGGGAAGATTGGTGGGCGAGCCATAAAAATTCTAAGAGAATGCTGTCATCAAATTGCTCGTCGAGTGCCCTCGAGTTCTCAGATCACGGCATTTCAATCAGACAGCAGGTGCAGTTGACGTCAAAGAGCCAGTGTAGGACTTCTGACAGCGCACTCCTAGACCAGGGAGAGGCCGAGCCTTGCCTCCAAAAGCCGGACACTCCGGAGATGGCAAGCGATGGGAAGTTTGGACAACAGGAAAATGATCATGTCTTAGTCAATCGTGGGCACAGGTCCTCTGTTGAACAACTGGCTCCTCAACGGTTGCTTTATTTGAAATATTTATCACATGCATGTGTCATGTTTATAATATTCTTTAACAGACATATTTGATTAACCAACTACCATTGTCCTCTATTTGACTGGGTAATGGGGCTTCTGTTTTCCTCCAAGGTCAAGTGGTTGGATGATGTCTGAGCTTGTGTGCAACCTCACTCTATCATTCATACACCTCCACACACGCGCATGCACACACACTGAAACACCATATACTTATCACACCTTGACTCCATCTTTGGGCCAGCTGACTTCTTTCCTGGATAAGGAAGCCTAGAGAAGGAGCCGGCTCCCCGTCACCAACACCAGCCCCACGACACACGCACCTTGCTCACCATCCATAGAATGGGTTAGCACAGTGCTAAGCTCAATGCAGTTGTTCAATTAATAGCTGTCAAGTGGAATTAAATAAGCCCCCTCTTCAGAGACTCGGGACAGGACTATGGGGCATTGATTGGGTTACATTTGAACACATGCAGCCCAGGAGAAATCCTTTCCTTGCATTCAAACCTACCAGTCTGAAAAGCGATCTTGTCCACAGCTCTGCCTTCCCAATCTTGCCTGCTGAACCCCAACCTTTGACACAGTAGAGCCTTCCCATCTGGGTCCAGTCACCACTAGTTCCCATTCTCAGCCTGAAATATCCTGAAGTTCACAGTCAAATTGCTATCAATAGTTCTGTCCCACTGTGGCCAACGTCTGTGGCCCTAAAACCACAATTGAGTTCCTGAGAAGCTGCTCTGTTGGGCGCTGGCTCGGACTCTGCCTGTGTGTGACCTCCAGATCCTTCACTGTCCCCTGCCCAGACACTTCCTTTTCCTCAAGGAGCCCTGCCACTCGGAGCATCCGCTTTCTTATGTGGCAGCAGTGGGCATTCAGAGCCCAGCCCCATGTGTTCCCTATAAAAGCTGAGGAAGGAGGAATGTGCTTATAGCTAGGCCTGAGCATCTTCCAGGCTGGTGCATTCCTCCACTCTCCAGGCAGCTGCCTTCTGAGGCCTGCCTCCTGTGTTCTCGTCCTGGGTCCACCCCCACCCCACCAACCTCACCCATTCCATCCACAGTGTAGCCTTTGTCTCAATGGAAGAAGGCCCTCCGAGAGCATGCCAGGGAAGGCCTCCTGTGTTTGCACTGCTGAGGGAGAAAGGATGGCCCCAGTGAGGTCAACCACAGGTACAAGTGTCCATAAGGTGGGTACTGCTCATAGAAGACCTGAACCAGGTCTCACGTGGGCACACCTGGTTTTCCCCTGAAAGCGCATGACTCCTGCCATACCTGTAAAATCCAGGTCCTCCACACACACCCCCACCCCCCCACCCCCCCGCTGTGGTCACCTGACTCTTCCCCCAACATTCCATCCTCCCCTGCAAAACCCCAAGCAGAGCTCAGAAACAATCCCAGGCTAGGACAAGTAGAGCCTGCAGAGATGTGCGAGCCACCACAGGCAAGCGACACTTCTCCCGGCCTGGCCAGCCGAGTGGCAGGCTATGGAGAGAGATCCATGCAGGGCCTCAGGTTTGAAGCAGGTACAGTACTAGCCTCTCTCCCCCACCAGGCCCTGTTCCTATGAACCTGCCCCCTGCTGGCCAGCTGGCTTTCTTCAAGGCTGGGCTCTGTTCTGCTTAATAACCGCTTGGTAATTAGCTTCACAATTTTGCTACTATGCTTATAATAGCTTCCATTAAAGTTATGGGGTTTTCAAGCTATAATGGCTTCCAGAGTAATTAATGCACAACTGGGTTTATTGCTAAGTTTATTTTTAGAGCTTTCCCTTCTCCTTCCCCCTCCCTTTCCTTTCACACGTTTTTAACTAAAAAAGACTTCACGGTATCACAATGGTCTCTCCACTGCCCGCTGCACCTTTGCCTCCTTCGTTCCCCTCCCCTTGCTGCTCCAGGCTCAAAGGAGCACTGGGACCCCAGAGCGGAAACCACCGGCACCCAGGAGGGCAGCTTGCGGTCACTCCAGCTCATCAGTCTCCCATGAGAGCCCTGTGTCCCTGGGCCACCTGCCACACAGCCAGACCTGGAGGCTCTGGGCTGGAGTCTCCTACCGTGCTCTTAGAGATCGCGTAGAGCAAAGGGGCAGGTATTGGATTCCAGCCCCATCACTGATTAGCTGTTAGCCTTGAGCAAGTCATCCAACCTCTGGTCTCAGATAATTCAGCTGGAAAATTGAGATAACAACAGGGTCTACTTTTCAGGTCTCTTCAGAGTATTGAAGGATCAGATCCATAAGTTGCAGGTTTGAGATAAAGAGGGATGCTCAGAAGAAGAAAAAGAAAACTCTAAAAGCAGGGAAATACCCACTAAACCAACTTCAGTTTCGTGTATTGAATGGAATTCAGGCGCACCTTTCTTCCCTTTGATGTCTCCGGCCTGAAATCTGCACCTTTGGAGACTCAGGACTATCAAGAATGCTCCAAAGAGTCCCTGGGATGTCCTAGTCGTCCTATCTTCTGTCAAGCCTCTCCTCAGAGCTCCCAGCTGAAACATGGCAGAACTCAGAGCCTGTGGAGCCCTGTAGTTGGCGCTGCACTGGGTGTGGGGCTAGTTCTGGGGGCGAGGTCGGGGCAGGCGGGTGGCCTGAGGTCACTCCATGTAAGCACACTCAGCACATGAGACCCAGATGGAAACCAGTGTGGGCCGCTGAGCCAAGCTCTGCCACCTGCTAGGGCCACTAGAAGGAGTTTGTACACACACACATACACACACACACACACACACACACACACACACACACGGTCCTGCTCCTTAAAGGAGCAGCAGTGGGAACTAACATGTCTCTATCTCCACAAGACAAAGCAAGGATAATTGAGCCAAAGACACCCTCATGCAGACTCAAAATCAAAAAAGGTCAAGCTGCCCCCACCTCCGCACGTCTGTAGGTGCAGGCTTCTGCTCTGCGGCAGCCATCCATCTGTCGGCCATGGTAGGTCTGCTCCCTATACAAGTTTTGTGGGTCATCTGGCTGTGTGGGGCATAAGAACAAAATAGTGTGTCCTCAGATAAAGGTAAGCTAAACAGTTATCATCACAACAATAGCACGACAGCAAACCAACCAATGTTCTGTGCTTTAAGAGGAGAGTCCTGCAGAGTCTGCCTTCTTCCTCCCGCTGACCGAGGGCCGGAGCGCTAACCCTTCCCATCAGGAATCTCAGTCTGCCTTGGGGCTTCCTAGCTGTGTGACGTGTTTCTCTGTTCCCAACTGCAGTAGCCCTGGAAGCACACTCGGAGGGCTCGGGCGGTCCCACGTTCTTTAGATGATCTCATGCCAGTTGCAATTGCCATTGATTGACGGACTTGTGCTGTGTTCCATCCCTCACAGCATCGCTGATGGGAAGGTACTGCTATCCCATTGTGTAGATGGTGACATGGAGCTTAGAGAGGCTAAGAAACTCACTCTAATTGTGCCCGCTAGCGAAGCCGGGCTGCGGATCCAGGGCTGAGGGACTTCCAACTTGATTCTCTGGATCTTACACTGACTTAGAACTGGAAGGAAACTAGGAGATCATCAAGCCCAGACCTCTGTTATACACGGATATATTTTTTAAATGTTGCTTAAAAAAATCATCAAAACCTTTAGTCAGTAAAAATATCAAAATGTGAAGCTATTGTTTCTCACCCCATCCTCCACCTAGGGTTGCAGCTTCTGACGGTGGTAGTTCCATCACTGTAACTTTTCCTCAAAGAATTCTGCACTCTTCTAACAATAACAATTTGACCGGCCTTGTGGGCCCCAGTCATGTTCCTTTTCAATGTTCTTTGAGTTTGGGGAATGAAAAATTGCTGAAGTGGTAATACCAGGGCTATAGGGTGGATGGGGTAAGGTTTGGCATTGAAATTCTCATAGGAAAATCCTTTTAACACTCAAAAAGTAAGTGGGTGCATTGTTGTGATGGGGGCGGGGGGCGGGGGAGTTCTCAGTACAACTGTCCCAAACTTTTTACACACCAAAGCAGTTTTTAGTTTTCATAAAACTTCTTTATATTAAGCCCCCGTGACAATCCTGTAGCCTTCAAGAATATCTATCACAACTGCCCCTTTCGGAGCTGACCCCTTTGCCTTGACCCCTAGCCCATCAAATCCCCTCAGAAGCCAATGCTTCGGTTCTATTCCAGGCCCTCTGCTGAGACTTAGTAGCTTCCTCGTTATGTATTTGGTTGCTAAGGGCAAGGTCAATTTTCTCCCTGAGAAAGAGCCTTGAAGTCAGCCAGTATCCCCTCCTTTACCAGCAAAAGCGACCTCTGCCTCTCGCAGGAGGCACTGCAGGAGAAAGACTCAGTGTTCTAGCCCCATAAAGAATTACGTCATGGAAACTCAGGCCATGGTCATCTCCAGGCATTCTTTCCCTTGCAACACACTGTGTATTACCTAGAGGTCTCTGTGCCTGCCTCCTCCATCTGACCCCCAAGAAGCTGGGGCTTTTCTGA
>NW_022109491.1:51063728-51077195 GCF_000313985.2 Echinops telfairi
AAAATCCCCAAGTCAGACACACTTACATACACAAGCCCACATCCTTGAACACATGCATGTGCACGCACACATGCATGAATGTGCACATAGATGCACACATGCACACACACCCCTGAATGGCTGATTCATTCTGCGTGCTCCCACTGTTGGCTTGACCACTAAGGTGACATTTAGCCCTGTGGATTGCCCATTCCGGTGAGCTGGCCAGGGCTGCACATATCTGCTGACAATGGCACTCTAGAGGCAGAGGTCACTTTTGCTGGTAAAGGAGGGGATACTGGCTGACTTCAAGGCTCCTTCCAAGGGAGACAATTCCTAGCTCTTTCACAAGTCCTTAAAACAACTTAGAAGTAAGGCCAATCAACCAGAGGGAAGTACACTCTTTTAAAATACTGTGGTGTCACCTGCCAGGTGAGTCCTAGGGGTGTAGGCACCTCAAGGCAGGTGGGGTGGTCCAGGGCTATCCTCCTCCTGCCCCCACCGTGCACTCAGAATCACACAATCTGCCTCTCGTGCAAAGCTCAGCACCCAAGTAGAGGAAAGGAGGGGAAGAGCATCATGTGACAGTCTCCATGGTAGTTGGGAGAGGTGGGCCCCACTTTGGGGGTACTCCGCCTACCCTCTGGACCCTCGGCACATGAGAAGACAACTCAGCAGATGTCCCTGCAGATGCTCTGCAGAAATGAATGGAAATCTGAGTCAAGTTTATGCTTCTCAGGGAGTAGGTACCAATCCAGGGGCCCTGCTATGAATGCTCATTGTACACCTTGTGGCCACTGGCCAGGGCCAGCTCTTCCCCCTGGTGATCCAAACTCCAGCATCTGGCATGTAGTCCTCCACCGATGACATTCCACCCGAGTTTGGGTTCAACATGAAACTCACGGGGTTTCCTCCAAGCACCCTACTCTAAAGCACCTCTTCTTGTCCTCAAAGGGCTTGCCGTAGCTCCGATCCTTCATTCGGGTCTGGAAAAACCTATCGTGACCCAGTGTAGACCCCAGAACTACTTTGTGAAGTAGGTGTGGATGCCACTTCACTGTTTGGATGAGGAAATTGGGGCACAGAGAAGTGACATCACTTGTCCAAGATCACATAGCTTGTTGGTGGCAGAATGGTGACATTTGCCAGGGCTGTGTGTCTCCAAGATCTGGGTCCTTTGCCCCTTCACCATCCACTGACTCATTAAATGTGCCTGTGCCATGCCCAAGGTGTGCCAGTCTGGTCAACGAGCAGCCAGACAGAAGGGGCCCATGAAAGGAACCCTCCCGACTCCCAGAGACCGCCTGCTCCAGCATGCCCCGGTGCAAACTTGCCCTTCCCGGCATCCCTAGCTCGCGCCCTGGTCCCTGGCCATGCTTTTCTGCTCTCTCTTGTAGGTAGCTGCCTCCCAGGGTTCCTCACCTCGGCCCTGACAGCCACCTTTGCCCAGACTTCAACAAGGCCGGACTCTCCGAACCTGCTTCCGCAATGGGTGGGTTGTGAGCGCGGGTAAGATCTGCTAGCCAACATTTCGGCTTCTCTGCCCTCTCTCTGTGTGGGCGGCCTGGCCCATTCCTTCTCTTTTCTCCCCTGTGCTGCCGCCACCCCGCTGCCACCCTTCTCCTGACCTTGCTGCCACTCAGGTAATGAGGAGCTGTGGGCCCAGCCAGCCTTGGAGATGCCGAAGAGACGGGACATCCTGGCGATCATCCTCATTGTGCTGCCCTGGACGCTGCTCATCACCGTCTGGCACCAGAGTACCATTGCACCCCTCCTCACTGTGCACAAGGGTGAGCCCTGCCCCAGGCCTCTGCGCTTCCACGATGAGGGCCATAGCAGCCAGCATCACAGTAAGGGGGTGGGCAGAACCGCAAGAATCAGCCTACCAATGCTCTTGGGCCCCTTTGAGATTCTACTGAAAGGTTGCACCCATAGACATAGAGACAAGCATGCAAACTAAGGTAGACACACCTACACAGAGCAAGACGTCACAGAGAGAGAGACACACAGAGACATGATACATACAGAGACATGTGCTCACACAGCACTGACACACAGAGCCCACACACACAAAGGCATGCATACTCAACATAGACACGCACAGAGAAATAGATACTCACACGCACATAGATACACACATAGATATACTCATGCAGGCTCTTCATTCCCCTTTGCGTCTGATTTTCCGTAAACCTGCATTGGGGGCTTACCGCAGGTGGGGTGTGGGTGAGAGACGGGTAGATGAGAGTTTGGTCTGTGTTGTGTTTTTAAAACTTTCAAGGACAATATCTTGTTTTCTCCTCTTTTTGTGTTTGGGACACCTCGTTTAGTACTACTTAGGGGACACAAGTCTGAAGAAGGGTAAAACCCCACAGAGTCTACAAAGCACCAAGTTGAGAAGCAGAGCCTCTTCCTGGCCCCGAGTGCACCAGGTTGCCTCTCCCTCTGCACACTCCGGCTCCTTAAGGCAACCCTCGGTCCCTCACCCAACCTGCTTCCTGCTTCCTCGGTCTAGAGACCACCCCCTCCTCTGCTCACTCCACATCCCAGGGAAAGTCAAAAAGCATCGCCATAGGGTTCCAGTTGAGCGTGCACGGGTGTGTCCCCAACAAAATGTGTTTCAATGTGTCTCTGTGATCAGGGGAGGGTTGCAGACAAGTTCTCTCCAGGTTACCCTCCTCTTAGTCTGGTGAGGGCACCTTTAAACAACTATCCAATCAAAACAGAGGCTTGCCAGAGATCTGCTGAGCCAGTTAAATTCACGACTGAGCAGTTATAGTTACTGTTTTGAGGGAATCTGCTAGGCGTACCATCAATAGATCTTGAAGGACCCAAGATGATCATCAAGAACGATTTAAAGAACTTCTTACTACAAACTGAGGTTTAAGAAAATTGAAAATGGCACTGGTGACAAAAAGCCAGGAAAGTTGCGCCGAGAAATTTCTTTTTCCATCACAAGAATGTACCTGCTCGTTCTTTGAGATAACGAGTGGGGGTTGCCCTGTGTGAATTTGGTTGGAGAACCTGGCCCTTAGCTTGCTCCTTCAGTCTTTTTGTTCCCCAAACTCAAAGAACATTTCAAGGGAACATTATTTGAGTCCCTCAAAGAAACCAAAACGGATATTTTGGCTTCATATAAATGGACGAGTACAGCCTTCTTCAAGGAAGGACTACATAAAAGGAAGCGCATCCTCCAGAAGAGCGTGGGCCTACAGGCAGCCTCACATGGTCTACAGCGAGAGTTCCACAGCTTCCTTTGGTGAGCGGCAGCTCGAGACTCAATAGCTTTTGAGCAGCCATTTAAAGTGCAGCTTATTGGTCTAGCCCCATCTGGAGCAAAGAGTGAAGACAGTCAAAGATGCATAGAAACAGTTAGTCCAAAAAAAATGAATGGACCATGTAAATACCAGTCTCTATGCCCTCGAGACAAGAACTAGCTGGTTCCTGGCGACTATTCCTGGTATCTCCGAACAGGATCCCAATAGGAGGGTCTGGATAGAGTGGTAGAAAAATGTGGAACACAGCTCAAAACCATCAAGAGGCCAGGATTACCAGGTAGACAGAAATGCGGGGCACCCTTGCTGGCTCTTAGACTGTTCTCTGCTTCAGGACTGGAACTGAATTTACCCCCATGTCTTAACCTACAGCCAAATGATATTCAGGCCTGTAGGATGAACAACATACCGTATGCAGGGAAATACACGCTTCTCCGAAGAACCAACCATGCAACATTAAAAGGGCAGCATCGGCCCAGGGATAAGGCTCCATAGGTTGGAAGGGGTAGAGAAGAAGACAAAGGGAACTGGGGAGCATAAGGAGGAAGTGGGAAGAGTGCTATCACATTGTGGGGACACCAATCCATGTCGCAAAACAAAATGGGTACAGAACTGTACCCATGAAAAACCAACTTGCAAATAATAAAAAGAAAAACCAATTGGCTCTGCAAACTTTCACCCAAATTATACTTTTATTTTAAGAATTGTTAGACCTGGATGGGGGATATATCACATCTTGATATTTTTTGTTTGTTTAATATATGTTCCTATGATTTTGTAGCAACCTTTGTACTTTCTGCTTTACCCTGTGAATCCCCAGGCTCAGTTCTTAGCACAGCCCTTCTTGCATAGACATGGCCATCCTTTTACCGGACACGGGCTCAAACACAGAAGTGGGAGCCTCTCCCAGATGAGACACCTAGGCCTGGGGAAGGGCCTAAGTCTCTGCAGTTCACCTGCCATCCCATCTGATGCCCATGTAACTGGGTGTCCAAGAGGCACCACGTTCACTGTGCTCCTACCATAGTCAAGTGGCACAGTAGGCTCACTGCCAGGGTGGCTCAAGTCACAGCAAGGCAAGGTCTAGCTAGGTGACTAAGCCCCTACCCCACTTACGGACTGTTAGGTCCTCTGACTGACAAGACCTCCCCTACCTCATCCACCCCCAGCTGGGCTCTTGTTATCAGAAGGTAAATACGTTATTCCATAGGCGATAGAACCACCCTTACTTCTCCACCGTGTACAATCTGATTGCTCACGCTGACAGCACCCTGGAGTCGGGCTGCACTGCTAGGCCCTGGTGTTACTATCTAGGGCCGGGGTTTTGGTTTCTTGGTGTCCCTGGAGGTAGACCCAAGGAAGTGAATGGAAGTGGAAGCTCTGTGAATTAGGAAAGCTCTACTGACTTCATGCCTCCTCGGTTGCCGTGCCCTGAGGAACAGATCAGAGAGCAGTGAGCTGTGGGAGAGGCCTGATCCACAGGGACTTCCATGAGGGGCAGCAGGGCCACCTGCCAGGATGATTCTTTTGAAGGAAGCAGAAGGCTAGATGTTGTTGTCGGGCGCCACCTCGTGGTGACCCTATGTACAACAGAGCGAAACACCGCCATAGCCTGAAGCAGCTACAATTGTTCTTATATTTGAACCCATGGCGGTGGCCTTCCTCTTTTTTTGCTGCTCCTATACCTTGACAAACGTGATGTCTTCCTCCAGGAACTTGTCTCTCCTGATATCCGGTCCAAGTACTTGAGACATAGTCTCACCATCACTGCTCCTAAGGAGAATTCTGACTGGACTAATTCCAAGACAGATTTGTTTGTTCTTCCGCAGTCCATGGTTCTCTCCATATCCCTCGCCAGCACCACCATTCAAATGCCTTGATCGTTCCTTGCTCTTCCTCCTTCAGTGTCCAACGTTCACATGCATATGTGGCGATTGAAAACACCATGGCTTGGGTCAGGATAACCCTAGTCCTCAAAGTCACATCCTGGCTTTTCTTCCCCTGAAAGAAGTCTTCTCCAGCAGATTTACCCAATGCAATGCATTTTTTAGTCTCTTGACTGCTGCTTTCATGAACATTGATTGTAAATCCAAGCAAGATGAAATCCTTGACAACTCCAACTTTTTCCCTATCTATCATGATGTTACTGATCCAGTTGTGAGGTTTTTGGTCTTCTTTACATGGAGTTGTAATCCATACTGAAGGCTGCAACCCTTGATTTTCATCAGCAAGTGCTTGAAGTCCTCTTCCCTTTCAATAATCAAGATTGTGTCACCTGCACCTAACAGGTTATTAGCAAGCCTTTGTCCAATCCTGATGCTCCATTCCTCTTCACATAACCCAGCTTCTTTGATTATACTCAGCATACAGTTTGAATAAGTATAAGTAGAAGATACAACCCTGATGAATGCTTTTCTTAATTCTAAACCATGTAGGATTGCCTTGTTCTGTTTGTATACCTGCCTCTTGATCCAGATACAGGCTCTACATTAGCACCATTAAGTGTTCTGGAATTCCCATTGTTCTCAAGGCCATCCATACTTAGTTATGGTCCACAGTTTCATGCTTTTGAAGAGTCAGTAAGTCGTAAGTAACTATCTTTCTGGTATTCTCTGCTTTCAGTCAAGATCCATCTGACATCAGCAATGATGTCCCTAGTTCAACGTCCTCTTCTGAATCTCACAGTTCCCTGTCAATATACAGTAGAATCGCTGTTGGATGATCTTCAACAAAATTTTACTTACATATGATATGAGTGATATTGGAATTCCCATTCTTCTAATGGCTACCCATAGTTTGTTATGGCCCACATAGTGGACAGCTAGATAGAATGGCTGTCAATTTTATTCTTGAGCCTTGGTTCCCCAAACTTTCCTGACTACAAGGTAAATGTTACCTTACGTCCTTATCAGACCTCCTGCAGTGTTTCCCCTCTGCCCTCAACTTTGTTCTTTCACAGTTCGATCCAAAAAGTCTCCAAAAATGACCTTTGATCAACAATATCCATGCAACTCTGCCTCCCTCCCCTAGACCACCAGCTGTACACCAGCCAGCGCAGATCTGTGGCCTGGTCATGAGCTCTGAGTGAGGGCATGGGCATCCGCATCCTGAGAGCAGAGGCAGTGCCTCTTCTCCGTCACCCACATCTCCTCCAGGAGTCCAGCCTCTGGTTTCACCAGGCATCCAGCACACCCACACATGACTGAGGAGAGTGATGGGATGCCGAGAAGGTGATAAACCGGTTGCTTCAGCATCCTGCCAGTTGTGAACTGTCTACAATGTGGTGTGAGCACATGGCTCATGGGATCCTCCCCATGGTCTCATGCAGTCACTAGGAAGCAGGACTGGCTCCTGTCTTCATTCTCTACATGTAGAAGTTATAGTTACTGGGCAGGCAGTGTTCTCGGTCCATTCACCCACATGACTCTATAAACGAGATGCTATTATTAGCTCCATTTTACGGCTGCCAAGATTGAGGTACCAGAAGTTAAGTGGGTCATAGAGTGAGTGACAAAACCAGGGCCAGAGCCTGGGGGTTTCGATTCTGGAGCGTGAGAACCTCCAGCTGAGGTAATGTGAGAATAGTGCGGTCAAGTAGTAGGTTAGTAGTGCCTGACTCCTTCAAAAGAAGAAGGTCACTTGGATCAAGGGGTACATTAAAAATAAGAATACTGGTGGCATTGATTTCTCTTCCTGCTAGGATGACTAGGTTTGCCAAAGAGGAAAATGTAAAGGATATACAGAAGCATTGCAGCAGTTAGAACTGCTCCCATTGGAGCAGGCTGCCGTCAGGGAGTAACGTGTTCCCAAACCTCCCTCTCCCCAGAGGCTGGGCTTTGACAAGACAGGGTCTTCCATTCTAGCTGTAGGGGGAGGAGGATGAAATGAGTTGGATCCTGGGACACTCAGGTGCAGGTAGTGCACATGGGCTCCCAGAGAGAGAACTGAAAGTGCAGGCTCAGAGAGTGACACTAACCCCACAGAAGAGCCCAAACGAGTCCACCCTGTCCTTTTGTTTTGTACTAAAATGCAAGAATAATTAAAATCAGGAACTAAAGGTTTAAAATTCAATATTACCCTGAATACAATGGGGAAAATACACTTGGATAGATGCAGTAGCTTGGTGGGTTTTGTTTGTTTGTTTCATTGGTATATAATTCACATATAAAATTCAGTAGTTCAATCATATCACGAAGAGTTGTACAGTCATCACCACAATCAGTTTAAGAACATTTTCTTCATCCTTGTACACATAATAATGAGCTCCCATCCCCACCCCACCCTCAACTTTCCCCCTCCCATCCCCTCAAGGAACCATTCATCCAGTTACTATCTCTATAGAGCTACCTGTCCTGGATTTCATACACAGGAAAACATTTTTTCAAAGACTAATAATAGTAACAGTAAAACAGATAAAACTTCAATTGAAAAGAAAGCAGAAAATATTTTAAAAACTAGAATTTAAATGATCATAAGGGAGTTTGATGGATAGGGCGCTAAATTTTAACCTAAGTGATACCATAGTTTTAAATATTAAAATCTGCGCCAGGATTCAAAGTTTCATAGCCTAAGGCCAGATGAGAACGCCCTGCGTGGCTAGCGGGTTCATGAAGCAATATGGGAATGCTGCCTGTAAGCCCCTTAGAAGTCAGCATTGGTCTGCAGCTTCCTAAGCCCAACCTCACACGATGGGCCTGACAGCTTCTAAGTCACACAAGGGGGTGGTCCCATTGCGCTGTCCATGTGTCCAAGATGGGCACATGGGCTCCAGGCCATTACAGGACGCTAGACTGAGGCAGGTCTGGACCCTGACCTGTGTGAACCCCAGACCCATAAAAACCAAGGATGCAACCCTGGAGTCTGTGCGGCTGCGTTCCACAGCTGCACTGCTAACCACTCTGAGGAGCGGGACGGGGCTGTTTCTGTGTCATGCTTTCCAGAGTCCGAACTTGGAAAATTCCGGACAGGCAGGGCCAAAGGTCTCGATCTGAACTTACGTGTCTCTAGACACTTCCCCTGGGAAACAAGGCCTGGCGGCCTGTGCGCAAGAATGGGGTGGTGTGGGGGGTGGCGAGGGTGGCGGGAAGCAGGCAGGGAAGGGATATCCGGGCAGAGTCAGAACCCAGACCCAGCATTGCCTTCCTCACCCCATGCTGCCTCCCTGTTCCCACAGATGACGGCAGTGACACGAAGCGCACCAGCCCGGGCACGGACCCCAGAGAGTACTGCATGTCAGACCGCGACATCGTGGAGGTGGTGCGAACTGAGTACGTGTACACACGGCCCCCGCCCTGGTCGGACACGCTGCCCACCATCCACGTGGTCACGCCCACCTACAGCCGCCCGGTGCAGAAGGCGGAGCTGACCCGCATGGCCAACACGCTGCTGCACGTGCCCAACCTGCACTGGCTGGTGGTGGAGGACGCGCCCCGGCGCACACCGCTGACGGCCCGTCTGCTGCGGGACACGGGCCTCAACTACACGCATCTGCACGTGGAGACCCCCCGCAACTACAAGCTGCGTGGCGACGCCCGGGACCCCCGCATCCCGCGCGGCACCATGCAGCGCAACCTGGCCCTGCGCTGGTTACGCGAGACCTTCCCCCGCAACTGCAGCCAGCCGGGCGTCGTCTATTTTGCGGACGATGACAACACCTACAGCCTGGAGCTCTTCGAGGAGGTGGGGCAGGGGCTGAGGGCAGCACGGGTGGCTCGCAGGACCAGAGTGGGTAAGGAGGGCGAGCCATCAAATGGGAGGATGTGACCACAGCGGGTTGTGGCATGGGGCAGTGGGAGGGTGCCCCAGCCCAGGCGTGGGTGCTGTGGTCTGGGTCCACAGAGAAGCCAGGAAAAGGGGAGTCACGCTGGGGTTCGATGCTGATGGGAGAGGAGACAGTTCTCACGGCAGTGTAAACAGTCCCCCTGCCACCCTTAGAAGAAGGACGTTGGTGTCTGAAGCTCCTAAATTCATCTTCGGGTGCGAGAGGTCTTGGCTGGATGAGGGCTTTGGGCAGGGTCATTCTGTGTGCAGCCCTAGGGACCCACTGTCGGAACCCCAGCACGAGCTTTCTTCTGGATTATGGGCTGGGTAGCCAGTGGCATGCAGGTGAGACTCTAAGTGGTAAAATCAGAGTGTTGGAAACAAAAAAGAAAGGAGAGCCACGTGGAGAAGGGGAGACTGGCTAATCTGAGGGCAGGTCCTTTGCAGCCGCCACCAAAAGCAGACAGAGGCAGGGCCAGGTGTTCCTCTGTATTGAAATGGACACATTTTACTACACATGGGGGTGAGGCTCACCCTGACCCACAGGTGCTTTGATTTGTAGATGCGAAGCACCCGGAGGGTGTCTGTGTGGCCAGTTGCCTTTGTGGGTGGCCTCCGGTATGAGGCCCCACGGGTGAACGGAGCCGGAAAGGTGGTTGGCTGGAAGACCGTGTTTGATCCTCACCGACCGTTTGCCATAGACATGGCTGGATTTGCTGTCAACCTGCGGCTTATTCTGCAGCGAAGCCAGGCCTACTTCAAACTGCGTGGTGTCAAGGGAGGCTACCAGGAAAGCAGCCTCCTTCGAGAACTTGTCACCCTCAGTGACCTGGAGCCCAAGGCGGCCAACTGCACCAAGGTAGGTTCGCAGAGGTGGCCACCCTAAGACAATCATGTCCAAACCCATCCTAACAGTCCTGACGGACAGAAAGAACCAAGCCATGACCATCGGGTCGATTCGGACACATAGCAAACCTGTATAGGGTTTCTAAGACTGCTGATCTTACAGCGGAAACAGACAGCCTCCTCTAGCCTGACAGATAAAGGAGGAGGAAATAAAGTTCTCGAAAAGCCTTTGCAAATAGGAAACAGCTGTCTGAGGTGTCTAGTGCTACTATAACAGAAATACCACAAGTACATCATGGCTTGAAAAAACAGAAATTTATTCTCTTACAATTTAGGATGGCTAGACGTCCTATTCAGGATGCCAGAGATATAGAAAGACTCTCTGTGTGTCAGCTCGGAGGGGAAGGTCCTTGCGTCCATTAAACATCTGTGGGCCTGGTACTCTTAGGGCAGTTCTTTGAGTCTTGACACCAGTCTTACTCTGAGATAGGAGGTTCTCAGCCAAGGGCCCCAGCCAGATCCAAAGGACGTGTTCTTCCTGGCTCTCATCTCTTGGTAGTACTGAGCTCCCTCTTCCTTTGCTCACTCCTCTCTCTTTTTATCCTTTGTAAGATAAAAGGTGATGCAGCCCACGCCCCAAGGAAACTTCCCTTGCACAGGATCTGAGTAAGGATGTTGTACACCACCATGCCCCCCTTCCATTGATTGGCTGAGCAAATCAGATTATACCACATTTCATAGGGTATGATCACATCGTAATATAATGGCCACCTTCTGTCATTACAGAATTGCCACACCCCTAGGAATCCTGACCCAGTCAAGTTGACATGGATTTGTATGGACACAGTTTGATCCATGACATTCCACCCTTGTCGTTGCTGCTGTTCAGTGCCATCACGTCAGTTTCAACTCACAGCAACCCGTGTACAGCAGAATGAACCATGGGCCGGTCCAGGGCCATTCTCGCAGGTGTTAAGTTTGAGCCACTTGATCGATCCATCTTGTTGAGCAACCTTTGCTTTCCTGCTGACCCTTTACTTTATCAAGGATGATGCCCTTTTCCAGGTCCCTCCTGATCACATGTCAAAGCATATGGAATGAAGTGTCACCATTTTTTATTCTAAGGAGCATTCTGGCTGTACTTTCTCCCAGACAGATTTGTTTGTTCTCCTGCCAGTCCATGGTACTTTCAATATTCTTCGCCAACACCATGATTCAAATACATCAATTTTTCTCCAGTCTTCTGTGTCTATTGTCCAGCTTTCTTGCAGACACGAGGTGATTGAAAATACCAGGGGTTGGGTCAGGTGCACCTTGCTCCCAAGGCTCAGAGACATCTTTGTACGTTAAAATGGTCGTGGACAGCAGCTATACCCAGTGCAAGACATCATTTAATTTCTTTACACTGCTTTCATGAGCATTGAAGGGAACCAACTCGGGCACCCTAAAATTCATGCCCTGGCCACACACAAAGCACGTTTTTTGCATCATTTCATCCAAAAGTCTTAAATTAACTCCAAGTCCAAATGCTGGGACAAGATTTCTTTTCATCTGTAAACTTGTGAAATCTAGATTACAAGTTATCTGCTTCTGATGTACAATAGTTGAACAGGCACAATAGATAGATATATATATATATATTTCCATTATAAAAAGGAGAAATTGGAGAGAAAGAAGGGCACTGACCAAATTAAAAAAACAAAATAAAAAACAGCAAACCCATTTACATTATTAGCTTTCAAGGCTTGCAAAGAGCCCTCTGTTCCCTGAGGCCATCGAGCCAAAGGCGTGACCGCCATGCGCTGGGCGTCAGCCATGCTCTCTGCATTTGGGATGAAAGCCCCTTAGACCTGGTCGCAAGCTCAACCTTGCAGACCCACTGGGATGGTAACTCCGCTTTCTTAGTTTGGGGAAGCCCCATTTTCCTCAGCCAACAGAGTGATGGAACCTACCTGCTGGATGTCACCAGGCCCTGGTCTTCTGCCCTTTGGGCATGGCAGCCCCACCCATTCTGCTTTAGATCTGGCCCCATTCCCCTGGTGTTTGTGAAAGGCAAAGAATCCAACCTCATCTCCTAGACACTTGTGAACAGGATCCCCACACTCTGGAATCTTGTTAAAGATCTCGTTGAAGCGTCGGGGTCTGTGGTCTTATCCTTTGAGATCAAGGCAGTTTCGTGTAGCTTCACATTCTACTTTCTGGGCCTTTGGCTTTTCAGTTCCTTGACCCCTTGGACTTCTTGAGCCAGCCTAGACTTCCTAGTGTTGGCAAATGTTACAGACTCTGTAGCTGTATTGACAAGTACCCAGAGGCACCTCACTCCACCAGTAAGCCTTGGCTCAAAGTGCTCAGCTCTCTCACTCCAAGGGCTCACCTTAGTCTCACTATTTCTCTGCTGCTGCTGCTGCTGCTGCTGCTGCTGCTGCTGCTGCTGCGCCTACCATCTCCAGTGTGACAGCTCTCCTCACTTCCTCCTGAGCCCTCACTAGGATTGATATCCAACATTCTACCCACAGTCTCTTCAAGAAAATATGGGATTTTACTATTAGGCACTTTAAAATGCTTCCAGCCTCTGCTGAATTCCCAGTTCTTAAACCAGTTACACATCTTAGGTAGTTGTTATCGTAGCACCCCAATCTGATACCAAATTTTGCCATAGTTATCTAGTGTTGCTGTAACAGAAACACCACACAGACATGGCTTTTAATAACATGTTTATTCTTTCACAGTTCAAGAAGGTAGAAGTCCAATTCAAAGTGCTAGCTCTAAGAGAACGCTTTCTCTCTGGATCAGCTCTGGGGCAAAGGTTCTTATCTCCTTCTAAGATCTTTGAAATCTTCACGTGTCTTCCTGTCAGTCTCTTCCTGAGAGAGGAAATTCTCTTCACAAGAACCCTAGATCCCAAAGAAGTGCTCTGCTTCCAATTCGTCTTTCTTGGTAGTACCGAGAGCCTTCCTTCTGGGCTTCTGTCTCCTATTTTCACTTATAAAACAAAAGGCAATGCAGGCCACATCCCAGGGAAAAACCCCTAACGTTGGTCCAGGGCTTATACAGGTGTTGAATCCCACCCTAGTGATCTTAGTACAGGTGTTGGATTCCATCCTACTCCCTTTATAACTGATTGGCTGACAATATCAGACCACTTCATGGAGGATGATTACATCAGTACATAACTGTCAAATCACTGAGAATGCCGGCCAAGCCAAGTTGACACATATCTTTGGAGGAACTCATTTTAATCCATGACACCAGCCTAGATATACCTTCACTATAGTGACAGGGTGGGACCACATCAGACCTTTTCTGGCTTCCCTAGTGGAAGGGAGAATCCAACTGGACAGCTGCCCATGGATGATTCCTATGAAGCAGAGATCAGACATGCCTCCTACCTCCAAACTTCGCTATTCTATTCTGACACCATCAGCCCACTACTTCTCTTCTAGGATCAATAATCTGTTGAAATGGCCACATAGAACTCACAGACAATACTCACGATTATAGAGTGTATTAGGGGAGCTCACAGGTTAAACATCAGGACCAGAAATCTTTTTTTTTTTTAACATGCAATTGTGAGGTTCTCCTTTTATTTTGAGCCTAGTTTTTTAAA
>NW_022109491.1:51078014-51122339 GCF_000313985.2 Echinops telfairi
ACACTATATCTTTTGATAGCCAGGCACCATCAGCTTTCTTCACCACCTTTGCTTATGCACATGTTTGTCTTCAGTGATCGTATCAGGAAGGTGGGCACCCACTGATCTGATTTTCAGTTCTTTGATGTCTGATAACTGGTCCCTTCTACATCTCGTGGTCAATCAGGCTGGTATGCTTCTTCCGTGTGGGCTTTGATGCTTCTCAGTTGGATGGCCACTTGTTTATCTTCAAGCCTTTAAGACCAGAACTCCTAAGGATACAGTTACCATTATTTAGTCTGTGGCACCTCTTCTCAGCCATTCATGCAGACATGTCTCTCTCTGGCCCACAGCCCTTCAGTCACACAGCCCGTGGTCTCTGCCTTGCTTCAGCAGTGTTACAAAATTCCTTTAGCACTGATGATGCCCAAAGGGCACCCCACTCCGCAAACTGGTCTCCTGACCAAAGTTACTCAGCTTTACTCATTCCACGGGCCAGGATGGGCTGTGCTGCTGCCGCCCCTTCTTCACACGGGGATCTGGGATATGCTCTTGTCCCTCCTTTTTCTGGGTGGTGCTGGGATTCCCTCTGTTCCTGCTTCTGAGGTGGCTCATTTTATATTTAACAGAATGACAAAACTAACCATCCCCTCACAGTAGTCCCCTAGACTTTATTTGCTTACTTCCACATAGTCATTTGGTGGGAATTACAGAGACTATGGATAGAAGAGCCACCCCAAGCAATTTCACTTCACTGCTCCTTCCAAAATCATCCTCTCCCGAGAACACTAGCACCTGTAAGGCAGCCATACTAAAGTAAGGCAAGGAACCAGGAGGGGGCAGTCACCAGGGAGTCATAAGCAAGGACCTTGTCTCTGCCCTTAAAAGAGTTGTGCTCCACAACCTCTCTGTCAAGACACACACACACCACACACACACACACACACACACACACACACAACTATAAACTTGGGACTAAAAAGTTGGAACTTCCCAGGCTATCACTTGGCTGAATGGAACGGTCCTGCAGACTCGTTCTCTCCCTAGAGATACCCCTCAAGAAGCCGAGGGGAGGACACCTTGGGACCTGTGCTCTGCTTGGCTTACCTGTAGCTCTCATGTTTCCAGCATAGATAGTGAATGCATCCTATGTCCAGAATGATGGGGTAGGCAAAACTAAGAACCAGTCAAGAAAGCTTCACAGGACAAGGGTCAGGTTGAGGAGGTGGGGGGTTGGGGGGGGGTGGCGGTAGAATTGCTGTGGGGTGTGGAGGAGTGAAGGGCAGGTCACAGCCAGGGCCCACCCACTCTGCTATGTCTCTGGCCACAGATCCTGGTGTGGCATACACGAACAGAAAAGCCAGTGCTGGTGAATGAGGGGAAGAAAGGCTTCACGGACCCCAGCATGGAGATCTGACCACGGGGACAGGTAAGAAGAGATAAAGGCAGGGGGCACCAGTGTGGCAGACACAGTTGGGCATAGGATTCAGCCTCAATCTCTGGCAAGCTATCCTCCCGCTCCTCCTGCTGGGGAGGGCAGAGCAATGCTCCTGCCTGATGAACCGTCTGAAAACCAGCAGGTCCCACTCCTCTCTTACACAGCCTGGCACGTCTGCCCCCAGACACCTGGAATAGTGTTACCTTCCAAACACTTCCTTAGAGCAATTAGCAGGATCACTTTCCCAAAGAACCTGGATTTTGACTCTCCTATTCCCAGGTCTGTAGATTTCTGCCTGTCTCCTCTTGCTGGAATGAGCACCGTTTGCACACTGCAGGTCACCTTCTCCAGCATGTTCACCTGTTACCTCCGATTCCAGCCCTGCCATTTTGACCTCTCTCACTCCATTTAACTTGCTTGACTTTACTTAACTTCTCTGGGATGGGTTGTGGGGACCCCGAGACAGGCTCTGGCACACAGCAAGTCCTGTTGATACTTTCACTTTTTCTGGCAGCAGTCCAGAGGCTCTGTCTGCATTGGTAAGTGATATTCCGAGACATCAGATGACGTGTCTAAGACCACACACAGAAGGATTTGCAGAGCCAGGATTTTCCTGTGGGCTTCTTCTATGGTCTTACCCGGCCTCTTAAGACTAGCCCCTCCTTCTGGCTTCCTTGCCTAGATTTTGCCCGACCAGGGTGGGAGCTCACACAGTGTCTCTCTGGGCCTGGAGCTTCTGTATAACGATGACATTTGTCCCGCTCTCAGGGGCCCACAAGCTGTCACTGAATGTTGTCCCCTGAACTGAAAACTCACCCTTGCTGGGTCTGTTTAGAACGCATGCGTACTGCTTCCCACCTTCCCTGGGTGCCCTGGGCAATCCCATCCCAGGCATCCTCAGTGAAGTGCCACAGCAGGCCCCCCGGGGTGGCTCTGTCATGTGTCTGATGACCTCTGAGCCTCATGCCTCACCACTCCTCCTCTCACTCCACAGGAGCCTCCTCCTCAGAGCCCAGTCTTGGCCTGCCACCCTCTCCCGCTGCTGACGGGCCCTCCAAGGCTAACTCTTAAGGATTCACCATCACTTTCCTTGCTAAGTTGAGGGCTTCCGAGAGAGCCAGCCTATAGCCAGGATGAAGGACAGACAAAATTAAAGCACAGAACCCCAAACCTGTTGTTCTCTTCCATCCGACATGACCAAGGGCCCAAGAGACTCCAGAGGCAGGAGCACAGAGGCATGACAGCCAGGTCCCAGCAGGCCCTTTGAAGAGGCCATGCGAACAACGCTGCTGCAGCTCCAGCCCCATCATGGGGGCTGAGGAGTGAGAGCACACTTGGCGCCTGGCTCCCTGCTTCAGCCCAGCGGCCATCCTGCACCTCCGCCCGAGAGCTCAGCTCAGAAGAGAGCAGAGCAGCCATGGGCAAAAAGGACATGTGGCCACTCCCACTTCATTCCTCTTCTGGAGGGCTGCACTCCAAGCAGACATACCTCCTGCTTTTACTTTGGTTCATGTTTACAGAATTGGCCGTCTGGGATCCCAACAGACTCTGCATGGGGGCCTGGGCCTGCGGACAGGCTCCGTGTGCCTCGGGCTGTGGCGGGAGCAGAGGCCTTTCCTCTGGCTCCACATCCCCCAGCCTTCTCCTCCAGCACCAGGATGAAGTGGGCACTGGAGCCAGCACAGGTCACTGACGGGACTTGGACTAAAGGAGAAAAAGCATGTGTGACCCACTGTCCACAGCACTGCCTCCCTGTCCCCCGCGCTCTCCCAGCCCTTGCTTGCCCAAGAACAGAAGACCAGGCCCAGCTAAGGACCCCTCTTCTGGAGGGGGCATCCCTTCCAGTCTGCAGAGAGGGAGAGAGAGCTGCACAGTGCCCTTCCTGTCCCTGCACAGCAGAAGGGTTTAGGGAGAGGGAGAGGAGGTCATGGGGACATTAGGAGAAGGAGACCTGAGCTCACTGCTTTGGAAATCATTCTCTTCAACACAAACTTTTTTAAAAAGGGAAGGTCACTTCTCTGTGTCTGGGGAACAAACCCATCTCCTCCCCAGTTGCCTGGCCCCCGACCGCCAGAGAAGGAGCAATGACCCAGATGGTCGGTGCCCAAGGCCCACTACCAACTTCTCCCTTTCCTTGTCTGCCCTGTCCCACTGGTCCGGCTTTCTCACCAGCGATGGCGCCCCCTGGTGGTCATTGTGATCGGGGTCTAGAAAGTTGGAAGCACAATTTTCCTCCCAGGTGAAGAGAAAGGGAAGGGTCCCTACTGAAGAGGTAATAATTTTTTAACCGGTAACAACCTCCACTCTGCTTAAACTCACCGATCGGTCTGAAGGGCATTCAGAGCCCATTCCTGGGTTGTTCAGAGCCCATTCCTGGGTGGGCAGAACTCAGGTCAGCAGATGTAAACTTCAAACACAGCACCGGCTCCTCTTTTGAAATGTGTTTCCTCTGATGGGGTTCAGACCCTTGACACCAGCCTCCCTTGCAGGAGGTTTTCCCTGGCCTCTCCACTGCCCGAGGTTGCTTTGGAATGGGCCTCTGAGTCGTGGCATGAAGGGAGGGGAGGAAGGGGGTGTGGGCAGCCAGCGATCTACAGACGAGCCTGTGCCTTGAGCACAGTAGAACCAGCCCTGAAGGCCTGCAACCTCCTTAGCCGGAAACGCAGGGCTCATTGTCAGGAAATTAATGTTGAACCACCAAATGGGACATTCTTTTTTTGAAAATAATCAAGGTATTACCCCCCCACCCCACCTCCACCCACCCCCACCCCTGTCCCCGATGTTACTTCAGTTGTTTTCCCTTATTATCTTTTAGCTGCATGTGTATTTATTTATAATTATAACCCTGGTGGACTGCAACCTTCATCTTTGTTGAGAATGAGTTTGTTAGGAGTCATGACTGCCCCTTGTTTTCTGAGCCCAGTCTGCCACGCAGAGGGGTGATGCTGAGGGCAAGGAGCCCCCAGAACGCTGCAGGGGCACAGAGCCCCATGCATCTGCATCTCGGGTCTCTTCTAACTTAACCGTATTTAATTTGTCTCAAAATTAAACATCAAATATGGTTTTTAACAGTCCTAATCCTCTCCAGTCCTGTCTTATTTTAGTCTCCTTTATTGATTTAACCAGCAAATATTTATCAGGCACCTACCTACCATGAGCCAAATCGGATTCTCAGAGCTAAATGTTGTTTTTCTTTCAAGTGAACACATGGAAACCCCATAGGTATCACAGTAGAACTGTGTTCTAGTGAGTGTTCCGTGGCTGTGATTTTACAGATGTAGATCACCAGGCCTTTCTTCCTTGGTGCCCCTAGGTGGATTTGAACTTCCAGACCGGGTTAGTCCCTCAAACTCACTGCCTTTGAGTTGATTCGACTCATGGGGGCTCTATAGGACAGTGTAGGACTGCCCCTGTGTGTTTCTGAGACTGTAACTCTTAATGGGAATAGAAAGCCTCATCCTTATCCTGTGGAGCAGCTGGGAATCTGGAACTGGCCTGTGGTTAGCAGCCCAACGCATTGCCGCTGTGCTGAGCACAAATCATTTGTGCCACCCAGGGACCCGGGAGCTAGCCCACAACCATGGAAACATGCAGTGTTTCCTTCATGACGTCGACACCGAGAAGTCAGACGACAAACAAACCTACAGTATTTCAGGTGTTGACTTAAGAAGAGAAGAGACTGGTGGTAGGGCTGGGGAGGGGGCTAAGACACCCTACAGGGCAGTCAGAAAGGCCCGGCTGCTCAGTAGAGAAGTAACGGGCAGACATGCAACCAGCTACCTCGGCATGTTCTGGGAAGAGACCTCTCTCCAAGGTGCGAGAGCACTTGGCATGTTTCAAGATCAACACAGAAGCCACAACTTCTGTGGCCACACTCGGTGGCCACAGCTGAGTAAGTGTGAGAGGCGGTCAGGTGAGATGTGTGGGAGAGGTCAGAGGTGTGGCCTCGTTATCTTGATCTTTGACGAGTGAAGCAGGTAGCCACTGTAGGGGGTGAGGCAGAGGACTGGCCTGATGTGACCGGCCTTTTCAGAGCCAGTCTGCTTACTGTGCTGACCATCACTGGAGGGCCATGGCAGCCCGAGAGAAGATGCGATGGTCCAGGCTGGGAATGGGGGCCAAGGGGGGGGCGGGGCGGAGGAGGGGGTTGGACCACAGTGGTGCTCTAGGGCAGAGAGAAAGGTTCGCTGGGTGGAGCCACAAAGATGGACTGATAAATCAGCAAGAAAAACAGGCACCACGAAGCACCTGAGAAATAGGCTGTGTGCAATTTCCATGTCCCCATACGGGCAAAGGAAAGTAAACCCAAACTTGGGTGAGTGGCAGGCAAGAAATGGAAGGATGTATTGCCTCGGGCAAATCTTCGGCAAAAGAACTCTTTAAAGTGCTAAGGTGCTAAGCCAGTCACTTTGAGGGTGGACGAAGGGACACCTGACCTAAGCCGTGGCATGTTCAATTGTCTCATGTACATGGGGTGGGGGTGGGGGGGCCTGGACAGCACATAAATAAGGAAGGCTGTGGAAAGGTTCAGGCATTTGATTTCATGAGCTGATGAAGTGTTTTAAATATACAATGGACCGCAAGAAGAACTCGCAGGTCTGTCTGAGAAAGAAGTAGCCAGAATGTTCCTCAGAATGGAGGAACACTGTGAGACTTCATCTCGCAGGCTCGGGATAGGTTAGCACAGTGGTTCTCAACCTTCCTAATGCTGTGGCCCTTCAATACAGTTTCCCATGATTTAAATAAATAAAAAATAATAATTAATCAGTAAAGTGCCATAGACTACCAGAAAAATTTAAAAATTATACAGCTTAAAAAAAAAATACAGTTCCCCATGTTGTGGTGACCCCTCCAACCATAAAATTATTTTTGTTGCTCCTTCATAACTGTAATTTTGCTACTGTTATGAATTGGGCGACCCTGTGAAAGGGTCGTTCGACCCCAAAGGGGTCGCGACCTACAGGTTGAGAACCTCTGGAGGAGGCATCATCCCCTGAAGGAGGCCCTCATGCTTGGCAAAGTAGAGGGTCATCCAAAACCAGGAAGAAAAGAGAAGCCCCTCCAAGAGATGGAACATGCTCACGATTGTGAGGATGGCATGGGACCCAGCAGCGGTCCCTTCGGCTGTACCCCAGGTTGCGATGTGTCGGAACCAACTCAGTGGCACCTGGTGACAACCACCTGGGCAGAGCACAGGGAAAATCGGGTTGAGTTTTATCGCCCGTTAGGCACCTGAAGCAGCTAGCTGCAGGGCCCTGGAGCCAAGCTGATGGAGCTTTCCGTTGGAAACAAAACGAGAGTTTGCTTATGGGCCCAGAGGAGACAGCCTGCGAGGTGTCCTGGGGCCATGTTATCGTTGTGATGAGGGATCATCAAGAAGTAAGAAAATCACAAAGTGGGTACGATTTGGACATGAAGTCCTTTGTGAATTCTGAAGTACAATCTCTGACCCGGGTGCTTCCTGAGATCTGCTGTGGGTGGCTGTTGACCGACAGGAGGAGAGGGAGAACTAGTGGGGGCAGGAGGGACTCACTCCCCTTTTGAAAGGGCCAGTGCATGCCTGTTAGGATTTGTGTAGAAGAATAACAGTGAACAGAGTCATCGCAAGGTTCCTTGAAATTCCGGTTCTGTGTCACAGCAGAACTACCGCCACAGAAGCCAACTTACCTGCACCCTTGTAGCAGCAGCTCTCTGCTGGAAAATAAGGCGGAGCTGCCCTGTCCCCGCCCTGAATGACATCTTGGTTCTGCTATTAATTCCAAGAAGAATTTGTAAGTTCAGACACAATTGGAGACTCTGCCCCACCTTGCTCCCAGGTACTATCCAAGACTGGTGGGTAGCGCCATTTCCGGACCCATTGAGGGATAGTTGGGCCAGTTGTGACTCTCCGTCCCTGACGTTACTCAGTGCTTACTAGTGCCTGCAGGGGAGGGGACATTTTCCTCAGCAAAACACAGAAGGGACAGCCCGTGGGCCCTCTGAGAGTCCCACACGGCCCACTCTATTCCTATGCGATCTTTTTTTTAAAATAATTAAATCATTTTATTGTGGGCTTGTACAACTCTTATCACAATCCACACATCCATCCATTGTGTCAAGCACTTTTGTACATTTGTTTCCCTCATCATTCTCAAAACATTTGCTTTCTACTTGAGCCCTTGGTATCAGCTCCTCATTTTTTCCCCTCCCTCCCACTCTATGCGATCTTTTATTGACTGCTATGGGCACAGGCCTGGGAAGGTGTCTGTTAACTGGACTTAGACCATCACTGAAGGCCGGTTGTTTGTGACAATAGACAGCAATGTCATTTGTATGGAAAAATCCACTTACTGGAGTTGCCGCAGCTCTTTCTGTCTAACATGTTCTTGTCCCCCGGCTCCCTAGTGCCTAGAATGGATTCGTCTATCACTTCTCCTATGACAGTCACCTCCAAACCACAGTACCACTGCAAAGGGAGGTGAGGTCAGGAGAGCCCAGTGAGCCAGGAGCAGGGCTCAGCAGTCAGTTTCTAGATCCAACAGCTGGGCTCAATGTGTGTCCACCCTCCTCTAGCTAATCACCCTCCGATGCGATCCAAGACATTTCACCCAGGAGGCTTTGGTTAGCTCGATGACTTTATTGCAATTCACAGCAAAGAGCTTGTACCGACTTCTTGGACTTGATCCCTAGAGCGAGCCCCTCAAACTGGAGCAGGAGATGGTGTAGCAGTTTCTGCCTCCCTAGCGGACTGGTTACAGGGGGAAGAGGGGATAGAGTGAAGTTTGGTGGTCAGAACAGGCATTAATGGGCCTGCCGACCATGGCTACCCCAACATTCCATGGAGGCTCCCTAGCCAATGTCAGCTGAGTATCCCAAGTGTTCAGATATTGGGAGTCAGTCCTGTAGAGTCTTTATTTCCTCCTCAGTCGATGCTTCATTTATTCTCATTAAGCAAAGTTGGGGGGTGGGGGGGACAAACTCTAATCAGGAAAAAAACGTGGCTGGGTATTTTTGCCTCTGAAGTTTGGGTTTCTCCTCCTGATTTTAAAAGTTAGAACGGGAACAAGCAGGCGTGTGCCTCTCAAACAGGTGTCGTCCAGAACCTCAGGGAAGAAAGTGGGTGGGGTTTCGAAGAAGAAAGGGAGTCAGCACTGGCACGATGCCCATTCCTCCCTTATCCTCAACCCCACGGTTGCAGAACGGAAGTGTGGCAAAATCCAGTTGCGAAGACTGCATTTGAGGAGCATGTGTGTGTGAGCTGTGAGCCAGGAGCGTATGCCCAACTCATCCGCATGGCCTCATTTGTAGGCACTCACCACACATGCTCTGATTCAAGTCCCCAGGCCTGCAGGGACATGACTTGGTCTTCATCCAGAAGGTAAGAGGTTTAGGATAAGCATCACCACTACAAACCACCAAGGTATGAAAGGGCCCCCCTTGCCTCACTCACACCCCCTTTCTTCAGTCCCCCAGGCTGTGGAGTGGAGGCAGCAGGTTGAGATGGAGCCAGCCAACGCTGCAGCTACTACCTGAGAACGCTAGCCTCCAGGAGAGGGTGTGAAGGCGCTCTCTTCTGCCCTCTGGTCAGCAGGAGGGTGCCGGGCGGCCCCTAGTCAATGTACTGGTTCCTGCCTAGGTGAGGTGTTTCCACGGCCTGGATCATCGGGCCTGCCATCTTCTCCTCGAACACAATGACCTGGGAAAGAAAGCGTGGTGGGCTCTGTCCTGACAAAGCCAGGTAAGTGAGGCACCACACAGAGGCCTAAGGAAGCCTCCCTCAGGGTGCTGGTGATGGAGAGGGCTGGAGAGCCACGCCCGAAGGAGCAGGGATCAAGAGTTCAGCTGAACCTGGGAAAATGATGATGCATCTGCCCACTCACCTGCCCTAACTAGTCTTTAGAGGCAGCAACTACCAGCACCAGGGCAGGCATAAGAATGAGCCGCACAGAACGGACTAATCTTCCACTGACCTGGGGTTTCCTCACAAGTACCAATCCACATGGGGCCTCACATTTAGAAATATATGTATGTGGTCAGAAGAGACACAGCATCCCTCCCAGGCTGGGAAGCCAAAAGGTGAGGGCATAGTGACACATCCTGGGGCCACGGTGTCACTTGTGCCACTACACCTGCCAGCCTTCTGGCTTCTCCCGTCTGTGGGAAAGCCAGCGCGGGGAGGGGGGGGCGGGCATGGGCAAAGGGAAAGAGACTGGACAGGTTCTCACCTGGTTGTTACCTGGGTCCAACCAGGCTCCTGGAAGATAGAGGGTCTCCTGGGGTCCAATGTTCCAGTATCGCCCGAGGTTTTGGCCATTAATGAATACAACGCCCTTTTCCCAGCCCTACAGGTAGAGTAGGGTGAAGTTAGTTGACCACGAAAGCCACCAAATTTTAACATCACATGTGAAGGCAGAGACAGTGTGCCGAGGGCCTCCCATGCTTCTCTCTTTCCCGGGATACCATGGGGAGTGAAGTCTTGCTGGCACAAGAGCTAGAAAAGGGGGTTTTGGGCACTCTCATCCCCATTTCCATTAGCCCCAAACCCCTGAGGTATGGCACCCACACTCATGCTGGAGTAAGAACCAGATCCTGGCAGTAGCCCCACCAGGTACCAGGGGGTTGGCATTGAGCTCCCCCAACTCAGGGGGTCCCAGTGTTCTGAAAGGGCAACATAGAGGCAGGGAGACCACTTGACAGGTCACTGTCAAGGATGCCAGTCAAGGACAAACAAGAGGCCTTCTGGTTGAGGATCCTGGGGTGGGAGACAGGTGAGCCCTGGTAGGGAAGGGTGGCTTACAAACCTCCAGCTTCAGAAAGGTGTCAGCAGGGGAGGGGCCAACTGACAAGCCAAACAAGAAGAAAGCAGGGGACGTAGGTACTTCTGGGACAGAGCTCCACCTGTTGATGTCAAACCTAGGGACAGAGTGGGGGTACAAACAGGATGGGAGCCCCCTGGCCCCAGTTCTACATCTACTTCTATAGCACTCATGGACCTACTTCCAAAGTGGGGGCACATGGAGGACAGCAAGATGCATAATGGAAAATCCTCCAGCAGGAAAGCACTCCTGCTGCCCCTGCTTAGGAAAGTCACCTTCCAGTGAATTTCTGATCTGGAGAAGTGGGTGAGGCTGGCGAGCCCCCAGGGCATTCTGGCTATCCATGCATTTCCCCTGGGAGCCAACACCCTGGTCCAGACAGGCACTTACTTCTGAAAGAAGCTCTTTTTCATATCCAGGCTATAGATTCTAAACTTTTTCAGGGGCAAGCCATCTAGGTAGAGGTCTCCAATTAAACCTGTGGCAAGGAGGCAAGGGAACATGAGGAAGGCTGTGGTGGGGTTGCAGGAGGGCAGGGGCTTGGGGTGTGGGGGGAGACACTGGCCAGTACTGCCAGGGCCCTATACATCAGGTGACCAGACGTCCTGCTTCTGGCAGGACAGTCCTGATTTTGAACAATTTTTCCCACGTCCCGTGGAGTTTTTAAAAAGTCCCGATTTTTGGAAAGAATGCACAACAAGCTAGGGTCTACGCTTTTCAGCTGCCATGTGGCTATTTCGCCAGGATATGAGTTTTATCAATGGTGTCCCGCTTTACCAATGTTAAAATCTGGTCCCCTTACCTATACGGGAAGTTTCCAGAACACTTTGGTGGTATTTTTCCTGGAGTTCATAGTACCTAAGAAACTCTTCATTTGGCATCAGACCTTCCCTACACATTCCAAAGGATTTGAGAATGATTAATACCAATGTTTTTCCGATTATAGCTAAGGATTTGCTATAAGGAAGGGACACAAGAGAGGGCAGTAACAGAGCCTAATACTTCAGGGAGGATGTCAGTGAGACCGTGAGACTGTAGTGAGAGCAACCTGCTAGATTCTGGGGCCAGTGAATTCTAACACAGTAGATAATGAGGCCAAAGGGTAGCTGAGCGAGATATCACCCTAGCTTCAAGGATATACTGCTCCCTAGCTTCAAGGAGCAGTACACGCAGCATCTCAGTCTAAATAGTCCTAACAACTCCATCCGAAATAGTCTACAGGAATTAGGGTCAGAAACATTGTAAAAGCAGTTAAATTGCGAACAGTTGCCAATATCATTTAAGTATCAGCTGTGATACTCTGATACTTGACTCACTGCTACTGAGTCAATCAATACTGACTCATTGTGACTCTATAGGACAGGGTAGAACTGCCCTTATGAGTTTCTAAGACTAGAAGTGTTTATGGGAGTAGAAAGTCATGACTTACTCCCTGGGAGCCTCTGGTGGGTGGTTTCAAACTGCCAACCTTGCAGTTGGCAGCCCAACGCATAACCACAATGCCAAGTATCAGTTAATTATTGCCTTGATGGATGGTCAGCTTGGTTAGGTCCAGAATGGTTCTCTTGATCATGGCGGTGCTGAGGTGCCAGAGAAGAGATTTGGATTCATAGGGTCTGAAGATGCACGTAAGTTGTGGGACGCAGTGTGGCAGGAGGCACGCTATTCTTCTGAAAGGAGGTCTGTGATCATAACGCAGAGCATGGGCATGCCTGTGAGGGGCTAGGACACACCTTGACCAAGGACCTGGGCAGCATTGACTTGGAACAAGGGTCATGCTAGGCATCCCTTCCAAACTCCAGAACCAAGGCTATAAAAGTAGGCCTGAAGAAAGCCAGCTGGGGATGAGGCTGAGACTCGGAGAGCGACACTGGGGAACCGTTTCGGGGAAGGAAGGTGAGCTGGCAATGCTGGCGGACATCTAAGGGCCTCTGGAAAAGTTGGAACCTCAGGACCCAGGACGCCCCAACAACTGGGCCACCCTGCTTCCCTGGAAGGTGACCAGAATGTTTTCTAAAAGCCTCTGCTTGGAGCTTGCTGGGATTTTTACCAAAAAGATGTGCATTCATTCGAAAGGTAAAGCCTTGAGGGAGTTGAGACGTCCCTTGTGTTTCTTGCCACCGTGTGACTTATCCTGTCTGAATGTACTGGGTCTGACTGCATTCAGACAGCCCCACCAAAAGGAGAGGAGAGAACAAGAATGGCGGGTCATGTCATTCAAGGAGCATTTTGTTTATGGAAGGTGTTGCCTCCTCCTCTCCCTCACAGCTGGAATCTTCTGTGGGCTTCCAGGGACAGCTCAAGAAGAAACTTCAATATGGGGACTCAAGAAGACAAGGTTCCCTTGCCCTTCCTTAACACTCACACCCACGGTCCAAGCAAGCAGTTCCTGGTAGAGCAGACTATGGCCCCAGGAGAAATGGAAAGATGGGGCTGGCTGTCCCCGTGTGTCCAGAATGAGCACAAGGGCCAATGCACAGCTAGGGAAATGGTCAAAATGCAGCCATGCATGTCTGGTCTCACTCGCCTGGCTTTAAAAATGGGTCACTGCCAGCCTTCAGAGCCCCACCCCAAATGAGCCACTACAGCCCTACCTCACTCCACAGGGCCTCTGCCATGCCAGTTGGCCCCAGGAGACTGCCAAGGCCTGCTCAGACCCTGATTTAAACAAATAACCACGCATGGGGTTGCTAGCATTCTTATCCCAACCCGGGTTCTGACCCACCTTTGCGCTGGTCATCGATATTTTCCCCGTAGTTGACACGCCCACGATTCTCCACCAAGATCCTCAGCACCGTGTAGCCCTGCCAGGAACATAGTGGCCCATAACGATTGCCTGATTTCCCAACCAAAAGGTCACAGATAAAACTCCTGGCTTCTATTGCGGAAGCCCAGGGCTCCCCTGAGCCCCGAGGCTAGATAGGAAGGAGTCCAGCTGAGCCGAAAGCAACGCCCTGGTGCTGTCTCACCCTGCAGTCCGTGCTTCAGAATCCTCTAGCCATCTCAGTTTCCCCTTTGGCTCCTAGCAAATTTGCTCCATGTCCCCCCCACCCCACCTCCATCCCCGCCCCTCACTCCAATTGCCCTCCTGACCCAGTGGAAAGCGGCCAGTGCAGCCTTTCCCCAGCTTCCTGGGACAACACACCTGAACCAAGGGTATATTGATCTGCTTCTTGTTGTAGTCCAAGTAGCCTATGGACACTGTATTCACAAACACCTGCCAACAAAGACACACAGAAAGCACCGCGGGTCAGTAGGAAGTGAGAGATGAGCAGGAGGGATCTTGATTCGACCCAGGGAGAGGTCAGCATGGGCGTGCATGCACGGAGAGGAGGTTGGCTGGACACCGAACACACACGAGTCAAGCAGAACAGGCTGTTTGGGTGACTGTGATGGGCCCTTTTGACTCCCTGGTACAGTGAGGTCCCTGACCGGTTACAGAGCTCACCGCTGGGCATATTTCAAGGTTAATCACTACAGAAGGTAATGAGCGCTAAGCGAAGACACCCCTACCTGTCCCCGGTCGCGCACAAGACCACTGAGGACACCAGAGGAGGCGATGTTGGTCTCGTACAGCGTGTATCCAAAGGACTGACCATTCCCATCATTCACAGGCAGGTTCTCCATGTTGACTGGCTTCTCAGACTTGATAGGCTACGCATAAGAGACAGAGCCAGGCTGCAGAGAACGAAGCCAGCAGCCTCACCTGGAACCTTCCTGGGGACTGGGGGGAGTCGGGTCGCTCACCACTTTATTTCTTCTATTTTGACTTCTCATTACTCAATCCTGTGGGCCTCCTTACTCAAACATGGGGAGCCAGTCTATCCAGCTGGCTCCCAGCTCTGATTATACTAAGTCCACAGATCTGCAGTCAGGGGGATAAAGGGCATGAAATACACAACAGTGGGGTGGGACTTGAATCCCACACAGATCCACTGTCACTTGTGTGCACAGCCCCTCTATGTGGGAAGTGTGACCCTCAAAGGAGCAGGCTGCTCCTGCTGCCCACCACCCTCCACCTGTCCCATTACCAAGAAGAAGGGCAATACCTGCTGGGTGACCCCTATGGTGGGCAAGCCCTGTTTCTCCTCCCCACTTCATACTCCAGCATGAGATGGTACACTCCTCTGTCTGGAGTCCTGAGAGCTTTCCAGAATGAGGTGTCCTGCTTCCCGACACCACCCGCTGGGCCATGTCTGGCTTCAGCCAAACTTCCTTTTCCTGCTCACCGACTGGCCCTTGCTCATGGCCAGTGGTGCTTACCTCCCCCAGGTACTTCAGGACATCCCACAGGGACAGGTAATATGCTGGCATCAGTGGCTCATAGGTGGTCTTAGGCAGAAGGTCAGGTGGCAGGGGCAGTGGGGAACCTGAAATACAAAGGGACCACAGGGCCATCTCCTAAGGACCTGAAAGGGTCACTGCCCCCTCCACCCTCCACCTACTCAATCCCCGGTTCTGATCCATGGGCTCAGCCTGCTCTTTACCTGAGAGCCAATAGGAAGAAGGCCCCTTCGCAGAACACATCTAGGAAAGGAATGTTGGGGGGTGAGGTGTGGGGAGGAGCTTTCCTATATGGCTGAACTCTCTACACCTAAATCACACTGCCGAAGCTAGCGGAACACCAACTGTGTGGAAGGCATTTAGTTTCCTTCGCCTTACCTAGGACCCTTCTACACACAAACCCACTGGGATTGAGGGGACAAAAGGGAGGAAGTAACTCTTTCCAGTCTGGAAGCGAAAGCAAGGACCCCCGTTGGTCCTGGAGCTGGCTGTTTGCTGGGTACCTGAGAGGGAGCCAAAAAACTCGCGAAGCTTGAAGTACTTGGCTGTGTAGTCTCCAGCCTCTGTCAGAACTGCGTCATAATCTGCAAGACACCGAGGGCCCAGCACCGGTCACACAAGACCCACGGCCGCTCTTGTGGGGGCAAGAGGAACGAAGAGAGGCCAGGGTAGTATGCAGGGCCCTCCGCGATTCTGGAGACAGGGCACTTCAGCGGGGTCATTTAGTCAGGACACCATCACTATGAGGGTCTCTGCCCAGGATCACAGTCTTCCCTAACTTTCTAGCCACAGGTAGTTAAAAACAAGGAGCCTTTCCTACCTCTGGAGATGCCCAATCTTCAAAGGCCACAGTCACCCTATCTCAAGGTCCAGAGATGGGAGAAGAGGCTGCCTTCCCCTAGAGGAATCCCCCTCTGTATGTTCTGGCATAACTCCTCTCGGTCCTCTAGGCAGTTTGTGAAGAGGCATCTCAGCAGAGGAGCTAGTGCACAAACACACCGTGGGCAGGCGTCAGGCCCCAAGTACTCTCTCTGGATACCTAGAGGTTACCATCCACACACACTTCCACCTCATCAGGTGCCACCACCGAGTCCAGTCTGACTCAAAGCAACTTGCTAGGACAGGCTAAAACAGCCCCCTAGGGACTGTTAGCGAAGCAGACGGCCCTATCTCTCTCCTGTGGGGTGGCTAATGAGTTCAAACCTTGGCTCTCTTGGCTAGCCACTGAGCACATTACCACTGTGCCGCTGGGACTTCTTCAGGTGCTTTATACATAAACACATGGAAGGACCAGAAGGCATCCCGTAAGGACTCATTGACAAGCCCCAGACACACAAGGGTTGGGGGGATCTGCAAGGGGGGTTGCTAATCAGTACTTGCCATAGCTGGTGACATCGGACTTGTATTCGTTAAAATGCATGGCTCCGTTGATGAAGCCAAAGTTGGTCCCTCCATGGAACATGTAGAGGTTGATGGAGGAGCCAGCATAGATGATGGCAGACACGGTTTTTAAAACCTCTGTAGGTAGAAAAGCAAGGCAGTGTGCAGAGCAGTTGGGGTTCCGGACAAGTTAGAGCCTCTGCAGGAGCCTCGTACTTCCCAATCTTGTCCCCAGTTCAACCCCATCAAATTCTCAATCAGGGAAGGAGAAGGAGAAATGACCCCCGAACAATGACCCACAGCACTCGAGCCTGCTCATTGTTTCTGATGTCACCGTCAACTCCCCACTTAGTGTGTGGTAGAGAACCTGCAGCCCAGGCTGCCCCCACCCCACCTTGGCCAGGGGCTCCCCACTGTGGGCATCAGCTAGGAAAACACAACAGAGCACTTACAGTAACAGATGGGGGGTGGGTTCAGAAATAGTAGCCTTGGGGGATTAAAAGACAACAAAATTTTCCCACCAACTTGCTGAAGCCCCTTTGTGTAATTCTGACACCTCCCCCCCCAATGCTGCTTGTATTGAAACATGACTAATGAGAGGAAGATACCTGCAAGAAGAATACAATGACTAATGAACATGTGGTTGTGAACAAGAAAAACAGCCCTCCCTAACCAAAGACATACACATGAAGCAATAACCTTACCCAACTGGGAAATATTAAAAATATTTTTCATACGCAATGTTGATGAATCCATGGGTGGGGAGTGGGACTCACATTCAATCATGGTGAGTAGCAATATCTAGAGCCTTTCTGAAGGGCAGTGCAGCCATTAGATTTCAGAACAGCATCTATCTACCAGTTCTACGTCTAAGAACCAATGACAAGGGAGTTGGATGAGAGAGATGTTAAAGGGGATGTTCGATGGTGACCACGGGAAGCAACCTAAGTGGTCCATCGAGAAGAGATGGAATAAGTAAATGACACCAGAGTTATCAAAACGATGGAGCTTCTTTGTATTCCTTAAAACAATGATGCAAATCTACATTTGAAAGTTTAAAGAGAGGTCATCATCCACCATTGACTGGCAGAAGCGAGGTCCTGTCCAATGTGCCAACAGCCTGTCTTCCCTGAGCAAGAGCACAGGTCGTGAATAGGGAGACACAGAGAGGTGCCTGGGACTGATCATCAATGGCTTCCTCAGAGCTCTGCAACTTTTACCTCTTCGTATCTTTTTTGTATTCTATAAATGTGTACAATAGGCACTCATTGCGTAAGTTAGAAGTTTGCATTTTAATTCACTTCAAATACAAGTCACTGGCGTTTCAAGGGCTCATCACCGCATTCATAGAGCCCAGGAGTCTTGCAGGCTACACCTAGTTTCTATCAAGTGGTGGATTATTTGAAACAAGCATCCTGGCTCCAGAGACTGCAGAGCACTCACCAGAAGAATCCAAGATGTTGTGAGGGCCACCCCACGAGTCAAACCAGCCAGTCCAGTACTCCATCACCATCTTGGGCTGAAGTCCCTGGGCACAAGATATAAAGTTACACATACAGGTGGGGCCCTTCCTGGAGGGGTCTGGAGACTCTGTCCCCCAGCTCTTCCCTGGGCTCACACACCTGCCATAGAGGACACTGGAAACAGAGCCACGTGCATCTCCAGTGGCTGGTCCCCAGTCTCCCCTGCTTGTGTCATGTGCAAGAGGCCACTAGAGTTGCAATAAGAGATGTTGGGATTGAAAGTGGCGTTACTGTTGCACATGATGTGACCACGAAAGCAGTGGTTTCTGTCTACTTAGGCTTTTCTTGGAATTCAGCTCTGTGTCTTTTCCTACTCTGATTTGCTTTCAAGCCGGGGCAGGAGAAACTGTATTCAGCATCAGTCAGTGTCTACATGGCCTGTGGGATACACAGCCCTCATGTGCTGTTTTCCTTTATTTATCTGGAAGAGGCAGAGGGGTGGACCCACTGCACACTGGCTTAAATGGAAGATGGGTAGAACTGAGCCATTGCTCGGGGCCTTATAACTCAACCATCCCACGTCCAGGTTCTGGATTCATAGCTGGGCTGGGACACTCAGTGAATCTTCAGTATTAATTTGAATTCTTACTTTGGAACACAATTGTACCAAGGATACATAAATCATTACGAAGACCACACCCTACCTAGCCATGTTTGTGAGCAGCACCGGAGCTCATGGGGAGAGGCAGGCGGACTCATGCTGGCATTTCTGTTTTTGACTGAGCATTCTTACTTATTCCCTCCCTGACCATGCATCAATGACTTCTCCACTATATTTGGAGGGCCACTGTGTGAAGAGTGCCAAAACTCTAGTGAGCAGATCCAATGTGATGGGCAAACCTACTGTCCGTTTAGTAGAAGGCACCCGTCATATCCAGGTAAAGGCTGTTGTCATCACAATAATATCTTCAGCAAGACTAATGGCTTGGTTTTCTTCTCAAACTATCTACGTCCCAGGAAAGGGACATACAGTACCAATTTTCAGTCACTACTAAGAAGTAGATTCTTAGTAGTCCCCACTAACAGGAATGCATTGTCAGGCTTCAAGATACCAGGATGCACGGAGGTGGCATCCAGTCCCTGTACACTGTGACCAGTGGCCCGGTCCCTATATACTGTGATTAAGATAGAACTCGATAACAAGATTTTGCTGTAAGATTTCCTCTCCTATTCCTGGGTGTAGCTTTCACAAGCTGCCTGACCTTACTCTCAGCGCCTGTTCATTTTAATGGTAAAACCATAAGGACTGTACCCTGTGTAAATAGTGTGGAGACGAGGCAAGGAGACACGGCACACAGAGCACTTCATACAGTGGGTGGCACCTCAGAAGTGTCAGAGCAACATCCACGCCGATGATCTTCTTCACTGGGCATAGCCCTGGTGTGGACAATGACTGACACGACGCTACTGAGTCTCCCAAGGGGCGAGCAGAGGGGGCTGGATTGTTCACGCCTTCAAGGGAAGTATCTGAAAGTCCCTTTCCTTGAGGATGATTTTATCGTTGATACCTCAGACATCACTGAACTGAAGACCAGAAAATGGAACCTTTCCATCAATAGTACAGCATGGCCTCAGAAGGCAAAGATGTGACGACTTTTCCAAAGATAAAGAGCCAGCAGGAAGCTGCTGTCAGCTGGATCCCTGACATCAGCTTCTTGACCAGCCACTGCTATGGAGTTACAGTTGACTCACAGCAACCCCCGTGGAAGGCTTTGGAGAGTGTCGCTCTTCATGGGGAGCAGGTTACCTCATCTTTCTCCTGTGGAGCACCTGGTGAGTTTAAATCACCAACACCCTTGCCCACACCTTACCCACAGTGCCACCAGAGCTCTGACATCATCTCCTATCCTAAGTGATTTCCAAATATTACCACGTTGAATCCTCAAATAATCCTATGAGTCAACACTAGTGTTATTCCCACTTTACCATCGAGGAAAGGGAAGCACCAGGAGGTAAAGGAACTTGCCCAAGGTCATGCAGCCAGTAGCAGAGTAGGTGTAGGGAAAGTTCCCAGCATCCTCTGCTTCTCTTTGAAGCCACTTGTATAGTTCTTTTGAGTTCATTTTGCAATCACTTACTCAGCATTAATCATCCATGTATCATTCACTTAATCAGCTCCTTTCCAAGTTGATTATAACACCAGAAGCGCAGGGGCCCTTTGGCCTTGTTCACTGTAGTATTGCAGGACCTGGCACCATCTGTGACACACACTGAGAGTGCAGTCGAAAGCGAAGGTGGGAAGGCAAGAAGGTCACTCCATGAAGACTGCTGTATCCATTCTCTCTCCAAAGACCTTCCTGACGAAAGTTCCAGATTCTATCTCGTCTCCTCTTGGAAACATCCTGGCTGCTCTGGGTGCCTCTCTAATTCCCTGTAAATCCCAGTTCTTCCATATGCACATGGCCCTTGTCCTACACTGGTTGGCGCTGCTATAGTGAGTGGGCATATCTCGTGGTACTACCTGTGATCTAAAAGTATCCTCCGGTTTGGAAAATGATCCCCAGAACTGTTCTAGGTGTCTGGTTTGCTATGGTTGATAACACACTCCAGCAGTTCCACAGTAAGTCCAGGGTCAATGTCTACATGCAACAAGGAGTGAATGGGGATGCTCATCATCTGAGGGAGACTGATGTGGCCTTGCAGTTCCGGGAACAGACTCTGAATGGACTGGAGGTGCCTTGGCCCAGATCACATCTATATCCTTAAGAGAGACACTCAGACTGAGAGAAAAGAAATCCATCAGAAAGAGATTGAGCTATAAATTTCCATCAAATGGACTCAGACCAAATATATTATGGGGAGGGAAGTGTTTCTGCCTTCAGTAACTGGGGGGAAATGAGAACAAGTCTAGAAAAGTCCATTCATGAATGCTTCCATTTATTTTGTTTTTTAAGAGGCAAGCAATCACATTCAGCTTACTCAGCAGCACCTCAAAATAGCTTCAACCTGTCCCCTTTCCCAGGAGCACATAGAAAAATCACTCGAAAAAACAAAAACAAAAAAAACTAGGGCCTGTGTGATCTAAGGATTGTAAATAATAAAATCCAAGAACAGAAGAAGGAACCATATTAGAGCTAAAATGATGAACACCAAGTTTGCAGAAGGCTATGAATGACAGAGAAAGCCCAAATTCCATTTGCAAGGTCCCCACATGGATTAAGCCTCTGGTAAATTCCCTCAGACCATTGACCAAGGATGTGAATAGCTTTGCTATCAGACAGAGTGCATTGACAAGTGCACTGATTCAAATATAGTTAGGTTCAAAGTTGATACCTTATCAATTGTTCTCCCTTTTGACTCATTTTAAACATGTTTTAGTTTTTCATTCTTTTCAACTGAGATTGTCCTCTGATTCATTTTGTTATTGGGTGTGGGGTTTTTTTTCTTCCTGTTTTGTTTGGCTATCCTTTTTGGTTTTGTATGTTTTCCTTTACAGGAAATCCAGGATCGGTAAGTTTACAGAGACAATAACTGGGCTAGTCAGTTCTTGAGTTATGGCAGGGTAATGGAGAGCTGATAAGGAGTCCAAGGAAGAATAAAATGTTCTAACTGATTGTGGTGATTGCACAACTTTTCAAATAGGTTTAAACTATTGAATTGAATGACATGTGAATTATATGTCAATGAAATTGTTCAAAAATGCTTTTAAAAAAGAAAGGATGGAAGAACCTCCCAATCTGCCTTCCCCATCCATGGACCCTATGCACAGTGAAAGCACCCAAGAGCTTCCCATCCCTCTGGCGTGCGCCCGTGCACAATGAGGGGGCTCCTTTGAGCATGGCAAGAACCTATGCATTCATGCTGAGCAGGACAGCTGCTGCCCTTCCGTTAAACTTACCTGGGCATTTAAGAGAAATGTGGTTAGTAAATTTAGTTCATTTTGTGACTGTAAGTTAATGGTGGCCAGCACTGTGAAGGGAAAGGAGAAATAAAACAGCATCTTAAGACCAGACGATGACTGAATTCAGCCAAGCACTCTCACTCCTCCCGCCTAACTGATGGCATTGATTCCCATCTCCGGGTAGGAATTGCTTTCTCAAAGCTCAGAAGATGCATCTTCTCATCTCAGAAGCCCCACCGTTCAGCCCAGGCCTTCCATAGCCGTCACTCGCCGGGCAGGTGATCTTGATGAACTCTAATACTATGCACAGGAGTGAGCATCCCTGCTAGTTACTCTTCTGTGCGCCCAGATGCTGCTGTGCTCCTTCCACTCAAGCATCTAGCACAGGCAACCATCTACATGAGGAAATCCCTCATTCCCATCTCATTTCTTCAGTGAGGCATAGTTTTTTATTTAATGCCACACTGTGTTCATCTGAATGACCTCCCATTCGTGAAATGTGAGCTCAAGAAAATATGCTGGGCTTGGCCTGTCGCTGTGGCCTCTGGGTCTGTCCCAGCTTGAGAGCACACTATTAGAGCCCCTGCCTGTTTAGTCCAGTCTCCTATCTCTCTGGCATGCACCAGCCTGGCCTTCAGGGATAGAGGTGGAATGTTGTAGGCTAAGTATCCAACATCCCAGCACTCCCAACCCATGCCAACACTCCTCTAAGAGACATAAATGCCTGACTGGCAACTGACTAAAAACCGAAATGCAATGGCCGTGGCTGAGGAGGTTAAATGACAACTGGTCAACATCACACTAGGAATGCAATGCCAGGCCCATCGGACAGCTGACCTGGTGTTCTACAGAGTCACTGACCTCCGCTGCCTTCACAGGAGAACCACCCACCTTGAAGCACACACCCCTGAAGACGGAAGCCCTGTCTGAAATGAAACTACCTGTAGTTGGCAGGATGCATGTGGCTCCTTGAACAGGAATATCTGTCAAGGGCACCCTACTAATATAAAGTACCAGAATGCAAAGGTTTAAGGGGTAAGCCTTACTCTAATCTATTCCTCCATTCAGCAGTGAAGAAAATGTACTTAACTATTATGTAGACACTGCCCATTGATTGCTCTCACGGTGTGGGAAAGTAGGCCATTGTGTGGGAAACCCTGCTGAGCACAGTTCTATTCTGGCAAACATGGGATGGCCACGAGTCAGAGCTGACTCCACAGCAATGGCTTCATCTGTCTTTTAAAAGGGGGAAGGGATGAGAAAAGAAACCACAACGGAGAAACAGCTCTATGGAGAGGACACTGGGGGGATGAGAGTGAGGAAAGAAAAAGAAAGAACTAAACCCTCAATTGCATACAAAGTGGACAGATGGGATTTTTGATGGACAAAGACAAGGGGGGCGTCAAAAGGTTCCCAGGCCAATTCTTGATGTTGTGGTTCAACTTTATCGTGGACTTCTTGAAGCCCCCTTGTAATGCGCATCTGATTTAGAAAGGTGAAGGGAAAGACCAGAAGAAAAAGCTGAAGAGTTTAATGTGGTTAATTTCTGAGGAGTGAGGCCCGAAGACAGTGAGCCATGCTATATTTTTGGTTTTTATGAGTACATTTTTACTACACTACATTTAGACCCTTAAAGTGTATTATTTAAATTACAACTTGAACTAACTTTCAGGCACCATCCTGTGCAGCAGGTAGCAGATGTGGCGCTCTGGGACCAGAGAACCTCCAGGTGCAGTGGGTCTGCCATGAAAGCGAGAGGAGAGTGAGAATACAAGTTTCCTATGGAGGACCCCAGCATCCACAGGAGGTCTTTAATTACTGGTGGCCAATGCACGGAACCTGTGCTAGAGCAGCCCTTGGAGTCTCTAACAAAGCAGAGGCTGCAGTGCCACCGTGTGGAAAGAATGGGAAGCATTTCGTTCGGAAGAGCCAAGTTCCTTCTCAACATCCACGCAGTCTCATCAGAGATGGGAAATCCGGTCCCCCTGGCTAACTAGCTCTGCCAGAGGACAAGGGCCCTGCTTCTCCGTGTTCATTCAACGGTACTATACCGTGTGCCAACCACACACCAGGCACTGTTCAAGGGACACAGAGATAAAGAAAGGTCCCTTCTTTCAAGCAGCTCAGTCTAGGGAGGGATGCGCAAAGGAAACAGAGCAGCTGTGCTAGCACAGAGCAGCACCAGTACTGGAGACCACGCAGGGCTGGGCTGGCAGTCCCTGATGGAGCCTCTCATTCCTTGCTTCATCCAGTCAGCCAACAGACTGTTCAGACAAGAACACAGTCCGAATGAGACAAACCCAAGCCCTGTGGAACTGTCTTCTATGGAGAGGAAGCTAAGTAAAATAAACTACATGGAATCTTCGGGGTAATACATGCTTTGAAGAAACATCAAGCACGATGTTTCTTCAAAGGACTGGGAGTGCCGGAGCAGGAGTGATTGGAGGAGGAGTTGGTCAGAGAAGGGAGCATACGAGAAAAAGACAGGGTTCTTTTTTGTCTGTTAAGCTCAAGTGCAAAAGAAAGAGAGGGGCAGTCAAGCGGGCAGCAGGGGTGGCCCACAGGGTCACAGGGGCTGGGTGCAGGCCTGCCTGGTCATTCTCACAACCTGGACTCTCACTGTGCACAACAAAGCAGAGAGCAGTTGGCCGTTAAGCAAAGATGAGATGATCAAACTACATTTAAGGCATCCACTGGCTGCAATGCTGAGAACAACTTGTAGCAGTAAAAGAAAGGGGGTGGAGTTAATTTAAAAGTTTCTGTAATAATGCATGTAAGAAATGCCAGAGACATGAGGGGGTAAAACATATTTGGAGGCCAGATACATTGAAAGACTTTGCTGATGGGCTATATGTCAGGTGTACAGAAAGAAAGGAGGCCAGACTGACGATTATGAATGGAATAAAAAAGGAGCTGTGGGTTACTCATAAAAGGGAGGGTGCAAGGGGAACAGGATTTGTGTAGAGAGAAAGGATGGATGTTTCAAGCATTCAATGCTAAGCATGTGATCCTTCAGATGCCACAGGAGGTAGAGGGTTATGCAAATCCACCTGCAGTGAGAGGTCCCTGAGGATAGAGACACAGAATCAGACTCATCAGCACATAGAAAGTACTTAGCACCATGGATCTGAGTGAGAATCCCGAGGAGCCACCCAGGGAGAATGTCAACCATTGAGCGGCCAGGAAAGTGAAAGGTAGAAAACATAGAAACCTATGGGTCCTGGCAGCCCAAGGAGGAACCTTTCCAGGAACAAAGATTTACAGACTCTGCTGAATCAAATCAGACAGCCCCACAGTGGTCAGCACTAAGCATTCACACTTACATGTAGAGCTCACTGGTGACACGTTGAGTGATGGCCTGATTGTGGTGCTTAAAAGGGACCTGGGTAGAAGGACTGAGTATGGTCAATGAGGGGAAGATTTGGTGGAAAGCGGGGCAGAGAACTACAGCAATCTCTGGACACAAAAATCAGATATTTTTCAGAAGGGAGAAATGACATGCTCATATGTAGGTAGGACTAGCCCAGCAAGAAGAGCTGACCTGGTGACAAGGGACAGAAGGGGTCAACCAGTGCAATACCCTGAGTAGGACCGGAAGAAGAATTTGATGTTCAGGCATGCGATGGATGGTCAGCCCGAACCTGAGCTTGGCCAACCCATGCCGTGTAATAGGAAGAAAGCAGAACAGAGATCCGGATGCTGGGGGTGGAAGGCAACCCTCTCACCAATGCCCACCCCTATGAAGGCCATCGCGGACTCTACAAAGGGGCTGGCATCCCTTGGATTTTGGCAGACTCTGAGTAAGCCATTCTCCAAAGAGCCTCCTGCTTCATCTCCCAACCAAACTCACTGCCATCGAGTCACGAGTGATCCCCTGTGGGCTTCTGAGACTGCCACTGCTTACTTGAGTAGAAAGCCCAATCATTTGCCCTCAGAGCTGCCGGTGGTTTCGAACTGCTGACCATGCAGTTCACAGCCTAATGTGTGACTACTATGCTATGGACTCTGGTGCTTCATCTACTCAGCCCTATTTCTGGATATCCAATGCCCTTCTCAGATTGCCCACCAGCAGAGCACTGCTAGTGTCCTGAGTTTAAAGGGTTAGGTGGGATCGGCAGACATGAGACGCCGTCTACAGAGCTGGGTTCTGCATCCCTAACTCTACTATACTCTCTGATCCTTTTAACACTGAAGCTTCTGGGACGATGCCTTGCAAATGGGAGGTGAGGCATCTAACGCTGTGCACAGGCCTATCCAGGCAATCACTCCATGCTGGGTCCCCATGTAGTACCTCCATCGACGACACCCTTGCTCAGGCCATCCTTGTTGTCTGAGGTCAGGAGCAGCTCCACAATGCCCCGGTCTTCTAAGGCCTGTGTGGAGAAGAAGATGGATGAAAATCTGACCTCACTCCTCAAAGCCTCTGCTGTGTTGTGAAAGCTGGTAGACTGACAAGGGCAAATGCAAGGCTTGAAATAAGGCACTGATTTTTCTGCGGAGACTTGAAAGGCCACCCTGTCTGCCTCACCAAAGCTCAGGGGAGCCCGTATTCCAGTCATCACCGGAGTAGGGCTATTTGATGCTGACTGACCCTTGGCCCCTCTTGATATGAGTGCAGCATCTTGCTTAATGGGCCTAGTGTTCCTGACAGTCCTGCTCAGAGGCCAGTGCTGCAAGGCCACTGCCATCCTGTCACCTGTCACTGCTTACTGCATTCCACAGGGGTCAGGACCTCACAGATAGCACCCATCTTAACCCTTTCACCCATCCCAGGATCAAGAATCCAGCATCTTCCTCAACTCAGTCAGGTCTGGCCTATGTAGAGACAAAGCCAGGCCAGCAAGTCACATGGCCACAGTGAGTGCACTGTAACCATCTGAAGCCCCAGGAAGCACTCAGAAGCTCACACCAAAGGCACCGAGAGAGGAGAGTGCATAACTGTGGGAGTCACCACCAGCTACTGATAAGGCATGTTAGCACTTGCAGACCATGTCCTGCAGTGCCAGGTCGGCTAAGAACGGGGCAACAGTCTTCCTCCTCAACCTCCATGATTGACATCTTGAGGCGATCCTCATTAGCTCTGTAGCTAATGAAGAATATGAACCTGACCTAGACACATTCTGCCTACGGAGGCTGTACTCCGAGGCCAGGTTCCTGTTATCATTGTTCCTGCAGATACTAGGAAAGCACTGTTTACTTCAGCTGACTTTGTTAGGAAAGAGGAGGCAGAGAGATCATCTAGTGCAGTGGATCTCAACCTTCCTAATGCCATGACCTCTTAATTCAGTTCCTCATGTGGTGGTGACCCCGAACCATAAAATGATTTTCATTGCTACTTCATAATTATAATTTTGCTACTGTTATGAATCGGGCAACACCTGTGAAAGAGTCATTCGACTCCCAAAAGGGTTGCCACCAGGTTGAGAACCGCTGATCTCATAGGTTAATGGTAGGGAAAGGACAAGTTCAGCAGTGGGGGTTTAATCCAGGAGAGAACCAAAGCCCTGGATCTTCTCCACAATTACCCACACAGTGACATGCATTTACTTCCATGCCTACCATCCACATAAAGCGCTGAGTGGGTTGAGAGAACTTAAACATGGATAATCATCATCTTCACTATTTATATGTCAGTTTTTACAGGCATAGCTTTATTGACTCCAGATTAATGCAGTCAGGGATAATTAGTATTTACAGGGCAGCAGCCAAATGCCAAGCACCATGGCAACATCCGATTCTCACAGGAGCCTTAGAAAGGGGTCTTTGTGTGTTCACATGGTACATTGTGAAACTATGGCTTGGACAGGTGAGGCATCCTGCCTATGTTGTGTCCCACCTATGCTGTGTCCACAGCCAGCCAGCACCACAGGGTGGGGCCATGTGTGCTGAGCAAAGGCAGAAGGGAGATGGGAAGGGTGCCCCTGCCAGGTCTTTTGGCCGTGGCTACACCCTGGGCGGGCCTCAAGAGTGATTTCAGGAAGGGAGACGAAAGGAAGGAGGGTAGATAGGAACCTACAAACCTCCCGACATGGAAAATAATCACAGATGGCTCAAAGAGAGATACTACCCAGGGCAACCGAGCCATTGGATGCAGTGTCTGAGGTCAAATAACATTTCTGCATCTCACACTGTAGCTACCTCCAAAGTCCTCCCAAAGCCATTGCAGAGGCTCTATCCAAGTCTGATTTATTAACAACCCCCATAATCCAATTCAGAGTGGCAAGGCTTTATTAGTCTCACTTCACAAGAGAGAAAAGAAAGGCTGAGAAAACGGAAATCATTTGTAGATTTGCACGTAAAGCGTGTCCTTTGGACGAATACAGCCTCTGCGCATGCACACACACGCGCGCGCGCACACACACACACACATCCATTTATCACATTAAATCAGTGGTTCTCCAGTTCAGTCTCACATGGTGTGAGTGCCACCCAGAGATCCTGATTCTACTGGCACAGAACACAGGATGCTTTAAAACTTGGACAATGCCAAGGTGCAGCCAAGGCAGAGAGCGACTACTTTAGGCACTGGGACTCCACCAGGAAGTCTCCTCACCACTTACTAAGTCAGAGACTTCTCTGGAGCTGGCAGCATCGGTGGGTGTTCACTGTGACCGCTCAATCAAGAATTGAGCAAAGGGCTGTCTGTCCCCCTGCAGGAGAACTGCAGCACCCGAACTGAACTCAGTTAGTAGAGAATAAGCAAGCAGCCACACTGCTGGGAGGAAACAATGAAGAAAAGACTCATAACATAATAAATGGTGCTTTGAAATCAGGCGTCAATATGAGAACGCCCATGTTCACACCGAAGCCCACCATGCATTGCAGACAGGTTACTCTAGCAGCAGCACTGCCCTCGAGAACTGAAGTGGTGCCTCATCCCAACATAAAAGGGAAGACACTGTTGACAACAACTAAAGGAAGGAAAATCAATGGAAACCAAGAGAAACCATTTCAACAAGGAAACTGAAAAAAAATGTGGGGGTGCATATTTACAGAATCTACAATGGTGCCTGGCACATAGCAAGTGCACAAAAAATGTCAGATGAGTAAATTAATGAACAAATTGGGGGAACAAAGTAAAACAAAATTGAATCAGTATTTTTAAGATGTTATCAATTCACATGCTAGGGAATATTTGATATCAAAATGTTTGGAGTCTACAAAACTGAGGTCAAAAATTTATAGGCAATTGATAACAGTCCAAAACACAGGCATCAACAAATATGGTTGGATGAAACAGAGCAAACATAAAAGCAATAACCCATTCTTAAACGCCACTTAAGGTACTTCCTATTACTCAGTACATTAACAGAAACTCACTATGTGACAACAGTGTTAACAGATTACGAGGAAACATGAACACTTATAATTCTCATAGTGTTGTAAGTGTGTATAACTTTTCAGAAAAGTAGGTAAATGTGGTGAGAGTAGAAAAATTATATGTGACCTAGTCATACTACTTTTAGAACTTTTCCTAAAAACAAGTGTGCTCGAGAATATTTATAATCCATGATATTTTATAGTAAGGATACAGTTTTTTTCTGTTTTCTTTTTTTCATTAAATACTTTCATTGGGGACTCTTACATATCTTATCACAATCCATACATTCATCCATTGTGTCAAGCACATTTGCACATATGCTGCCATCATTATTTTCAAAGCATTCTCTTCCCACTTGAGCCCCTGATATCAGCTCCCCATTTCTTCCCCCTCCCCGCCCACCCTTCCTCCCTCACGAACCCTTCATAAATTATAGATTATTATTTTCATATCTTACATTGTCCTCCATTGCCCCTCACCCAATTTTCCATTGTTCATGCCCCTGGGAGGCGGTCGGTATACATTGATCCTTGTGATTGATTCCTTTTTTCTACCCCCACCCTCCCCTAATCCTCTTGGTATCTCTACTCTCATTGTTGGTCCATTATCTATCCTGTTGGCGGGTATCTATCCTGGATTCCCTGTGTTTCAAGCTTTTATCTGTACCAGTGTACATGCTCTGGTCTAGCCAGATTTGTAAGATAGAACTGAGTTAATGATAGTGGGTGGGGGCAATGAAAGAAATAGAGAAAAGTTGTATATTTCATCAGTGCGATACTGCACCCTGACTGGCTCATTTCTTCCCTGTGACCTCTCTGTAGGGGGATGTCCAATTGTCTACAGATGGTTTTTGGGTCTCCACCCATACCCCATCCCCCTTTCACCTTGGGTATGATTTTTTTCTGGGTATTAGATGCCTGATACCTGATCCCATCGACACCTCATGATCACACAGGCTGGTGTGCTTCTTCTATGTGGGCTTTGTTGCTTCTCGGCTAGATGGCCACTTGTTTATCTTCAAGCCTTTAAGATCCCAAATGCTATATCTTTTGATAGCTGGGCACAATCAGCTTTCTTCACCACATTTACTTATGCACCCATTTTGTCTTCAGCGAGAGATCATGTCGGGAAGGTGAGCATCACAGAATGCCAGATTGTTCCAACAAAGTGTTCTTGTGTTGAGAGAATACTTGAGTAGAGGCCCAATGTCCATCTGCCACCTTAATTCTTAACATATAGATATGAGTACATAGTTCTATTCCCCTCTCATTATAATATATTTACATGTGTACATGCCTGTATTTAAATCTCTATAAATTTCCTTTGCCTCCTGGTTCTTTCCTCTATTTCCTTTTGCTTTCCTCTTGTCCCATCATCATGTTTGGCCTTCATTCTGATTTAGTAATTCTTCGCTGCTACATTGCCCTTGATTAAGCCCCAATAGGCAGCCTATGCCCTTCTCTCCATTGATTTTAGTTCACTTGTTGTTCCCTTGTCCCTGGGTTGGTTGCCACCACCCCCCCTTCCCTTCTCCCACCTCCCCTTCTCTGTATTCCCCAGAACCATTGGTCCCATTCTTTTCAACTCCAAATTATTTATGCCGCCTATCTTATCTAGATAGACATGCAGAGACATTAATAAGCACAAAAACCCACCAAAGCTAGATAAAACAACAAAGGAAGTCAAGACCAACAAAATAAAAACAACAACAGCAAAACAACAAAAACAACCAAATGAAAGCCAATGACAAAAATGGAAAAGCCTATAAATAGTTCAAGGTCTGTTTGTTGGTCTTCACAAGTGTTTTCCAGGTGAGTCTGGTGGGGTGCCACACTCTTTCTCCAAAGTCTATTTTTTATATTCCCCAGGTATTTTATCACTTTGTTCCCCTTGCTGCTCTGTTGCATGCCCTTAGTGTTTCATTCCACTGTGATGGGGTCAGATTGGGCACAATTCCCGCACTGTGCTGTCCCAGTATTGCCCCCTCTGCCCAGCACTATGGTTTAGTGAGGGATGTCATGTCTCGTGCTGGGGCAGGCCCTATGATACTCTCTGTACGTTGTCTGCTCTGAGTAGGAATATCCTCCTCGGGGCTTTGTGGGCCAGGATGTCCTCCCCTCCCTCTCCATCCCTTTGTGTTTCTCCCATGTGCTCTAATCAGATGCGCCCATCTCCCCAGGCTGTAGCCCCATTGCTGTCCTCTGAAGTGCATTCTTCTTGCAGTGGTCAGGGGTGTCCACATAGTTTGGATTGGGGCCAGCCCCACAAATCTCTCAATTGGTTCCCTGGTACATGCCGGTATGTTGTATTCATGTCTTGGCACATAGGGTTGAAACCTGATCTCTCCGTTTTAAGCTTTTGATTATGAATTGGGTAAAGTTCTACCCAGCAGATCATCAGTTTTACATTCAACAATTCAAGCACATTTTATTTCATCTCATTCTTTGCAATCCCCTCAGTGCAACACCATTCATTCCACCTCCGCCCTGTTTCTCCACTTCGACTTCCATCCTAACCCTGCTAACCTTCGTCCTTGGACAATGCTGCCCTATTGACCCCAAATGGTCGGTAATTCTGAGAAGTATGTACCTCCCTAGTGTTAATGGTTTACATTATAAATCTGTCCATTGTTTGGCTAAAAACTGAGCCAAGGTGGTGGGGGGCGGGGTCTTCAGACCTGAAGGGAAACAAGGGGCCTTATTCTCTGGAAATCCACCAATCTCGACTGAACTAGTAAACCTAGTCTTTTTAAATGATTGCTCTTTTTTTTTTTTCTTCCTTTTTCTCCCACCCTATACAGGACCTTCTCATGTGATCCCTTTCATAACAGTGGAGAGTGGTAGGTAGACACCATCTACTTCTGGTGCCAGCATCGCAGAGACTGAGTTGTTAGTAAATTAGACTAATTGTTCCCAAGTGGTTTCAGTGATCATCACTCTTCTTTTCCCTGGACAAGAAAAGACCCATAGTTGCACCTTAGATGGCCAATCATGAACTTTTAAGATTCCAGTCACTACACAACCAAGTAGGGCATCGAATACTGTCATTGTGGACTATGGTGTGCTATTTGACCTTGGTGTCCTCCGACACTATGGTCCTGAATTCCCAGGCCCAGCAACCCATTTCCTCAAGGTTTTTGGTTATGCCTAAGAAGTTTTAATAATGTTTATCCCTGTATGCACCATCACCAAATCCATGGATATATATTTGGTTATGCCTGAGAAGCTTTAATAACATTTATCCCTGTATGCACCATCATCAAATTCATGGATATATTTCCAGAAAGAGAAAATGCAATCTTCTGTCAAACCATTACATATTTGTGAGTACACTCTTCCTTCCACACTCAGCCTGCTTGTCCTTCCATGCATCTACCAGTAGATCACCAGTACTGGAGGAATGTGCATAATTGTTTACCAGGCATATTACAGGATTATGTATATGTATTCACGTCTGTTGCCTTTAACTCTTGAACTCCTCCTAGTTTCTTACCTGTCTCCATCATTTTTTTGCCAAACTTTTTTGTTGTTTATTACTTTCCCCTTCACCCAAGTTAACATGTATACCTTTCAGTTAATGACTTACCCTCTCCCATCTTCGACTCCTGATAACCACTAAAGAGTGTGTGTGTGTGTGTGTGTGTGTGTGTGTGTTTGTAAACCTTTCCTTAACTTTTCATTATAGTAGTCTCATACTATCTTTGTCCTTTAGTGACTGACTAATTTAATTCAGCATGACATCCTCTAGGATCATCCCATGTTCCGGAGTGTCTCACAGACTCATGGTTATTCTTCAGTGTTATGTAGTATTCCACTCTGTATGTATATATAAGAGTTTCTTTATTCATTTTGCCATTAATGGACACTTTTGTTTCCATCTTTTTGTTGTTCTGAACAGAGTTCCCATGAACATGAGTGTTCACATATCTGTTCATGCCACAGTTCCTAATTCTCTAGGACAGACCTAGTAGAAGGGTCCTGGGTCATATAATATTGCTATTCCCAACTTTTTTTTTTTTTTTTTTTGCTATTCCCAACTCTTTTATAGCCCCATTAAAAGTAGATAAGGGCACCAGTCTCTACACCCTTGCCAGTATTTGTTGTTCTTGGAGGGGTGGTTTTGTTTGTTTTATTTTGTTTTTATTTTGCTATGAATGTTGGGGTGAGATTATATTTCACTATTGTTTTGATTTGCATCTTTAATGATCACAAGCTTTTCTTCATATGTTTGTTGGCAACCTTTGATGTCTTCTTTGATGAAGTAACTGTTCATTCTCTCTGTCCTTTCTTTAATTGGGTTATTTGTCATTTTCTTGTTGAAGTGTTGTAGTTTTCAAAACTAATCGCTTGTCTGATACGTCTTTGCCAAAAATTTCCCCAGTGTGGTCTCTCAAAGTTGTCTTCAAATTTTCTATAAAACTTTGAAGTCTCAGAAATGCAAAGGGACAGCTGTACCATACTACAGAGTTCTGTGCATCCGAATCAATTTGATGTCAGTGTCTTTCACCCATTTCCAGGTGAATGCTGACATTAGAATGATTTCCTTATTTGACTAGAAGAGATTGACTATAATCAAGCAGGGAAAATGTGGGACAATGCTAAAGCTGGAGTAGAATCCTGATGTGTCCAGTTTTAGCCCGTTGTCTCTTAGGAAGCCCTGGAAGTAGAGGTCAGATCTAAAGAAGGTCAGAAGTCTCTGCGATGCAGCCAGCTGAGTTGAGAGGTCAACTAAGTCCACATGGAAGAAGCACGCCAGCCTGCGTGACCCAAGGATAAATAATAAAATCCAAAGGAGAGCGTGTTATCAGAGCTGACATTGTGCAGACCTGATTTGCAGAAGGCAGTGGATGACAGTGGGAACCCAAAATCCATCTGCAGGGTCCTATGAATCCCCTCTGGCCCTGGTTAAGGGATGAGTATATCCTTGCTATCAGACAGAGAATATTGTAAACTTGATCAAGCTAGATGGAATTAGGTTGTAATGCGATGCCTGATCATCTGATCTCCCGTTTGACTAATTTTACATTTGTTCTAGTTCTTAATACTCCCTGTTTAAGACCAGGATGGGTAAAGCTATAAAGATAGTAATTGGATTAGGAGATTATTGAGGGCATGGGAGGCTAGAGGGAAATGGGGAGCTAATAATGAAATACAAGAGGGAAGAAAATGTCTGGAACTGAATGTAGAGATGATTGCACAACTCTTTTTAATATGACTGAACTATGAAAGTACATGATATGTGAACCATATGTCAATAAAATATTAAAATATATTTTCAAAAGTCTGCTGTGTGGAGAAATAATAGGAGAGAAATTAGTAAAAATGAACCAATTTTTTCTTACCTTCTTGATATAAGGCATGTAGGCTGGGTCTTTGTTATAAGAACCATATTCATTCTCCACCTGCACAGCAATAATGGGTCCCCCGTGTTTATACTGAAAGAAAAATAAACAATCAGAAGCTGGATTTGTAGAGGGAACTGGCAGTTCAAACCCACCAGCCACTGCATGGAGGAAAGTTGAGGCTGTCTGGCTCCTGTAAATAGCTTCAGCCTAAGGAAGCCTATCTCGGGTTACAAGGAGTCAGAATCAACCAGATAGCAGTGGCTTTGGATTTTGACTGGATAACTAATTACTAACAAAATGTCCCATTTGATAACAATAGTCTCAAAGTGTCTGGCATTTGGTTTCTGTTTTTAAGAGTGCTTCGGGGCCATAGTCCCTGTGTGACCTTCCTTCCCTACTGTTCTCATCAATACCTCTACCACCCACCCTATTACTACAACCTGCTGTGGTACTACGATCTGTGCTTACACAACTCCAGTCATTATACCTTGTCTAAAAAATGTAGGCTGATGACGTCCTAGATTCTTGCTTCCCACAAGATCAGGGTTGGCAGAATAAATAAATGAAAACAGATGCTACCTAGTTACATTTTATTTTCATATAAAACAATAAATATTATTTAGTCAAAGTATGTCCTATGATTAGGGACATACTTATACAAAACTTATTATGCATTGCTTCTCTAAAATTCAAATTTAACTGGGAATTCTGTGTTTTATCTGACAACCTTCTCCTTGATCAGATCCTTCCCTTTGATCTATGTGTAGTATGAACATGTATAGTGTGAACATTGGCTCAAAGGTAAATTTCTACAGATAAACTTATTTTTTCTTAATGTACTAAATTGTTAATGTGACTCTTTGGGGTGTTGCATAAACAACTGTGTGAGTTTTTCTGAATCCTGCTTTTGTTGTGCTTACAATTATTTCATGCGTGATGCTGAGAGACTGCCCTCAAAATTCCATTTTACCACATAGGTTTGGGAAAATAAAGTCATGCCATCCAGCCTCCTTTTGGCCACAAGGTAAAGTTCCCAGCCTCGCTGCTGGCTGCAGGGCCCATGTACGATTGTTCTCTGTGGTCCGTAAGCCATAGTGCCATGGGACAAGCACTATTGTCAGTATCCTGCCTAGCTGCTTTCTATGAAGTAACACAAGTCCTGGTGTTACCTGGCCTCTCCACCACACACTGTTCAACCACACACACTCTCCACAGCAGCACGGCTCACAGGTCTCCTCAACTGCACAATCAAGTACAAATAGGGCTTCAAACCAGTTCTTCCTGGTTCGGTCATGGCCAAGGAAATAAAACTGGGGCAGGCCAAAAGTTGTCAAATGTGGGTATAAAATGTGAAAAATTACAAGTCAGCACCCTGCTAGAAATAATTTTCCTCTTAGGAAACAAGAGCAGTGTGTAGGTTACATAGCAACATCGGACCTTGATAAGCAGAGTCTGAAACAACTATGCCCTGCCCGGCTCAAAAATGGTGGCTGACCACACAGCTTGGCATGTCTTACTCTCCACGGGGCTGGCAATAATCCAGCCTTCTACATCAGAGGTGGGCAATGTCCTGCCGCAGCCAGTAGAAGGCCCTTGAAATCATCAATGCTAGCCTCACCAAAGAGAAGCTGTTCCAACCAGCCCATTAAGATGAGTTAATTCAATGTTTGACCAGCATGGCCCAAGAATGATGTTATAATTAACCAAATGGCCCATGATAGAAAAAGGTTCCCCACCCCTGTCCTACATCAAGTTGCTCAAAGAGCTCCCTTTACCTATTCCGTGTCTCTCTTTCTAAGGTGTCAAGCCTTCATTTTCCCGCTCTGATTCCTGTTCCAGGGACCCACATGTTGCAAACTCCAGTCCGTCCTGCTTCCAGTTCCATTGTCACCGACGAAACCAGGTGAACTGCTTTCAGACCCTGACTGTAAATCATGAGACTAGTAATACTCAATCAGTGTTGAAGAACACTGTGACCCCCTTGGCCGGAGAGCCCAAGACTATCTATTAGACCAGCAGTCTCAACCTGTGGATAGCGACCCCTTTGGGGAATCAAACGACCCTTTCACAGGCATGGCCCGATTCATAACAGTAGTGAAATTACAGTTATGAAAATAATGAAAATCATTTTATGGTTGGGGGGGGTCACCACCACATGAGGAGCTATCTTAAAAGGTTGGGGCATTAGGAAGGTTGAGAACCACTGTATTAGACCATCTCTTACCATCAGGAAGACAGGAAAAGGAGGAAGGAGTGAGGTTGTTTTTACCTGGAGGGGCACCACCCTGGACATTAGGTGATCAAAGTAATGGTCCGTGGCCTTGGTGAAGCCCTTGTATGTGGTTCTCAGCTTCATGTCAGGGTCTTGGAGTAGCCAGCTAGGAGGGAGAAGTGAGGAGAGGGAGCTTCACTGTGTGTGACTGGGTGGAAGCCAGGCCATACTGAAATAAAATGGAGCAGCTGCAGACTGGTCCCCAGCGGCTCTTTCCAAACAGGGAGCGCTGGGATTGTTCCAAACCTACCAGAGCATGAGGTCACATAGCCCTTGGCCTCCACTCACCACTGTGTCCCTACTGAGGGACTCCAGAGCCAGCAGGAATGGTCATGCTACTTCATAGCTCTAGGACAGGGCTACTGGGCTGAGTGAGAAATAAAACTCTTTGGGGGGACCAGCCCAAAGGATTCCATTCCATTGACTTGATAACCTTCTTTCGGGGGAATGGCACCCATGGCCAGAAACCATTGGGGACAGAGAAGAACATAAACTTTGCCTGCCTGCCATCTCCTGGGAAAACAGGTGTGAGGTTGGGACTAAGAGATGTGACTCGGCTGTCTTGCTCCCTGCGGGTCCAGAAACTTGGACTGAGGAGACGCATGCACTTGCGCCAGCCCACCAGCCACCGAGAGCTCAGATTGCAAAGGAGCAATGAGCAAGAAGATGAGGGGGTTGTTGATGTTGTTGTTTTGAAATAAACTGAGTGTTGTCGTCAAGATATTTTTCTTCCTGCTTGAAATTCTCAGAAAGCTCTTCTATTTTTGAACAGAAATGCTCCTCTTGTCCTGGTCTGGAAGTTTTGAACAGGGTCTGAGAGCGTCGATTTAAACCTTGAAAAATGGATGGGGACAGAGTACCTTCCTCCACGTCTACCTCCCAGAAGACAGTTTCTCTGTCTCCCTCAGCTTCAGCGTCCTGCCTGCCGTCTAGTGTTCCCAGCCTCCTCCCTAGCTCAGTGTCCCGCGTGCCTGTGCCTTTAGGGGCACTTCGGCAATGTGTCCACAAGTCGCAAAGGCTGAAGCCCGTGTGTGATAACACGCTTCTAAACTAGGACTGTTAAATCCTGTCCTCCTGTGATTGGCCCGTCAGCGCCCAAGGAGCCAGGTGCACCCCTTTCTAATCCACAGGTCAGGGCCGCTCTCGGGCCAGCTCTGAGGGTACACGTGGCCATGGGGCCGCACAGAGATGAAGTGGGGGAGGGCAAAGCCTGCCTGCCATGTCCCTCGGGAAGGGCTTGTGTCTTGCTGGAAAGAAGAAAACAAGTGGCATTGTGCCGCTGTGCTGTGAGAGGCCACGCCCCCCAAGAGAGCGAAGAACTCCAGGGACGGCTTTCTGCCCTCCTGGGAGCTGCCTCGCCATCTGGTGCTGTACGAAGACAAGGAAGACTTCGATGTCAGCAGGAAGCACGGTTGCTTGAACAACGACTGATGATTCTTGTCCAGATTTCCAATCCAACGACAGATTGTTGTACTAACCTCAGCTGATGCTACACAGACCATAGTAAATTAATGTCTGAGATGGGAAGACACAACCCTAATGTGTTTTCCGTACTTACTTAAAAACATTCTCCATCTTTTATTTTTAAGAATGCTGGTAATGTACCTGAGAAATAGATGAGGCCAGGTGTACTTTTCCTACTTCATGAAGGGAGAAAGTGGGGTTCTAGCAAAGTTCACTAATGCCCCCGAGGGTCCAACTCAAGAGAACCCTGATGAAATAACAGGCCTTGGAGGGGCAGCTCTTCCCCTGGCTGCTTGTCATATCGAGGGGGTGGGAGGTATTTTTACAGGGTAGAAATTATCACACCATTTGAAATTATCCTTGTTGCGTTCTACTTATTCTGGAGGGGAAAAAATCCAGTACAGACCGAAATCATGTGTTTTAAAAATACAATCGACCTAATTTTGTGACTAGCATTTTGCAGAACACAAGAGCACGGTTTGAGGCCTCTCCCAGCCCTGCTCACCTGGGTAATCCCCCAAGGTCAACCTCACTGCAGATATAGGGCCCTGGACGAAGAATCACCCATAGCCCAAGCTCTGCAGCCATCCAGATGAAGGCTCTAAGGAGGAAGACAGTGTCAGTGGCTCTGAGGACATTCCGAGTTCAAGTTGTGGGGCGGAGGGAAGTCACGTCAGAGGAGGGAAGAATTACACTCAGCATGGGACACGGGGCTCAGAACATACAGTGTAGAGACAGAGCTATCAGCTCCACCCCTCTCCCCTCCCCTAGCTTTCTCAACCAGTGACAAGGTTAGTGGGGTGAAGGCTGTAGCCCTCCCTCTAGCCCTTCCCACTCAAGAAGGGAAATCCCTGCCCAGGTCCAGGTGGGGGCCCAGGACTGATTCCTCAAGGGTGCGAGTGCAGTCAGAGCAATGAAATTGACCCCTCGCCTCAGTTCCTCTCCCAGTCGGGTAATGGGCCCACGCTGCACCCAGACCTCCACCAGAGGCCTTGGGCAGCCTGTGTGTGGGGACAGTAAGATGTTTGAGCACAGAGGGGGCAGGCCCGCTCACCCAGCAGTCACAAGTGCCCACTGGAGAGGGGTTTCAGGGACAGAGACTTTCTGCGCCTCCTAAGAAGACGGCTTCAGAATCTGTCTCTTCCAGTAATGCCTCGTTGTTCCTCAGGAATCCCAAATACCTGCGGTTGGCAGCAGAAGTAACATCAATACCTACTCCAGATCTAGGTTCCCGGAGAAGTCAAATTTGCCTCTTTCTGGCTCATGGAGGTTCCAGGGAACATAGCTGCAACAGAAATAGAATTACAGGCATGAGCTTTCATTGATGCCACTTCATTTCCCAAATTGCTTTATTCGTCTCTAAAACCCCTGCTCTGGCAGCCTTGATCATGGCCCATCTGTCAACTTGTCATACTGCACTGGTTTGTGCGTAACTGCAATGCTGGAAATGGTGCCACTAGGATTCCCAAACCAACAGACATTATAGCGCTTCCAGACTGAGACAGCCCAGGAATCAAGGCCTGGTGATCTGCTGGCCCAAACCAACCACTGAAAGCCTCATGGGTGACACTAGAGTATTGTCACCACAGTGCTGGAAGACGAGCCTACACAATGGACTCCGGATTTTGCTGTATTATAGATCAGGTGGCCAGGAGTTTCAGCCAACTCGGTGGAAGTTGGGGCAAACCAACAAGAAGCCCCAGGGCAAGTCCCTGGTGTCAAAATTGCCTTAGAGAAAGGGGAGGGCATTGACAAGGTTTGAAGGAAGGACAGACATACTGAGTTTGAGGTTGTATCCCGTGATTACAGGTCAGCTTTCTCTCCAAAATGTAAGTTCATTGGAAAATAAGTAAAAAGTAGGGAGGAAAACTCTCATTTAATCTTTAAATCTTAAACCCAAAAGATCTCCTGGGGTCTTCTTAAAAATCACACACTAGTTTTGCTTAATTACCTTGAGCATGATGCTCTTTTAAGATCCACCTATATTGACAACAGCAACTGAAAAGGATTATACAGGAAGCATAAGGGACGGTAAGTTTACGTTAATGGGGAGGAACAATTCAGAAGCGGAGGATGGGTATGATTGCACCACTCAAAGAATGCAATCAGTGTCATGGTATTGTTTGTGTATGTAGAAACTTAAATTGGTGTATGTTATTCTGCTCTATAAAAGGAGTCTGGTTGGGACTGTGGGTTAGGCATGGAGCTAATAGAAAGGTTGACAGTTCAAACCCATGAGCCACTCTGTGGGAGAAAGGTGAGGCTCTCTGCTCCTGTAAGGATGTGCCAGCTCAGAAACCCGACATAGGACCATTATGAGATGGAATTGACTCTCTGGCAGTTGGTTTAGGTTTTTTTGGTTTGGGGTTTGGGGTTCTTTTGGTTTTGGCTTTTGCTCTGTTTATTCTCAACAGCAAGAAAAATAATACTTTTTTAATAGGGGAAGAGGAAAGTCAAATTATCAGTCCTGTTTTTAATTGAAGCATGCATGATTCCCACAGACCACACAAAATAGAGATTATAACTCTAAAAAAAAAAAAAAGATTGGACTCCTAACAAAATTGGTGGTTCAAACCCACCAGCAGCTTCTCAGGAGACACCTGAGGCTATCCTACGCCTCTAAAAATTACAGCCTCAGAAACCCTTCTTAAGGTCCCTAGGAGCCTGCTTGAAGGCAGCAGGTGGGCAATGAAAGAGGCAAGCAGGAAGTGGCAGGTCCTGAAGGAGGAACTCAGGAGGAAGAAAATATGAGTTCACAGCTGACACGAGTGATGGCCGCTGCTCCGCCCTGGGCCGCCAGCCGAGCTCTGTCCACTGCAGAAAAGGTGCACCGATGAAAGGAGTGACGGATTTCTTGCTTCCAACTAGAACTCAAGAGATTCATGTCGGCAAATACAGACTGTCTGGCTTTTATAAAGCAAATTGCCGATCCTGCAATATTCCTACAATACCCTTTCAGGAGTACTATAAGGTGTTACTGTAACCCCAGTATCAGAATTAAGGTATGCAAATAAATGGATCCTCCAAGTCCTCTTTCCGAAAGGTTATCCTCACCTCACTGTCCTCCCCACCATGCCCCCCACCCAAAAAACCCCACTGCCAAGGAGTTGATTTTGACTCAGAGCAACCCAAAGTAGAGTCTCCAAGATAAACTTTCATGGAAGTAGACGCTTAAGCAGACAGCACCTTTCGCCAATGGGGCAGCTGAGGGATTTGAACTACTAACCTGTGGCAAGCAGTCCAATATCTAAGCCACGGTAGCACACAGTTATTTCAACAATGTCGTCACAGCTCAAACACCCTTCGAACATTTAATATTATAGAACGAACTGTTTGAGTCCTTGTGTAGTACTTTATAAATTGAGGGGTCTTGAAAACTAATCATGATTGTGTATTCACCTTCTATATACCTAAAGGTGCTTCAAAAAGGTTTGGGGAAAATGATGAAAGGTTTGTGGAATTTTTCCAAGAGCAATTTTACACCCCCTTGCATACTTACTCTTGTTTCTGTTTCTTTCCTTTTTCTTTAAATCATTATTGGGGGCTCTTGCAACTCTTGTTACAAACCATACATCAATTGTATCCAACATATTCATACTTATATTCCAGCATTCTTTTCTAGACAGTTACTTTCCATTGAGCCCTTGGGATCAGCTCCTCCTTTTTTCCCTCTCCCCGCCTCCCCACAACCCTCATGGCCCCCTGATAGATTATAGATTGTTAATTATTTTCAATTGTTTCTTTAGACTACAAGCACTTGACACTTTACTGTGTCTATTGATCTGGAGTTCTGGGAGGGTCAGGAGAGAGAATTCTTATTCATCAGATTTAAGCAAATGTTTGGTGTTAATTCCAACTACATTGTAATCTCCTCACAAAACTCAGCCAAGGCTTCGCTTACAGGGGTTATTTGGATTTAGGATCTAAGAGGGCTCATTTCCCCCAAACACAACTGGGATTGCCATTTTAAAAGATCTGGACTCTAGGTCCTGTTTGGCAACTAAGGCTGGTGGACCAGGATTAGGGCCAGCACTCACGTGGTGAGGGTGTTCAAGCCACAGGCTTTAAGCTTCAGCAGACGGTCTTTCCAGTACTGTCTGGGTACCCGGAAGTAGTGCACGGAGCCACCGAAGATCCAGAAGGCGGAACCCTCCAGCATGAAATTCTGGTCTTTTGTTTGCAGCCCTAACTGGCGACGTCTTAGCCATGGGGGTATCAAATTGTGCCAGTCCAACCTGCAAAGGGAAGATAGAGACAGTAGTCACCAGGCCCATCAGCAGGGAGAGGGCCCAGAGAGGAGATGGACATCTCTTCTCCTGTGTGAGCCCCACGCCTGTATTTTAAAGAGCACATGCTTCTAAGGTGTTCCAGGAAAAATCCCCACCCTCCAACTTAGCCAAACCTTAAGCGGAGTCTTTCTTCAGCATCAGCCATGGGCCTAAGCCCTACTGCAGGGGAAGAGCAAGCTGAAGTTGCAGTCAGGAACAAGACAAACACAATTTTCAACATGAAGGTATGGTTGCTAAAAGGAAAGAGGATGAGGTGAGGTCACACTGATATTGGAAGATGGTACCCAGCATGCTGAGGGACTGCCTTCTGTCCTCAGGTAGAAAGGAGCAGGTGGCACAAAGTTGGCACAATATTGGCCGGCTCTTAGGTGATGTATTAAGAGAGAATCTACTTTTCTGAGCCACCTCATAATCACAGTTGTGATTATGTCCAATCCATGGTACAGATAATGCAAAGGACTAGAAGCAACATCAGTCAAATCCCTAGGTCTTAATTATCTTCTAAAGATCAAGTGTTAGTTATCCAAGACAAGCCCAGCATGACAGACAACTAGCTCCACCTTGGAATACTGGAATCGTTCTAGTCCACTGGAAACGCAGCTTTTGGTTTTTCTTGGGTGGAGTGAGAGAATTCCCATCAAATGGATCTTGTGATGTACTTCTCCTGTAACTCCTTCCCTCTCTTCTCTCCAGGAGTACAATGTGGTTCTAGAAGAGACTATGCCACTATCCAAAAACAGTGAAGGGATATCAGCAGAGGAAGTCAGGAGCCCAGAAGTTTCCAGTTAAGAAATTTGAGGAAGTCAAGAGAAGGGTATGAGTGATCATGGGGAAAACTCAAATCCAGGTGGGTGATTTTTTTGGTCCTCAACTTGTTTCTTGAGAGTGTCTGATATTAGAAAGTAAAAACCGGCCTGGATGTTCTACAGAAGGTAGTTCTCTACACGGCTTACAGTTTTCAGTGAACTTTATCACACTGGCTGGAATTAAATCACTGAGAGATCATTTTGGTAAAAGCTCAACTACTATTCCCTCAGTCGGTATGAATACACACTATTCAGTATGATGGTCTCCCAGAAGAAACAGATGTGTATAACCCAGATATGACCAAGCCTTCTAGATTCTTATCCCACACTACCAAAATATTCTTCCAAACAGACCTGTTATGGTCCTTGTGAGTTCTCATACATATAGCCATCTCCATCTTATTGCACATCGACTGAAAATTAGTGTTATAGTGCTGAGACAGAAACGTGTACAAGGAATGACCAGGGCCAGCCTTGTGGTAGTGTACCTGCACGGATGCTCAGAGTCCTACGCTCAGAAGCCCCTGAACTAGGCTCATGCTCTGCTGGCACAATGGTTAAAGTCTTGATACTTTTTCAACAAGAAGTCCTGCATTTCTATTTTCTACTGAGTCCCACAAAAGAAAATGATGTTGTTGTTGTTGTTGTTCTTCTTCTTCTTCTTCTTCTTCTTCTTCTTCTTCTTCTTCTTCTTCTTCTTCTTCTTCTTCTTCTTCTTGTTAGGTGTCATTGAGTAAGTTCCAGATCAAGGTAAAGGCAGGTACAACAGAGCGAAACAACATTGCCTAGTCTTCTGCCAGCCTCACAATTGTTCTGTTTGAGCCCATTGTTGCAGCCACGGTGTCAATCCCTCTTGGCAAGAGCCTTCCTCTTTTCCATCTCCCCTCTACTTTAACAAGCAGGATGTGCTTCTCTAGAGGCAAGTTTCCCCTGGAAACACTCAAAGGATATGAGACAAAGTTTCACCATTCGCATCTCTAAGGAGTATTCTGGCAGTACATCCACCAAGACTGATGTGTTTGTTCTTTTGGTAGTCTGTGGAACTTTCAATATTCTTCTCCAGCACCATGATTTAAATCCATTGATTCTTCTTCAGTCTCCCTTCTTCAAAGTCTGACGTTCACATGCTGACGAGGCCATTGAAGATACCATGGCTCAGGTTCACCTTAGTCCTCAAAGTAACACCCTTGCTTTCCAACACTTGAACGAGGTCTTGTGCAGCAGATTCACTCAATGCAACGTGTCATTTGATCTCTTGACTGCTGCTTCCATGGCATTGATTGTAGATCCAAGCAAGATGAAATCCTTGACAGCTTCCACCTTGTCTCCAGTTATCATGATGTTACCTATTGGTCCAGTTGTGGGAATTTTGGTTTTCTTTACACTGCTTTATAATCCATACTGAAGACTGCAATCCTTGACCTTCATCAGAAAGTGCTTCAAGTCCTCCTCACTTTCAGCAATCAAAGTACTATCATCTGCATACTGAAGGCTGTTAATAAGCCCTCTTCCAGTTCTGATGCCAAATTCTTCTTCATATAATCTAGCTTCTTTGATTATTTTTCAGCATACAGACCGAATAAATATGG
>NW_022109491.1:51123230-51125175 GCF_000313985.2 Echinops telfairi
AAAATAAATAAATAAATAATAATAAAACTAAAGAAAAAAAAGCAAAACATGATATTTCATTACAGATAGACTCACAGACTGAGAGGCACTGTTCTGCACAGGACCATAACCTGGGCTTGACATTGTCAGTATTAGCAATGGGAGGACACAACTATTAACCAAGTTTAATGTGCTTGACTTGGTACTGAAATGGAGGGAGGGGATGTGGGGCGACGAGAATAGCATGGATTCATGTAGTCAACTGAAATTGGCTCTACGAAAAGAAGGAGGTTGGGTTTTGCAACAATGGTTCCAAATTGGCAGCTTTATCCCATTCTGAAGATACCAAACAAACTCCTTACCACGGACTCGATTTTAACTCTTAGCGACCCTCTAGGGCAGAATAGAACTGCCCCTGTGGGTTTCTGAGACTAACTCTCTGCAGGAGCAGAAAGCCTCCTCTTTCTCCCTCAGACAGGCTGTGGGGTTAACAACCGTTTGTACTAACTGAAAGAAATCAGTTTTCACTTTTACCACCACCACCAACAGAAAATAAAGGCAAAACAAGAGGATTGGGGCTGCGGAGCTCCTTCCCTGGGAAACACACTCAGTATCTTTCTCCACATCAAGCCGCATAGGTGCTGAGGAAGGTTGCTGTGAGTGTCACATGCAAGTGAAATACCAGGGGGCTTCAAACATTCCTGGGAAAAGTCCCTGGTCTTTTCATAATATTTTTTCCACAAACATTTTAAATCCTCTCTTGCTCTGTGATACGCTACTAAAGAATCCTCTCACAATTTTATTTCAATGTATTTGAGAATACTTTTGCATATAGAAAGAAAACTCACATTTTTTAATGTCCCTCAATATGGAATAAGACCAACATTTCTATTCTTTACCTTATTTATTTAGTGTCTAATTATATTTTATATGTGAGGTTATGCCAAGCCATCATAGAATAGTTGCGAAATCTTAACCATGAAAGATTCTGGCCACTAGGATGCCTTCAATTCAATCCCTACTATATCCTTGCCAAGGGGAAGATAATCTACAGCCCCAGATCAAATCCCGCCTGCTTTGTAAGGCCTGCAAGGTGAAAATGGTCATCCACATTTCTAAATGGTTAGGGGAAGAAAAGCAAAAGAATAAGAAAATTACATGAAATGGGAAGTTATAATTGCAATGCCCATCATAGTTTTATTGGCCCCCAGGTTCTTGTTCCCTACAAATGACCTACAACTGCTTCCTAGTTATAGCAGCACAGGGGAGGCGAGGGACTGAGGTCGAAACTTCCCTGCCCAGGAAACCATTTGCCTTCTGGTCCTTCACAAGAAAAGTGGGCAGGGTCCCATCTTAAAAGATGAAGTCCTGGATGGCTAAGACAAAGCCTCAGAGTACCCTCTACAGCCACTCTCCAGGATCTCCGCCCCACTTCTAGCCACCGCCCTGGCTCTTGCTCTTCCTACCCAAGTGGCTCTTTCCTTGAGCTACAAGTTCCTGATTAATTTGGCTTTGATGGAAGTGTTCCACATTTTGGAGTTTGTCTCCATTGATTTGACCAAACATGCTCCAAAGAACATGATCTGTCCTCATCTTTCAGCCCTCCCAGCCTGAAGCCTTTGCCAGGCTCACGAGCCAAGCCCCCACTCCCAGTTCTACCTTTATTCACTCGAGGATTGCCCCAGGCTTATGGGAGGAAGAACTCGATGGACAGATTCCCTTCTTAAAACTAGGCTACCTTGACAATCTGGGGTGCAAACAAATACACAGTCTGTCTGTCTGTCTGTCTATCTATCTATCATCTTTCTTTCTCATTTTGAAAGTGATGATAAAATTAGAAATCACTCCATTATGGAACAATCCTTAATCATTGGCCAGGACTTCAAAAGAGCAATCTACAAGGTTTTACCAAAGCACACTCTAACCTTTGCTTGCAAGGCTGAGAGCACCCCACTCTCCACCTCCA